>NW_028327173.1:157447002-157750032 GCF_987537825.1 Furipterus horrens
AACACTGCATCTGATTAAACAGGGTATTGTGCATAGAAAGAATGTAAGGGCTTTTTTCTTTTTTCATTTTTGAAATTTTAACAAAGGATTAGAGTCTGGAAAACACAGCACAGGCCTATTTCACTGGAAAGTTTCCAGTATGCTATTAAATGATATATGGATAAATATATATAAAGCACAGTGTGATTTCCTGGCCTGCCCCCAACCTGGCATTCAGTGAGGAGATTTGGGGAATGGTGGTAAGGGAAGGACCTGGGGGAGTGGCAGTGATCCAGGGCAAGGCTGCCTCTCCCAGTCCCAGAGCTGCTTCACAGGAGGTAGGGGAAAGGTGGTATTTTCAACCTGCTCAACCTTAAGTATGGATTAGTATTTTTTTTTTTTTTTAAGTGGACATTTTCTATTGGGTTGGCCAAAAAGTCTGTTGTGTTTTTTTCCACAAAATAAGACATTTTTTTATTTTTACCAATCATCATGGTCATGGCAGCCGTCCGTCTCGAGAGACGATGGTGTAGCTTCTTAAGAGTCTATCTGCACCGCTGAAAATGGTTGTGCAGTCCGACTCGGGAGTGACACGGTATCTGTCTCCTCCTGTGTTGAATCGACATCTTGCGATGACGCTGGAGTGTCCTCTCCAGTGGAGCTGAAGCTACAAAGCCTGGGCAGGGTGATATGGAGGGTCTGCTGTTGCCCATGCAGCAGACCCCCCCTCTCTTCGCAGCCGAAGGGTCCAAGGGAAAGACGGAGTCAATACAGCTTGGCTTCAGGTGCGCCGCAGGAGTTGCCGGTGTTGACTACAACGTCAAACCGCCTTAGGGACTCTGGCTCCGGATTTTCTGTAGGGGTTTACTCCCTTAGCCTTTCCCCTGAAGAGGTATGCCGCAAGGCAGCGGAGGTTTTTTGGAATCAGAGTTTTCCTTCTCTGATTTTTACCAATACTTAACTCGATTTGAGTATTTTGAATATGTCAGCTATCTCCCGCTATTGGCTTCTAGTGGCTAGAGGCCAAGGGTGCTGCTTAACATCTTTCTGTGCATAAGACAGTCCCAAAGAAAAAAAATAATTTCGCCAAAATGTCAATAATACCTAGAAACTTCGCAAACCACTTTTGACACATTCAGTCAGTCACTGCACCTTCTCTACACACTGCACAAATCTTTTTTTGTGTGTTTCAGTTGTGTTTTTACCTTCCTTAAAATAATAAATTATAATACATTGAAAATGTTATGTATCTTCTTCCATCTTCAATATTAAAATGGCTGCACAGAAATTCACCAATTTTGAAAAGTTTTTTAAAATGCACGCTTATATGATAGCTGTCACAATACAGTCTATAAAAGTTGTTTTGAATGAAGTTAAAGACAACTAAGAACTACTAGAGCCACAGTATGGAAAAAAACTAAATGGACTTTTTGGCCAACCCAACAGTTAAACAAAAGTAAGAGAGTAGCTTAATAAGCCCTCATGTACCCATTACCTCGCTTCAACAATCACCAACATTTGCCAATTTTATTTCATTCATGACCACTTCACCCCCACCTCCTTTTTCTGAATATTTTTAAAGGATATTCAAGACATGCTCTGTAAGTTGTCAACATTTCATATGCATTCAAACTGATAACTTAAAAAATTACATATACCTGATGCCATTATCACATTCAATAAAATTACAATAAATAACGTTACCTGATACCTACTTGATATTTAGTTTTGCTAATTGTTTCCAAAATGTCTTTTTACAGTTTTTTTTTTCAAGTGACAATCCAAACAAGTCCCAACCAGTGCATTTAGTTGATTCTCTTAAATCTCTTTTAATCTATTCACTTTCCATGTCATTGCTTTGTTGGAGAAACTGGTATTTGTATCCCCAGTGGATAAAATTGGTCTTTGGTGGAAGAAAGACCACTAGATAGAGGACAAGGTGAACCCTGCTCAAGGCCCAGCTCTGATAGTAATTATCAGTATAAGCGTGGGATACTGAGTTGACCTTTCTGAGTCTCAGTTTCCTTATCTAAAAAATGGTATTCAACCAAGTTGTCTGAGAGACCCCTTTTTAAACAGAGGGAACAGGACAGAAATGGCTGCTACCCTCTATGTGCTAGACCCTCATACTCTCAACCACTACTACAAGGTAGGTACGCATTGTATGTCTGAGAAAAACAACCAACCAGCCAAATCTAGTCAGATTTGGAAGGAGGTGGACCTTCCTTAATCAGCAGTGTCTTCTGACTTGAAACCTGTCTGAAACTAAATGAGACAACCTGGAGGCCTGAAGAGGCATTATAAGTGATCCATTAAGTTATTTTTCTTATCTTAAACTTTTCTACCTCCTTGAGGGCAGCAGTTCATTCCTCACCCATGGACAGGGCATGTAATGCCTGCAGTTCCTTCATTCTTCTACAATGCATTAAGGTTTAAATGAGAAGATTCCAGGACAACGGAACAGAAGAGTGGGAAGGGACCTGAGCAGTCATTTACTCCAACTCTGTATATGATGAATAGCTCACTAAAGCACTTAGCCTCTCTGTGGAGGCAGCTCATAGCTTTCGGAGGCAGGCCCTTCCAACACAGGCGAGCCACCAGAGAGGTCTTCCTTACTCCAGCTTTTGCCTTCTGAAACTCCTACTGTTTGGGCCTTGCTCTTTTTCCTATTTTTTTGAAACGGTTTATTTTTCTATTAATCTTATTTTCCTTTTCCATTTAAGAGTCTGCGGAAGACTTGCTTAAGAGCACTCAGGTTGTTCCTACCCGTTTGGTGGCCTGAGTGGAGGGACATAGGACGCTTAGAATATTAATGCTAGAGAAATTTTCACAGGGGGAAAAACCCATAAGAACACTATAATTTTGAATTTGTATTTCCAAAGACTTTTAGTTTGGAACGTCATCCTGAGGATGCTCTTTTAAAATGCTTAGTTATCCCAGACAGTCCTTGTCTATACAGAATTCTTTGGACTAACCTATATATTTTCCTCATAGAAATTTACCCAATTTTTCTGGCACAGGAAGTCTGGGTTATGCTATTGTGATGGTTTTGGATTGGCCAGCTCCATTGCATTAGGTGAAATTCTCCTGAAATGTGCAGGTTTCTCCTATAAAGGAGAAGAACATGGGTGGAAGTTGGAGTATGGGAAGAACTCAGAATCAGAGTATGGGAGTGGCTTCAGGAAACCATGCAATGTATGAGACTCAGGTAGGATAGTGGGAATAAAAGCCACAGACAAGAGTGGAATTCCATGGAAATATAGGGAGCACAGTATTGTGAGCAGGCTCTTGTTCAGTGTGGTGGGGCAGGTGGTAAGAAGCATTGCAATCTGCTCCTGTTCTTTGCCCTACTCTAATCCTAACTGGATAAATTAGATAAGTTGTTTAAAGTTTGAACCATGTTCTTCTTGTTGCTATTGAGATTATTTTACTACTAATGAGTGTAACTTCCTCTCCGTGTTTCTTCCAACTGCTTCCCAACTTTCATACACAGTGCTGGAAGGGTGTATGTTAGGAGCTGGTTATCTTTCTCAACTTCCTGTGGCCTCCAGATGTGATGACTGGGATATCTATCTAGCCTTTGACCAAATTCCCTTGAATCAATGTCAGGCCTCCCTTAGCCGGGGTGGAGCTGCCAGGGCCCTCCAGGCCTGCATCGTGCAGCTTCACACCCCGCCAACAGTGGCATGGGGGAGGGTAGGGGCACAGGGTACAAACCCTTTCTTTCTCTTTGCTCTGGAGAAAGGGTAACCAAGGAAGGATGAGGTTTCCTTGAGGACATTGCCAAAGCCTGCATCTCCTTCAAGAATGGGACCAGGAGAAGGGAACTGGACTCTTTGGGTGACACCCATAGGTCAGACCAACCCACCAAGTCCTCCTTCCTGAGTGAATGTGATGGTTTCACAAGGACCAATGTAGGGAGAGTACTTCCATGATGACAGTACACTCAGTAGCTTCTAATTCAGCCAAGCCAAACCTTCAACATAAATCATCCTTTGCCCCAGACATTTGCTTTTTACCCAGATGAAGTCATCAGATTCTTACCTAAAATTATGCAAGGCAAGTTCTAGAGAGCTCTGTGAAACAAGTCTATTTTCTCCCTGTTTCTTCCCCCTGCGCTTCTGCAATCCCCATTGTTCAGCCAGGAATTACTGAGCAAAGCAGGCGACCTCTCTTTCACTCAACAAAGAAATTTAGCAATCTCTGAGGCTGTGTCACCTTGCCAGCAGAAACACTGAATGGCAATAGCGCTGGGAGTCAACACTAATAGCCGACACCAAATTAAACTGCCAGGCTTGGTGTGATGTAGTTCTGTCACCTCTTGACACTTCTGATGTGAGTACAGGGGCTTCTGCAGGAAATTCATCAGCTGTAGTTCATGACGCATCATCTTTACATATCTGTCCATCTACATTTGTCAGCAACAGGCAAGCCTCAAATGACTTCAGTGATTGGTATATAGATTGCACTACCTCCAGACATAGTAAACAGGGTTTTAACTCTTGGGGCTCCTTCAGTTCTGCCTTCCTCTCTGACAAGGCCTGGTTACTGATGTTGTCATTCTCTTTGTGTTTCAGGTACTGATTGACAAAGGCTGATTAAGAAGGTCTCTTTTCTTTTTTCCTACTAACCAGTATCTCAAATGCATCTCTTCTTTCCAAGTTATCTTGTCTGTTGATGCACATTCTCTCTGATGGGTATTTCGAGAGTGTCATCTAAAAATGTATATTTACTTGTTCATGGCTTGATTTGCCATTGCTCTGACAGGGAAGATTAGAATTTTAGTACTGGCTCATCTTGCTAATCAAATTTGTTTGCTTCACTGTAGAGAATGTCTGATTTTTTTGTGCCTTCCAGGCAGATCATCTTAGTATAGTAATAGCTGCTAATGTGCCAAGACCAGGGGCTTGATGACTTAAAAATATTTTCAGACCCTTAAACTTTTCACTGGTCATTATCACCCGAGGTGTTTATTGCATACATTTGTCAACATCCTCAAGCTCATATACACTCTAGGAGTAAGTTAAGTAGTTTTCCAGGGGGGTGCAGCTGTATATTTTTTCTTTACATCTCTTCCTAATGTGATTTCAGGAAGAATAGTCTCAAATACATAAATAGTAGTGGGGACATGGTTTTGGTATCATATTACAGCTCTATTTTAACTTTTTTGGGTTCATTGCAATGACAGCAATTTTTTGTATTATATTACAAGCTCTATTTAAAATATTTTTGGGAGGGTTTATTGTCATGATACCAGTTTCCATATGCATTTCTGTAGAATGTAGGTGATACTTGTTCACAAACTACATGTGTGTATTTGTCTTTTTAGGAAACTGAGCTTTTCTATAGCAAGGATGATGCTTTCTTGTTTTTAATTCTTGGGTAATAGAGCACTTGATGTTGTTACATTAGTGACTTTGAAATGTTCTCCTATGCTGGCTCATGGAGGTCAATCTCAGGCTATTGGAAGTGCCGCCCCTCAGGTTGTAAGATTCATTTGGCAATTGTTCTTACTTGTGGCACCGAGTCACTTCCTTTAATTCTGGGGCACCAGTGGGTTGTATAGTGTGTTTGAAGAGAGCCCTGTGAGGACATCTCTGGTGGCTGTGGTCTGAAGAGGCTTGTTGAGGGTGGTAGGGGTGTGAGAGTGCAGCAGGGGAGGCCCAATGCACTGAGTGGAGGTGGCACTCCATCCCAGAATGGGCTCTCTGAGGCAGGTAAAAAGCTTGTTTAAATTTTTTGGTATAGTCTGATTTTACCTTTAAAGAAAAAAGATTTTATTTATTTATTTTTAGTGAGAGGGGAAGGGAGGGAGAAAGAAAGGGAGAGAAGCATCAATGTGTGGTTGCTTCTCACACACCCTCAACTGGGGACCTGGCCCACAAGGCACCATATGCTCTGACTGGGAATCGAACTGGTGACCCTTCGGTTCACAGGCTGGTGCTCAATCCACTGAGCCACACCAGACAGTGCTGATTCTAGCTTTAAAATAATCTAGGGATGGGTGAGTGGGTAGGGGTGGAGATGTCACATAGAGGTAAAATAATATTTTTCAAGAGTTGATAGTTGATAGTGTTGAAGCTGGATATACTAGGTCTGTCCAGAAAAAGTCCAGGCATTGTTAACATAATGTGAATGGTTTGCACAACATTGGTGTAACCTGGCAGCTAAGGAGACTGGTCTGGAACGCACATGTGTGAACAATGATGACTTCACTGTAATAGTCAGTGGGGGTGGTAGATGCCATTGAGTGAGCATGCGTACTGTGTGGCCATTGCATTCAAAATGGCTGAGCGAGTAGAGCAATGAATCTGCATCACATTTTGCATTAAGCTTGAACATTCTTCCATGTAATTATTTGAATGATTCAGAAGGCCACAGCTATGGGCAACTGGTGACTGGCAGCTACATTATGACAAACACATCTGCTCATACATCACATCTCATGCAGAGTTTTTTGGTGAAACATCAAATCACCCAGGTGACTCAGCCCCATTACAGGAAGATTTGACATCCTGTGACTTCTGGCTTTTCCCAAAACTAAAGTCACCTTTGAAAGGGAAGAAACTTTAGATCATCAAGAGATTCAGGAAAATATTATGGGCAGCTGATGGAGGTTGAAGAACTGTATGAGGTACAAAGGTGCCTACTTTGAAGGGGACTGAGGTGTCCTATCCTATGTACGGTGTTTCTTGTATTTTGTATCTTCAATATATGTCTCTATTTTTCATATCATATGGCTGGATACCTTCTGGACAGAACTAATATATGGGGTTTATTAAACTATTCTATTTTCTTTTGTATGTGTTTGAAAATCTCCATGATACAAAGTTAAAAATGATCTTAAATTTCTTGAAATGTTGGAATTGAAATGACACTGGATTTGACTGTTACTAATAGATAAATTCATATCAAGTATCTTTAATATTAATTTTACCTGGGTCTCAAAAAGGATTCAATGTGGCTTCTATTAGTACCCTTTGGACCTCTCTCCTTTTACAAAACCACTGGTTTTGGTGTAAGACTTAAGCTTAGGTCAGCTCCACACTGCCCTAAAGGAAAGCTTGATATTTGATATACTTACCTAGTTATTGTCTAGCACTTCGAGAAAATAAGGCTTCCCCTCCCCATTGTTTTGCCCTGGACTTCTCTTGACAACTGCGGTTGTGGAGAAGGTGCTGTCAGAGAAAGGAGGCAGTGCTAACAAGACTGCATCCACATGAATCATGTTTTTACATATATTACCCCATTTGAGGTTTATTCTTATTCTTCAACACACTCTATCAATTTGATTCAAAAAGCAGGAAACCCATTACTTTTAATAAGGCTGGTTTATACAACAAGGCAGATCATGTCCTGTAAAGATTTATGATATAATAGTTAGACTCAATATCTACTACAACCCAAATTCCACATGGGTTTCATGAATTAACAAATATTAAGGAGATCATGCTAAGGATGAAGTCATAGAACACAACCCTCAACTGATTTATGTGCAGGACTTGTCTAATACAGCTGAAAATAGGAACAAATTCCTGCTTCCTTAGAGACATTGAGGTGAGGTCAAGACCCAGTGTATGGAGCCAGCATGAGAGAAAACAGGGAACAAACCAGTGGAAGCAAATGTTTCCAATGGTGGCACCCTGTCACTTCCTTCAATTGTGGAGACATTTGGAAAGAGTGCTTAGAGAGAAGATCTTTGTAAAATGATAGACACCTCAGCTATGAGACAGCTGTGAGAATCTGCCTTAGTATGGGATGGCTCTGCTCAAATATACATTTGAGATGCACTTGAAACATGGAGATGGTTAGAAGAAGTCACAGGGTGAAAACAAAATGAGACTGGCCACTCAAGGCTATTTACAGAGGCTGTGACTTGAAGTGGCTGAGATAAACACTTAGCTCACTCAGCTGGGGATTATAATGGGAGTGCTGACAAGCCTTACTAATTAGGATGCTCTCAGGCAGCTCTGTAATAGCTGCGGGGAGCTGCTGTCAGTAAACAGCGTTATATTCGGGGGGTCATTGCATGGGGCGCCTCTCTGCACCACAGAGACTATGCTTGCCTTGCTCCTAGCACTCATCTTGCTTCCAGCTCTTCCTCTAACACCCCAAGGACCTCAGTGCCCTTCTCCAAGAAACACAAAGGATTCTGAGCTTACCCGCAGTTCCCTCCTCAGGCAGAGGGTGAAAAATGACACCTGCAAACACATAAACTAATTATAACCCTATTTAGTTCCTGTGGGTGAATCTCTCCATCTATCCCCTTTGCCCTTTCCCACATTTAATTCCTATTTGGTGAAGAGGGGAGGATTATTTCTGGAAGCAAGCCTTCCCCCTCCAGCTCTCTCCCAGCCACCAACCACTAAATACAGGCAAGTCATCTTGTGGTAATTAACAATCTCATTTTGAGGAGTGCATTTTATGGTACTCTTGGTCAGGTAAATTCTAAATTAGCTCAGTTAAAATGGGTCATAAGACACAATGCTGCCATCCTTATTAGTTCCTGGACCTCTGCCAATGCACCATACTATTTTGGGAGCTGGGCTTCTGGAAAAAGGAATCATTACCCAGAGACTCTATACAGGATGGTGTGGAGGACACACAGTAATGGTGGCCTTCTCTCCTCTGGCTTTGTTCTCAAGTCTCAGGTGATAAATGAAGGGTTAGAAAGGATTGATTGTGGGAAACGCAGAATGTGGGATGCTGAGGGAATGCTCAGCAACCTGTCACTGAGGTCGCTGTATCTGCTGCCACCCAGGAATGCTGGGGAAAGACTGATACCAGGCTTACACTTTGGATTCCCAAAGTCTCTGAGAGGATGGGAGGCCTTTCCAGACACTGCCAAGAGTGGTTTAACCACCGCAGGCCGTGTATATAGAGCGGAATCAGGCAGAATATCTGGATGACTGTTAGGAAGTCACTACCTCTGTCACTCCTCTCACCAGGAAAAAAAAGCTGTCCATCTCATTCTGTCTCCTACATTGCACACTTCCAAAACACAGTGCCACCTTTGTGTGCCTAATTGGCAAAGCCTAAACCCCAAGCCTGAATCCTAGCTGCAGGGGAGGCTAAGCATTTTTGTTCTACTCTGGGGACTTTGGACTCACAGTGTGGAGATTTCCCCAGACAGAGGAAGTCCACTCACAAGATCATGAGCCCTGTATATGTGACAGATGTCATGACTCCATCCCAGGCAACTTCATTTTACCAAGTATATGAAAGAGTGGCAGTGGGCAAAGAAACACAAAAGGAAACTTTTATTGAGAAGCCCTATAGCAGATGTTGTGCAGGTTCCACCTGTATGCTCACCATGTTAAGGTGCTCCGTCCCTTCCAGCTGCCAGCATCTGCATCTTTGCCCAGGGCTGAGTGCTGAATGAATTAATATCACCCCAGCAGCTGTCAATCAATTACTGAACCCAGATCCCTTGTCCTTTGCATAGGATAACCCAGAGGTTCTTGGTTTTCAGTGTCCCAGAATTTTCCCCTGGGACTAAGCCCCACTCATGAACAGTGGTAGCTGGCTTGATGCCTGACCCTGTATTATTATACTTCCTTCCTTTCCTGGCTGCACTTTCTCGCTAGCCTGCTGCTGTTTCTCATGCCTCTCAAATATACAACCTACTTCTATCTTGGGTCTTCCTCACACTAAGGTGACCTATTTGTCATCGGTGCTCTCACATTTATTATGAGTGAATTCTTTCAGTACCATCATGTGATCATGTTTAATGAGGAAAGTGGGACTCAGTTACCAGCATGGCTTCAATAGAAGGCTTCTTGTTTACTCACTCTGAAGTGTGTTGTGGGGCCGGATGCTTCCCATCTTCAGGCCTGGCCACCGAAGCCCTCACTGCTTCTCTTCATTGCCCCAGAGGATATCTCAGACTGCAGAAAATTGCTTCTAGGAATGTCCTCTTGCACAAATTGCTGCTCAAATACTTTTTAAAGGGTTCAACTCCTCTCAGAACTCCTCTCTGCTCCTTTTTGAGGTAGCAGAAGAGAGAAGAGAGGAGGAGTGAAACAACATTTCTGAGCCCTTACAATGCCAAAAAATGTAGGCTCTCTGCCTCCTAAGATGAGAGGGAGGTAATCTCCACTTGGCTTTATAAGAAGAAATAAAGCTATCACCACTGTCAGTTTTGCAGCTTGGAGTTCTTCCAGGTGATTATATATCCAGTGGTTCTGCTGTCGATAAAGCCTTGGCTGGACTGAAGTACCTGAAAACCTTTCCAAAATACCTCCATTGGTGGAAACTCCTTCTAAGAGAGTCTGCATACAAAGATCAGTAAATATTGAATGTACATCCTTTTTAACGTGGAATGGAGCAGCGTTTCAGAAACCCTTCAAAGCCTGGAAGAAAGAAGTGCCTTTTCAATAGGTGCTCTCTTCCCACAGGCTTCACACTCCACTTGCTCCTGCCACTGACCATCCCTTCCACCCTCAATGTGAGCGTGGGCCTCCCACAATCCTGCCCTTTTGCTTTTCCCAGCTGTAAAAGTCAAACACTCCTACGGCAGTACCTTTTCTCTGAAAACACTTGACCCATGAGTTCTACAAACACTCTGTTTTCAAGTTGTGGAAAATGGAGGCACAGAAGAGAGAAGTGATGTCTTTAGAGTTACTCATGGTGTGAAGGGAAGGAGAAAACACTCCCTTAAGAATTAGACACAAAGGCTTTTTTTATGGCACTTAGTGCTTGAAAAGAACCACTAGAAGGGGCCAGTGTGGAGGGCGCTTGAGGATGAAATCAACAAATACTGTAGAATATAAGGTCTTATTTTATTTCTTTTTCCTTTCACTAAATTACCCTTTGGAAAATAAGAAGTTTTCTTATAGCCAGCTCATCAATAGCAAATTTTTGTTGAGTGCGTACTATGTGCTAGGCAATGCCCTAGACCAAGGGTCAGCAAACTCTGTGTCCAAAGAGTAAATATGTTACATTTTCCAAGCCATACAATCTGTGTCAGAACAGTTCAGCCATAAGAGAGCAAAAGTAGCCCTAGATAGTATGCAAATAAGTAGGCAGAGGTGTGCCAATAAAACTTTGTTTATAAAATCTTTATTCACAAATTTGGATCCCGGGCCATATTCGCTGATCCCTGCTCCAGGCACAGGGGATGCGGAAGTTAACAAAACAACATCCCTGCCTTTGAGGAACCCACATTGTGATGAAAGTGCTACTTTAAAATCTGAATCCTTACCAATGGGTACTTGTGGCTTGAGATAAACATTCAGCTACAGCATTATACATGACTTCAAAACAGGCCTAGGTGAAAGTGAAGGTGGTATGCCCCAGAAATTTGTCTGATGTGACCCCAAAGTGGCTTTAAAAAGACACTGATTCAAACGTGCTTGTGACAAGTTCTAGTAAAATTACTTTATGTAATGTGAGATTGACAAGGAAGAATAATTGGTAAATGGATATTTCTCGATTGATTTTGTTGATGTAATTTAAACATATATGTGAGGAAAATTAAAATACTATTGTTCTAAGAAGATATTTGACTCTTTCATTAACATTCTGGAAATTGTGTATTTGAGTTGGCCAAAATATTTTTTGGGAAATTCCTCTTTGAGGAAAGGGGAGATCGCCTTCTGTTTTGTTCCCCCAAGCCACTGTCCTCTCCTCGCTCCTTGGTCTAGCTTTCTCCCTGCTTTTGCTCTTGCTCTCCCACTCCCATGGACCACTCACTACATACCTGTCAGAGAGGTTCTTTTAAAATGAAAGTCAAATCACGGGGTTGTCCTGCTTAGGACCCTCTGGTGGCTTTCCCCACACTTGGAATACTATCCAAAGACCTTTCCATGGCTCACAAAGGCCACCATAGCCTGGCTGTTCCATCCCTCTCCAGCCCCATTTCCCACCCCTTCCCTCCTCTCTCACTCTGATCCGGCCTCACTTATTGCCTGGCTGGTCCTTAACTCAGGACCTTGCACTTTGCCCTCTTTCTGCATGAAGCCCTCTAAGATATCCATGTGGCTGTCTCCCTCACTTCATCCAGGTCTCTGCTTGAATGCCACCTCCTCAGAGAGACCACCTGACTTCCCCAGCTAAAGAAACCCTTAGTCACTGTTTAGCTCCTTATTCTGTTTCTTTTTCTGTGTAGCACTTATTACTCTCTGCTTTTGTTTTAAATGTATATTTTCACATTTGCCAGTTTGCCCCCAGTGGAAACTGAGCTCCACCAGGGCTTTGCCTTTTCTTTTTAATGCTGAATTCTCAGTGTTTAGGACAGTGCCTTGCACAGAGTAGACAGTCAATAAATATTAAGTAAGTGAATGACTGTAAATTATCTATTTATGTCCAATGATGGGCCAGACATCATTTCTGCTCCTCCAATGTATATTGTATATGTAACTTCTTTTACATATGTTAGTCCATGTGTGATATAGAGTGAATAGTTCCCACTTTTGTGCAAATTGATTACAAATGTTATTTGAGGGTATAAAATCAATTAAAAGAAAAATAAACCTTTATTTGCCTTGTGAGTCTCTATGTAGCTGTGGTGTGGCCTTTATTTTATCCTTGGTTAAGTCGAGCCTTTCTCAGTATCCCGGGATGAACCCTGCTCCCTCTCTCTTCCCTGGGGGAAATAAGAAGATGTATGAGTTTTCCCTTCGCTTTCTATATTCCACTTGCAGAACTGTTTTTAAGCCCTCTCTATAGAATTGGTATTCCCTTAATATACTTTTAAGGGATTTTCCATTGGTTTGTATGCCCAAGATAGGGCAATTCCATAGTGTCTAAGCCAAAACTCTGGTGTAACCCTTTTTATGATCTAGAAAACCCTTTAGATTGCTAACCTGTGTTTCTAAGCTTATATTTTTCTGAATGTTCGTTATTTTATTTTTTAGTTTTTTGATTTAAGACTCAGACATATAGCTTGAATTCATTGATTTATTTTATTTCAAAAAAATTTTTTTTGGTATCTGTATTGAAGTGTGCTG
This sequence comes from Furipterus horrens, assembly GCF_987537825.1. Classification (NCBI taxonomy): domain Eukaryota; kingdom Metazoa; phylum Chordata; class Mammalia; order Chiroptera; family Furipteridae; genus Furipterus; species Furipterus horrens. Next base: position 157,459,932 of record NW_028327173.1, read on the forward strand.
ATCTGGAGTTCCTGGTTGAAAGCTAAGACTTTAGTTAAGAATGTCACAGTTACAGAGCTCAAAAATGGCAGATAATTTCTTTATCTTGAAGAATATTGGCCGGGTGGCTGAGTCCCCTCATGGTATGGTGACCTCTTCATTTGATAGTCTTTTCCCTCTGACCCTATGCTCACTTCATCCTTCATCCAGCTTGTCCCACTGCCAGCTCTTCCCACCTCACCACTGACCTTTGCCTTCTCCATGTGTTCACTTTGAATGATCACATGACCCTTCCATTGTCTTCTTGTTTCCAGGCATTGTTTTCACCTTTTAGTTTCATTCAGGTATTTCATTTGATGTTTCCATTTTCCAAATGATGCCTCATGCTTTTCATGTGAGTTGGCATTAATCTTGAAGATGACTCCCAAGTCCACGAAGGATTTCTTTCACCCTATGGGCCAGGCCACATTCTAACTCTATGGCTTTCTTTCTGAGAAACACACTGTTTAAAACTCTTTCATTTCTCCTTTACTGTGAACTTCAATTGTTCGGTTGCTCCAATCCAATTTCTTTTCTAGGTACTCTCAGTAACTAGCCAGCAGATAAGGTTACATGCGCTTTGCACAAAGATACCACTTCTTTCTGATTTATCCCTTCAAAGATGTGTTTCTGGGGCGAAGTGAAACCCTCCATGCCATCACACTTGTCTCTGGCTCTGGCTAAGATTCTCCAAAGAATATTTATGTCTCTGTATTCTCATCAGGATAAGGTGGCTTGGGCATAGACCAAAGAGATACAACTCTTTGGATTTTAATGCTGACTTGGTCATCGTCATTCTCTGCAGATTTTGAAAGGTAATGTACTTGGGGCTGAATTAGATTCCTAGTAAATATGCCGTTGGAGAGGCCTTAGTTTGCTCAAGATTCTTTCCTTTTACTTTGTTATCCAGCATCTTCCTTAGAGTTTGTTTTAAGAATTATGAATATTGTAACAATGCTTTTCTTTATATTTATCATACGATGGTAAATGCTTCTTGCAAGAAATCTGGGACATGCAGAAATGTATAAAGCAGCAGCAGCAGCAACAACTCATCCATGATTTTATCATCAAGAGACATTCTTAATATTTTGGCATTTTTTCCCATCCTTTTTTTCTACTCTGAAGACAGGTTCAGTGCAACCATGTCTTCCAAAAGTTAGCAACCCACAAAGTGATATAAGACCACAGCAAAAACCTTGCAGTATTTGCCAACATCTATCATGTTAAATACAAATTTTAATTCAAATTATTTCCCCTATAGAAGGAGTAGGTATCAGCATTGGAAGGGCTCTTATTCACCTTCTAGTCTGACCACTACTAAATGATGTATGAATCTCCCAGTTTTCCTAGGAAGTGCCATAAAATTTCCTTTTGCTAGATTCTGACTTTTGCTTTGTGGTTCTTCCCTGGAATGAATTTCTTCCTTCTCTGCAGGTTTATTTATTTTTATTTTTTTATTATTATTTTTAATTCTCACCTGAGATTATGTTTATTAATGTTAGAGAGTGAATGGGAGAGAGGAAGAGAGAGGGAAGGAAGGTAAGAGAGAGAGAGAGAAACATCTATGCAAGAAACCTGCAACCTAGGTATGTGCCCTGACTGGGAATTGAGCCTACAACTCTTTGGTGCACAGTCATGCACCAACCAAGTGAGCCACCAGGCTAGGGCTCTACTTCTGTAGGTTTAAGTGATCTTGGGAGGTGGGCTTTGGAATATGAACTGCACCTCAGAGGTTGTCCTGCTACACTCAGCCCCCAAAGGGAGAATAGCATCCTAGACATCTCCAGGTAAGATGGGCCCCATTGGTAGTGGAAAGTCTTACAGAAAGGGGTGTAGGCATGAGCTGTTAGCAGCCCAAATCTGCAGCCTCTGGTAGAGGAGTGCATCAGTGGGGAAAGGGGCCCTGGGTGGGACTCCAGCAGCATCAGCTATCCAGGATAAATCAGAGGATCATCCCACTGGAAGTGGAGAAACAATTAGGAGTTGTCAGGAAAAGGGTTGCGTATAGCAAGGGAGAGAGAGGAGATGGATTGAAGAGATACCTGTGGGGTAGAATTGATGGAATTTGGTGACTAATTGAATATGATGGTGGTTGAGGAGTAGAGAGGATTCTAGGTGCCCTCTCACTTTGGGGCTTGGTTGACTGGGTACCTTTTATCTGGGTGCTTATCTCTAATTTAGGGGTTCTGGTGATGGGTAGAATTGTGAGTAGTGATGTTGGGTTTGGATTTGCTTTCACCAAATTAGGGTTTCTTTTTTTCTTTTTCTTTTTAGAGAAAGGGAAAGGGAGGGAGAAAAACATCAACATCAATGTGTAGTTGCCTCTTGCATGCCCCTAACTGGGGAACTGGCCTGCAACCCTGGTATGAGCCCTGATTGGGAATTGAACCAGTGACCTTTTGGTTTGCAGACCTGGCATTCAATCCACTGAGCCACACCAGCCAGGGCAAATTAGGGTTTCTTGATGACCAACCAGGGAGCAATGGCCAGTGGACAGGTGAAAAATGGCATTTTTTGCTCTATTGGAATCCATTGTTGTAGCTCAGCAGAGGCATATATTAATGAGGTGCTCATTATAGGTCCTAGATCCTGTTTCCCATCAGATTTCACTGACAAAGAATTAATGGACTGAAATAACATTGCTTATACTTCTGGAAATTGTGACTTGGAGGTTTGTTGAGTAAGAGACATCAGTAGACTTTTGGTTTCCTTTCTACTCCCAGCCTGAGGTTTCAACCATGAGCCTGTGTGCCAGATCTCTGAACTAAGACCTTGTCTATCTCTTCCCCTCAGGGCTGGCTGTGTGGGATCCCAAAAGGCATGTGCAGGTATATTCGTGGACCACCTCTTTCCAGACACTTCTGAGTGCGTAGAAGATGGGGACACCCAAGCAGATCTTTAAAAAGAGTGGAGCAATACTTTTATTCACATAGCGTTAGACATTTTACCCTTAGGGATAACAGGGTATGAGAAATTTCTTCCACCATCAGCAGCCTTTGTTGTCTTCAACCTTATAGATTCCTAGAGGACTTTTGGGTGCCACTAGGCTGTCCCCTAGTAAGTCAAATGAGTTAGGCAAAAATATTTGGAACTTACATTTCTGATGCCAAGTAAATATGAAAATGGACTTAGTGTAAGACTCTGGTAACACCATGAGTTTTGGCTATGAAACAGCAGAGTTCCATGTTGACTCAAAACCTTGCCTTCTTCTAGGTACCAGACTTCCCTACTGATTGTCCACTTGAGGAGTGCTATTACCTTTAATTTCTATTGGGCTAACTAATGGTGCTGGAGGATGTGATGGAGAAGCACACACTCTGGGTATGTTCAGTGTTACACAGCTCTACCTCAGGCAGATGAGAGGTGGTGGTTTATGCCATGAAATATTGGCATATTCTAATGAAGTACCAAGTTATTGAGACATTTTGACAGACCTAATATTTCCATCTCTGTGTAACAGAAACATTTTCACTGACATTCTTAAGTTATGCTGTTCTATTGTAAAACTGGCATTTTCTAGTTCTATTGAGGTATAATTTACACAGAATAAAATCTGGTAATTCTATATATATAGTTTGATGAATCTCTACCACATCAAGACACAGAACATCTCCAATATCCTAAAGTTTTCTCCTGCCTCTTTGCTGTCAGTCCTTTCCTCTGACCCCCAGTCCCAGGCAACCACTGAGCTGCTCCTATCACTAATGTCTCGTCTTTTCTAGAATTAAAAAATGGCAATATATATAAAAAATTTTTCCTATTAAGTTAGGTGCTGGTGCTGGGCAATTTGAATAATGTCTGGGTTGCAAGTTTTCAGGTGGTGCTCCCTCTTAGGGACATGCAATACAGGGTCGGCACTTGCATGACCAGAGAATGAGTCCTTCCTTAAATTTTGTGCTCTAGATGGCTCGCTTGCTTTACTTTAGTCTCAGCCTTGGCAGGAATTTGTAAATCACAGAAATAACCCTTAGGAAAGGCATACATCTCATTAGGATGTGGAGAGAGCCCACAGCACTTTTTCCCTTTGATAAAGCAGACCTGATTCTATTGTCACTGGCATGGCAAATAAAATGTAATCGGATGTCTTGAGTCTGATCCGAACATAGTTTTCCTGAGGAACATGTCAACAGGTATAACCCACATGCCAGGGACTGGGGTGACAGGAGCAATGATGTTAATTTGAAAATACTTCTGTGGCACTTAGCAGGGTGTGATTTTAATTCATTTTTTGTCCCTTGATAATCATAAAGTGCTTTCAGCCTGTGAATATCCATTTTTGACCAGCATGCTCATACTTCATCTGGGGACCACATTTAATGGCCGTGGTGATGATGGGGTTCACAGGGGAATTGTGTAAGGTACAGATATTTGCTTTGTGGAGAGAAACATGCCACTGATACTAATTTACATGGCTGTTCTGTACAAGGATCTTTAGATTTGAATACTTGCCTATGTACAACTATTGTTTGTACACACATGTACACACATAGCTAATAGTTGCACAGTGCCTGAGTTTCTCAAGAGTTTTATTAGCATTGTTTAATTTATTTCTTGAAATAATTCTATGAAATTTACTGAAGCTGCTTAGTGCAATGGGCAGAGCCTAATCTGTGCTGGATTGTTCAAATTCCATCTTTGCCATTTAATTAGCTTTGTGACTTTGGACAAGTTACTTAAGTTCTGTGCCTCAGTTTCCTCAATTATAAAATGGCAATAATCATGCCTATCTCACAGGACTGTTGGGAGGGTTAAATAACAAATAAGAGTACATGCACAATACCTGGCATAGTGCCCAATATGTAGCAGGAACTCAATAGATGTTGGTTCTTTCAACCCTGTGTCCCAGACTGGGGCCACTGTTCTTGTCACTAGAGTACAGTCTCCCTATCTTGACAATCACCCTGAATTTTGAGAGCCTGATTATATAAATTGTTATCTCACAAGCCCAAGTATGGCAGATGATCCCTCTCAGCTGGAAATTTGCTTGGTTCCAAGTAACCCAGGGTAAAGGGTATTATCTGAGATCTTTAGATTGAGGTCCAGGGGGCTTGGGAGGGGATGTGGGTGGGTCCAGGGCATGCCCCCAGGTTGTACCCCTGGGCAGTCTCTCTCCCTCCCTCCAGCCAATGCCTGCATCCCACTTACCTGGAGGAGAGGTAAGTTGCTTACCTCCTGCAGTTTTTGGTGAGTAGACAGTCTCTTTCTTTCTTTGTTTCTTTCTTTGTTTCTTCCTTCCTTCCTTCTTTCCTTCCTTCCTTCCTTCCTTCCTTCCTTCCTTCCTTCCTTCCTTCCTTCCTTTCTTTCTTTCTTTCTTTCTTTCTTTCTTTCTTTCTTTCTTTCTTTCTTTCTTTCTTTCTTTCTTTCTTTCTTTCTTTCTTTCTTTCTTTCTTTCTTTCTTTCTTTCCTCCTTTCTTTTCTTTCTTTCCCTGTTTATCTCTATCATCCACGCTCTTTATCTGGTACCAGGGACCTTTCAACTGCTTCCCGAGAGTCTTGTGGGCACAGGAGCTGGTTCTGTGTTTCTCTTGTCTTGTCCACTCAGGACTAGAAGACACTGGTTTGCTGTGTCCAGAGAAGACACTAGTAATTCTATTCTTTAACCCAAATGGTGTCAAAACAGTGGGAATTCCCAGCACCATCTCAGATCATTTATGGATTTGTTGTTTAGATTGTAAAGGCTTTCCACACCCCTCAAGCAGATCATTCCTGGCTTTCAGGCAGCTGGACTTGGAGTTCGGGGATCAGGGTGTCTGTCTGTCCTGGCTCCACTGTTCACTGGTTTAGAGCAGCCATTTAGTCTGTCTGAGTCTCAGTTTTCCTCCTAGGTTAAGGGGATGGATAATAACAACTGACAGGATTTTTATTCTATATGAGAAAAGAAAGCAAGTAGATGAAAAGGAAGGCATTAATATTGTGGGCCATTGCAATCCTCTTTGATTGTCCTCCTGCCTAGAGGGAGAATTTTGGTCAGTCTGCTTCTGGACCACACTCTCTGCTGACCTTCTTTCCTTCCTCCAGGGATTTCATAGGATCACCTACTGTATCAGTGGGAATGTGAACATCTGACCATGCGCTCCTTACTTCTGCTGCATGCTGCCTGAGCTGAGGCTCATGTAGGGCGCTGGCCCTGGGAACCTGTCCTGGGGATTCAAACATTCTCTTGGGCTTACAGGGACTATACAGTGGAGGCAGCAGGGTGTGGGGCTGGAAGTGTAAGGAGAGAGCACTTTCAGAATGAGATGAAATTAGAGAGAGACATTAAGGGCGGTGACAACATCACTGTGTGTCTGGATTTAGTCTCTCTTATTCTAGAAACCCACCAGCCACCACTAGGGGGTTATCAGGCAGGCCTCTTAAAGGTTCTTATTAATAAATTTTCCCAGTGATTAAGAGTTGCAGGTCATGCTATTCAAAGTGTATTGTTACAAACAGGTAAAAGCCTAGCCATTAGAGAGAATTCAGCAAGATCTCTTCTCTCTTTCATGGCCTCACCTCACAGGTCCCTTCCTGTCCTTTCCACTCACATCATCTTCCTCCCAAAGTCTTTTCTCTCGAATGATCACAGCTGCTCCTGACAGCTCTGGGAGACCATAGAAAGTAGTCTCCCCTGCTGCCACATCCAACCTCTGGGTCATTTATTACTTTAGAAGATACCTTACTATGAAAGCACCAAGGCTTACGTTTCCCAATTTTCTTAAGGAACAAATTCCATCATAGTCAAGACCATGCAATTAGTGTACAGGAGCAGAGCAAACACCTGATGAGATAGACACTTATTTAGTGGGAGTTCTGACAGACGCCAGTGATTGCTCCTTGAAGCAGCAGCCAGTGCAGTGTCGCATTTGTCTCTCTATCTCTTCCTTGCCTCCTTTCTCCTTCCCTTCCCTCTTTCCTTCCTTCCCTCATTCTTCCCTTCCCTTCCTCTCCTTCCTTCCTTTCCTCTGTTCCTCCCTCCTTTCTCTCCCTCCCTCCTCCCCTTCTTATTGCTCTCCTTCTTTCTCCATTTCTTCCTTCTTCCCTCTCTCCCTCCCTCCCTTCCTTCCTTCTTTCCTTCCCTCCTTCCTTCTTTCCTTCCTTCCTTCCTTCCTTCCTTCCTTCCTTCCTTCCTTCCTTCCTTCCTTCCTTCCTTCTGTCCCTCCACTTTTCCTTCCTGCCAGCAGACATTTCTCCTAAGCATCGGAGACAGAAATTTTCTGGCAAAATGTACATAGTGAGAGGAGATATCCTTTTTGCCCTTGTAAGCATGAAATGACTTAAATAAGGGTTATTTTGAAAGATGAAATGGTAAGAAAAGGCAAGGTCATTCATTATATTAGATTTTAGGTAGCACTCAATTAAAACTGCTAGAATATTTGGGGGTAATCACACTTTTCCTTTATATTATTAAGTATACCTTTAAAACAGAGCAGCTATTAGTCATACTTTTTCATTTATTCTTTAAGATCATTAGAATTATTTTTATCATTGGGCACAGAGCTCACTAGCATGGCCAAGATAGCAAAGAAATTGCTGGCATACTCTCCCAGGAGGCTGTTTCCAGATGCCACCTTGACCTCTGAGATTTCCGTGGCTGCTCTGTGCCCTTAATGACTGGTCATCAGGGATGGGTCATTCAAAGCTCACACTGTGGTGGGGGTAAAAGGATCAGCTGAAAAACCATTTGTATCATTTTATAGAGAAAGGGTTAAAGATGGCAAATCATTAAGGCTTCTTGAAGACAACTAGGGGGAACATTACAGCCGACAGATACCTCACCTGGTGTATATCTTGAGACCTCATTAGATACTACCCCTCCTCTTACAACAAAGTCCCATTCCACTAAACACCCTTTTTAAAGTAATTATCATGGATCTTGTATTTTTCATCCACCTTTGCTCTTTGTGTCACCTGATTCTGCATTTATGCAGTTCCTGACCTTTTCTTAACTTTCTTCTGCATTTCTAGGATCAGTCAATGGATGGGACTTCCCTGGTTTTGACATTTGGCACTGCTATTACTTGCTTGTCCTCTGGGTTGGTCTTTGGCTGATGGTTCTGATCACAAGTGAGCCCAAAACTCTCTTAGCTTTGGTCCAGCCTATCCTGGGTCTCTCTGGCAGGCAGGCCAAAGGGTGATGCTTTTGGTGTTAACCATTGCATTTGTTTTCCCTCTAGTGACTGGAGACCTGCTCTTAGTAACGCCCACAGGGATTTCAACAGTGAACAATACCGGGCTGGGTCACCGCCCTTGTATTTCCCCGGTTGCCTTCTACGTATATCATATGAGCTCATGAAGTTTAGCGTTTGTAATTTCTAGCTCTCTCAGCATTATTTTGCCTGGCAAATAGCTACTAGGTCAGATCTAACTACTAAGGCCTCAAACTCAATCAAAGTCATAATCTTCCCAAATTCTGTGCCTTTCTCCTACAGTTTTTATGAGGGCCTCTTAATTAATAAGTGAGGTGTTCATAAAACTGATTTCTCTCATTGACGATGTGACAAGCCTTAACTCCTGATAAAGGTGTTACCTTTCCCCACTTGTCTCAGCCTGGAATGAAGGGGCTCTGCTGTGGGTTATTACCTTGCTGCAAAACCTTGATACGTGGCAACCAAATGGCTCCTTATTACTCAAAATTCTTCCAATTCCTTAAACTAAAGTCCTCCCCAAACCTCATACAAGTCACTTGTATTCAGGAAAAATGAATCAGAGACCTTTCTCACTAAACTATTTGGGAAAAAAAAATCATAAATGAGGGAGGAGAAAATCTTGTTTGCTAAAGGGCTGCTGGGTGAGCTGCCTCTTGGCCTTTTGATAGCATCTTTGAGATGGAAATGGCCAGCTGCCTGACCTTCTGTTCAGTGACCCTTTTTGTACAAAGCCAAATTGCAGCCGCCTCACAGCAACAATTCACCTATGGACACAAACGGGATTTCCATTTTTTTCTAACCTTTTTTTTCCTGGTGCATTTGTTACCATGAACATTTTTTTTATTATCCACATAAAAGACATAATGGTTAAAAAAAGAAGCCCTTTGCATCAAAAGGATTGTAACTCATAAAGATTTCCAAATACTAGAGAAGTGTCTACCTTTAATTCAGCTCTCTATCTGAGCCTTTAAATGTATTGTAATGCAAAAAGGCCAGTGAAAAGATTATATTCTGGAACAGTTTGGGGTTGTTAATGTTCTTACTCTTTTCTTGCATTTGAAGGAAAAAATAGTCTTGGTCATATTAAAAAGGAAAATTATCCCCACCTCATGGTGAACAAAAGGAGAAAGAAAAGGCCATTTCTATTTATGCAATGATGGTGGATCTAAAAAAATAAACACCTTCATGTACTTTCTGTGGAGCAATACTGAATTGGAATTAGGAGTCAGCTTTAAAAATGGACCAGAACCTGGCTGCTCTCTCCCTTGGGAACTTTGGAAGCATGTGACTGAAGAGGCAATGAAGGAGATGAAGAGGGAGCCCTTTGACATCTTCCCTCCACTCCCCCAGTGCCTCCTCTTCCTTCTTCTTCCTGAGTCCTCTTTCTGCTATAACTGGGTCGTGCAGAATTTCTTACGCAAGGCCATGAATCAGCACCCTGATGGCCTTGGGGAATGCTCAGGACCTGCATCCTAGGGAAGCTGGGAGTGTCCAATGCTGCCCTGACAAGATGATCCCTTCAGGCTGCTGTTCTGCCCAGTTGCAGAGAGGCCTGCCTTTCACCCTCCAGAGGCTTGTGGGTGCCTGTCCTCCATGGGATGGGGAGGCAGAGGCTCACTCAGTGGCAAAGGGGAAATCTCTCTTCCCTGGGTTGGTCAAGGGAGCTAAAAAAACTAGCTCATAGTGTTTTGATGGTAATAGTGAGGTTCTGATTCAACAAATATTTAGCAGTCCCCACTGTGAGTTTACCCCATTAGCTAATTTAGTCCCTGAGAGATTATATGCAGAGAGAGAAAGGGACAGATTCTGGGGACAGACAATTCTCTGTTTGGACCCTGGTATGGCTGCTTACTAGCTGTCTGAGTGTGAATACATTATTTAATGCCTTGAAGCCTCAGTGTATTACCAGTCAACTGAAGGCTAATACTTGTCTCATGGGCTGATGTGAAGATTAGATGAAATGATGTATGAAAAATTGCTAAGCCCAGAGCTTCATACGTAGTAAGCACTTAGAAAACATTCTTTTCTTCTCCTCTTTCCCACTTAACAGGCAAGGATTTGAAAGAAATGGCCACATGAACATTTGAATCCAGATTTTATAAAAACTCCACAGATTCTCCTTGTGCACATGAATCCAAGGATGTTAGCTACTCCCTGTGAAATTTTCATCAAGACTTGAGTTTCAAATAACTGTCTTCTGCTTTTTACTGGCTAAAATTGGATGGGTAATGATTACAATCACACAGACAAAGGGAAAAAGTGAAAGGATTCTGCTCTTTCACATGCTTTCTGTGGGGACTATTTTGCTATACCACATCAAGTTCACACCCTGTCAAAAAATTAATTAAAAAACCCTTAAACAAACCACACTACAGAAAACTGAAAAATGTTCTCTTTCCCCTACTAATTCTTAATCCTTTCATCTTAATACTTTATTATTTACTAATAGCAATATACCATCTATATATCTAGTCTTACTGAATGTAAACCTGTTTTCACAAGTCAGAATTGGAGCATGTGTGATAGTTTGCACTCTTTTATTAATATTATAAGCATTTTCAGGTTGCTGTCTAGTCCTCATAATTTTAATTTTTATGATTGCAAAATGTCCCATCCATTTTTTATTATCAAACTTATCCATTTTGTTGCCAAACTGGTGTAGGTTATTCATGTATAGCAAGAAGGTTAATAATACATGTAAATTGTGACATTTAGTCACACCTTAAATAATGATAAAGTAAGTAATCCTACATAGGGGGTGAAAGGAAAAAGGAGTCTGAAGTTTGTGCAGAACCCAACCTATAATGGCAAGCTTAAGGTTTGGAAAGCCCCAGTTAGTTCTTTCCTTTGCTCTTATCTTTTATTCAGCTTTTAAAAGCAGACTCTAGGCAGAATTGCAATAAAGACTCCTTACCTACATAAGCAGTATCTAGTGCCAGAAGTCCTGTTTTTATACCGATAACCAGATATCAAAGGGGCTCAGATTTGTCTGGTTGTTTCTGATAGAGATCTGCACTCTCAGAGGCCTCACTGAACTAAATCTGTGACCCTCATGAGACAGAGCCATTGTTACTTGTGGAACACAATTTTCCTGATCCCATGCAAGGAAGCACGCTCCTTGCAGAGAGCAGGTAGGCATCACGCCTTTTGTGAGCTCTTGTCCTGTGTAAAAATCAAATCCCTGTGGCTACTTGAACTTTTATACTTTGACTTCATGATGGAAAATCATTTGATGAAAGTGAATTCTTGTGTGGAGCTTTGGACTACCTTTAGAAAGCTGAAAATGGTTTTCAATTTCCACAAATACGATTGAAATTTCAAAACTTTGTATTTCACCCATACAGTCAAGCTCGGTAACCAGTCCTTGAATTAACGAAGATCTGAGTTTATACCAGCCTTTCCCTTTGGCCCTGTGTCTGGCACTTAGTATGAAATCCAGTGGATGTTGAATGAGTGAGTGAAACTAGAAGTCTGGACAGGGGTTAAATTAATAGATCTGCTAGTACCTCTTCCACATGCTCATTATCATAATTGTGGGTTTAAACACTTTTGAAAAATTGAAAATGCTGAAGTTTTGTGAATGTGTGAATTTATTTCCCTGACCTGCAAAGAACTCTCTTTATAACCTTAGAAAAGTAATTTTAATTTGATTAGCCTCGATTTTCAAATCTGTAATATGTGGTCAGCAGAGTGTTAATGGGTAGAGAACTATCTAGGTGTCATTTCTCTGAGGCCAGCACCCTCTTTATCTAACTGGCTCATCCCAACACATCTCCACATGGCCAGGCAGTGGTACTGGATGATCTTCACATCTTCTTTGAGAGCTAATCCCCTATGATTCCAGGATCCAGTTTCTCAGAATCAGACTCTGGGCAGAAGCAGCAAGGACAAGTATGCTTAGTGTTGGTAGGCATTTGGGTAGACGGCACCACTCTGGGTATTCTATGTCCAGTCTGGGCTGGGAGGATCATCTTGTTCTTTCTTCAGTCAGTCATCTTCTAGAGGGCACTTATGGGACTATGTGGTAGTTCATGCATTGATTGAATATGCCAGCAAGATTGATTTATGTATATATCTGCCTATTTAATGCTTTTTACTTGAATCTGCAAATATTCTCCCACAAAAATACAAAACCAGACCCCTAAAATACCAGTTCCTCTTTGATGTTCACTGTCTTAGTTAATGCTACCACCATCCAGTGGGAAGGCTAAGCAAAACCTCAAGTGTTGTTATCCTTGATCTCTCCCTAAATTCATCACTAATTGCTCCTCAATTTAACCTTCCATAGATCTCTGAGTTTTCTCCAATTCTCCCAGTCTTCAAAGCTTCCTCCGTACTCTGAGTTACCACAACTTTCCTCTGAGTACTGCAGCCGCCTCCTAAGTGGCTTCTCATCTCAACCCTTGTCTTCCTCTGATGCGTTTTCACTATAGGAGAGACAGTAGAAATGTCCTCCAGATTGAAAATTGATCATATGGCCACCTTCCTTTATCTTTTGTATGATCAACCATGGCATTTTGGATAATGACCAGAATTATTCATATATACATAAAAGCCTTATGCAGTCTGGCCCCTGCCTGATGATCACTTGATCTTTTTTTCAAAAAGATTTTATTTATCTATTTTTAGAGAGAGGGGAAGGGAGGAAAAAAGATGGGAGAGAAACATTGGTGTGCCTCTTGCACACCAACTGGGGACCGGGCCTGAAACCCAGGCATATGCACTGACTGGGAATAGAACCAGTGACCTTTGGGTTTGCAGGATGATGCCTAACCCACTGAGCCACACCGGTCAGGGATGATTGCTTGATTGCTGTCCTCATGGAGTTTCTCTCATGCAGCATGTTCCTCTGTGAGGTGAGAGCTCCCATACTCCCCCATATCTCAGCTCAAGTGCTCCTTAACTTGGGAAAGGAAATAGACTTACAGGTCCAGGAAGCACAGAGAGTTCCAAATAAACCGGACCCAGGGAGAACCACACCAAGACACATTATAATCAAAATGTCAAAAATTAAGGATAAAGAGAGAATCTTAAAAGTAGCAAGTGAGAAGAAGAGAATTATGTACAAAGGGGTCCAATTAAGACTATCAGCTGATTTCTCAAAAGGAACTCTGCAGGCAAGAAGGGAATAGCAAGAAATATTCAAAGTAATGAAAAGCAAAAATCTACAACCATGATTGCTCTATCCAGTGAAGCTGTCATTCAGAATAGAAGGGCAGAGGAAGTGCTTCCAGGACAAAGTAAAACTGAAGGAGTTCATCAGATCCAAACCACGGTTATATGAAATGTTAAAGGGATTTGTTTAGGAGAAAGAAGATCCAAACTATGAACATTAAAATGAAAACTGTATCACAACAAGCAATAACAGAAGCTAAGGAATCGAAACAAAGGCAAACTAAGTAGGCAATGAAAGTGGGAAAAGAATTATAGGTATGGGGAACATTTTGGGGGGAGACCAGCTGGGGGGGGGGGAAGGGGAGAGATGGTATAGGAATTAAGCAATATAGTAGGAGGGAGTGGAGTAGATAGGAAGATGTTGAGAAGAACTATATGCACAACCAATGGGCATGGACTAAGGTGGGGACAATTGGAGGGAGAGGTGTCCCTGGGTGGAGGGGAACAAAGGGAAAAGAAATTGGGACAACTGTAACAGAATAATCAATAAAGTATATTAAAAAAAAAGATAGGCCCTTATATCACAATGGGAATGTGCAGGTGCTCCATCTTGTTGGAAATAAAAGTTCTCATCATGAAAATCTTCATGAATATATGATATGACTGATACCTGCAGTAAATTTAAGTGGTACCAGGTACAGTATCTGCAAGAAAGAAAGGGTCAACTGATCCATGCATGGATAAGCCACACCACACTGTCAGTCCTGGTAAATTCACGTGATGTTCCTCCATACAGTGTGGATTTCCAGATGCCCAGTAAGTACAATGGTGGCGATTAATTGCACCATTTAATTTGAATGTGGCCTCATTGCTCCAAAATAATCATCTTGAGAACTGCTGATATTCTTCACATTTCACTAAGTACCACTCAGAAAACTCCATTCTCCTACCTGGATCATCTTCATTAAGAGCATGTACTAATCTTGGTACGTAACTTTTCCACTGGAAGTGCTTCAGAATGTGATGGACACTATCCTTTGGTAATCACAATTCATGAGAAGCCTGCTGAACAGATGTTATTGAATTTTGATGATATGTTTCAACACCCTTTCTTCCATGGCAGTGTTTGTCGATGTTCTTGGTTTTCCAAAATGTTGTTTATGGACATTCTGAACAATTCCATCTATTTTATACTTATCTCTAATTGGTCTGATAGTAAGTCTAGTAGGGAGATCAATTTAAAATTGTCTCCTAAATTGTCTTTGCATTTATATTGAGTTTTTCATACTTCCAGTAGCACTTCAAAATAAACTTTCTTTGTTCAAAACTTAATCTGGTTTCAGCCATTATTTCTCAATGGTTAAATCTAAAACAAAACAAAACAAAACAAAACAAATTTCAGCAAGTTACCAGCTATTAAAGTGTGGATACATTTTTTTGTGACACCCTGCATACTTCAAGTCTGACTCTGTCTCACCACCTCCCCTACCACCATCTTAGTACTGGCTTCTTTTGTTTCTTATTTAGACTAGTAGCAGCCACCTCACTGACTTCCTTAATTCTACCATTATTAGTCTCTCTTTTATTTTCCATATTAATGTTGTCAGAATAACCTTTTTTTAAAAAACAGACTTTGTTTTTTTTTAGAGCAGTTTCAAGTTCACAGCAAAATTGAGAGAAAGGTACAGAGATTTTCCATACACTCCCCTGCTCTCACACATGTATAGTCTTCCCCATTATTAACATCCTGCACCAGAGTGGTGCATTTGTTAGAACTGACAAACCTACACTGACACATCATTGTTACCTGAAGTCCATAGTTAACATTAGGGTTTATTCTTGGTATTGTACATTCTATGGGTTTGGAAAAATGTATAATGACATGTATCTACCATTACAGTGTCATACAGAGTAGTTTCACTGTCCTAAAAATTCTCCATGTTCTGCTTATTCATCCTTTTTTCTCCTCAACCTTTGGCAACTACGGGTCTTTTTACTCTCTCTATAGCTTTTCCTTTTCCAGAATGTCATGTAATTGAAATCATACAGTATTTAGGCTCTTCAAACTGGCTTCTTTCACTTGTAATATACATTTAGGTTTCCTTCATGTCTTTTCATGGTTTAATAGCTCATTTATTTACAGTGCTGAATAACATTCCATTGTCTGAATGTACCACAAAATATTCACCTTACTGAAGGACATCGTGGTTTCTTCCAAGTTTTGGTCATTATGAGTAAAGCTGTTATAAACATTCATGTTCAGATTTTTGTGTGGACATAGATTTTCAATACCTTTGGGTAAATACCAAGGAGAACAATTGCTGTATCATGCAAGTAGTTTTATAAGAAACTGCCAAACTGGAATAGAAGGGAAGGTGGGAAAGATGGTGGCTGAGTATGTAAAAGCTGAGCCCGCTTGGTTGTGTCCTCAGCATGGATTATCAGTTGATCTTCCAAAACAGAATCTCAGCTGATATGAATTTTTGAAGCCATGGACTATAGAGGATGCTTTGCACCATCTGCACCTGTACAACAGCATACAAGATGTGGTAAGTGGGGTGACACTCAGTCAGCTACCTGGAGGAAAGAATCCAACCAAAATCCAATTATAAGAGAGACCACATAAACAGCATAAAGGGCATCCCAAGATCATCCAGCTCAGGAGATCTAGGAGATTGCACCACTGAGTCCCACAAATCTCCTACCACAGAAGGCCACGTTGTGAAGTCAGGGAGTCAAAGCAGATCAATATAATGTGCAGAAAGAAACAAAAAAGAGTCACCTAAAGAAGGGAGACAAAGAAACAACCCTCAATTGAAAGGAAAGGAGAAATTCCCAGAGAGAGTGCTAAAGGAAATTGAAGCGAGCAATCTATAAGATTTAGAGTTCAGCTAATGGTTATAAGGATGCTCAAGGAGCTCAGTGGTAACTGTAAGAAACTCTATGGGTGCTACAAGGTACTTAGTGGGAACTACATCAGCATAAAAAAAGGACATAGGAACTAAGAATAAAAGCCAGGAGGAAATTAAGAATACAATATCTGAAATGAAGAATACACTAGAAGGGATTAAAAGCAGGCTAGATGAAGCAGAAGATTAAATCAGAGAATTGGAAAACAAGGTAGAAAAAACAGAGCAACAAAATAAAAAAAGACCCAAAAAGAATGAAGATAATTGGAGGGAGCACAGGACAACATGAAACATTATAATATTTGCATCATAAGGATGCCAGAAGGAGAAGAAAAGGAGCCAGGGATAGAAAACCTGCTTTAAAAAGTAAAGACAGAAAATTTCCCTAACTTGGTGCGGAAAAAATTCATGTAAGTCCCAGAAGCATAGAGGGTCCCAATCAAGATGAAGGCAAAGAGACCCATTCCAAGACACATCATAATTAAAATTGCAAAATTTAAAGACAAAGAGAGAATCTTAAAGGCAGCAAGGGAGAAACACCTAGTAACATACCTGGGTGCTCCGATAAGGCTATCAGCTGATTTCTCAACAGCAACACTACAAGCTAGAAGGGGATGGAATGAAATATTCCAAGTAATGAAAAGCAAATGCTGCAATAAAGACTACTCTACCTAGCAAGGTTCTCATATAAAATGAAAGGTGAAATAAGTAGCTTCCCAGACAAAAATAGCTTAAAAGAGTACATCTCCACAAAACCAGCATTGCAAGAGATGCTAAAGCAACTGCTTTAAGAAGATGAGGAAAAAAGAGAGAGATAGGTACAAAGGGAAAAATGGCAATGAATAAGTACTTATCAATAATAACCTTAAATGTAAATGGATTAAATGCTCCAATCAAAAGACATAGGGTAGCTGAATGAATAAGAAGGCATGACCTGCATATATACTGTCTACAAGAGACCCACCTCAAAACAAAAGATCTACACAGACTGAAAGTGAAGGGATGGAAAAAAAATTCCAAGAAAATGGACATGACAAAAAAGTTGGAGAGCAATACTTATATCAGATGAAATAGACTTCAAAACAAAGGCCATAACAAGAGATAAAGAAGGTCACTACATAAGATTAAGGGAGTAGTCTAACAAGAGGATATAACTATTGTAAACATTTATGCATCCAACATAGGAGCACTTAAAAATATAAGGAAAATCTTGGATACTTCAAGAAAGAGATTGACATCAACACAGTCATTCTAGGGAATTTTAACACCACACTGTCAACAATGGATAGATCTTGCAAACAAAGAATCAACAAGGATATTATGGCATTGAACAACACTCCACATAAAATGCACTTAATTGATATAAACAAAACATTTCACCCAAAAGAAGCAAAATATACATTCTTCACAAATGCATATGGAACATTTTAAAAGATAGATCACATGGTAGGACACAAAACAAGACTCAACAAATTTAAGAAAATTGAAATCACAAGAAATATCTTCTTGGATCACAATGACTTGAAACTAGAAACCAACCTCAAGGATAAAACACAAAAACATTCAAATTTATGTAGACTGAATAACATGCTATTAAATATTGGATAGGTTAACAATTAGATCAAGAAAGAAATCAAAAAGTATCTGGAAACAAATGAAATGAACACACAACAACCCCAAACCTGTGGGACACAGTGAAGACAGTCCTGAGAGGGAAGTTCATAGCAATATAGGCCTACCTAAAGAAAGAAAAATCTCAAAAAAATAGTTTAACCCTACACCTACAAGAACTAGAGGCACAACAAGAATCAAAACCCAGAGCAAGTAGAAGGAAGGAAACAACCAAGATCAGAGCAGAATTAAAAGACAGAGACTAAAACAACAATTCAAAGGATCAATGAATCCAAGACCTGGTTCTTTGAAAAGATGAACAAAATTGACAAACTTTTAACCAGACTCATCAAAATAAATGAATAAATAAATAAAAAAAGGGACCCAAATAAATAAAATCAGAAATGAAAGAGGAGAAGTTATGACAGATACCACAGAAATACAAAGGATTGTAAGAAATTACTGTGAACAACTATATGCCAAGAAATTGGGCAACCTGGGAAAAATAGATAAGCTTCTAGAAACAAACAATCTTCCAAACTGAATCAAGAAGATGCAGAAAGACTGAATAGACTAATTACAACTAATGAAATTGAAGCAGTAATCAAAAAACTTCAGGCACAAAAAAGCCCTGGACCACATGGCTTCACAGGTGAATTTTACCAAACATTTGAAGAAGAACTAATGCCTATCCTTCTCAAACTATTCCAAAATTTCAAGAAGAGGGAAGACTCCCAAAATCCTTCTATGTGGCCAATATTCTCCTAATCCCCAAACCAGGTAAATACAGAACAACAACAACAACAACAAAACAACTACAGGCCAATATTGCTGATGAACATAGATGCTAAAATCCTTAACAAAATATTGGTAATCTGGATCCAGCAGCAATACATTAAAAAGATAATACAGCATGATCAAAATTGGAAAGAGGGAAGCAAAACTGTCTTTTTTCACAGATGACATTATAGTGTACATAGAAAACCCTATAGTTTCCACCAAAAAACTATTCAACTTAATAGATGAATTTTGGCAAAATAGAAGGATACTAAGTCAATGTTCAGAAACCAATGGCATTTTTTTGTACACCAACAATGAACTGTCAGAAAGAGAAACTAGGAAATATTCCCATTTACTATAGCTACAGCAAAAATAAAATACTTAGAAATGAATTTAACCAAGGAGGTAAAAGGCCTGTACTCAGAAAACTATAGAACACTGGATAAAGAAATTGAAGAAGATATAAATAAGTGGAATCATATACTATGTTCATGGATTGGAAGAATTAACATCATTAAAATGTCCATACTACCCAAAGCAATCTATAGATTCAACGCAATTCCTATTAAAATACCAATGGCACACTTTAAAGATCTAGAACAAATATTTCAAAAATGTGTATGGAACCTTTAAAGACCCCAAATAGCCTCAGCAATCTTGAGAAAGAAGAACAAAGTAGGAGGGATCAAAATACCTGATATCAAACTATTCTATAAGGCCACTGTAATAAAAACCAACAGACACATAGATAAATGGAACAGAATAGAGAGCCCAGCAATAAACCCAAGTCTCTATGGTCAATTAATATTTGACAAATGGGGCATGACCATACAAGGGAGTAAAAATAGCTTCTTCAACATATGGTGTTGGGAGAACTGGCTGGTACATGCAAAAAAAAAAAGAAACTAGACTACCAACCTACACCATACACCAGAATAAACTCAAAATGGATAAGAGACTTAAACATAAGCTGTGACACTATAAAAGTCCCAGAGGAAAACATAGGCAGTAAAATTTCAGATATCTCACATAGCAATATTTTTGCCGATATATCTTCTGGGGCAAGGGAAATAAAGGAAAAGTCCCATTTGTTTAAATGGGACTATATCAAATTAAAAAGCTTCTGCAGGACTAAGAAGCATCAAAATTAAAAGGGAACCAACTATATGGGAGGACATTTTGGCCAATGATACATTGGACAAGGGTTTAATGTCCAAAGTATAGAAAGAACTATATGACTCAACACCAGGAATACAGCAATTCCACTAAAAAGTGGGCAAAGCCCTGAATAGACAATTCTCCAAGGAGAACATACGGATGACCCATAGATATATGAAAAGATGCTCAACATCATGAGCCATCAGAGAGGTGCAAATTAAAGCCACAACGAGATATCACCTCACACCTGTCAGAACGGGTATCATTAATAAGTCAACAAACAAGTGCTGGTGAGGACGTGGAGAAAATGTAACCCTAGTGCACTGTTGGTGGAAATGCAGACTGGTGCAGCCACTGTGGAAAACAGTGTGGAATTTCCTCAAAAAACTAAAAATGTAACTGCCTTTTGACCCAGCAATTCCACTGCTGGGAATATACCCTAAGAGTCCTGAATTACTGATTCAAAAGAACTTATGCAGCCCTATGTTCACAGCAGTGCTTTTTACAATATCCAAGTGCTGGAAAAAGCCTAAGTGCTCATTGGTAAATTACTGGATCAAAAAACTGTGGTACATTCACACAATGGAATACTACACAGCAGAAAGAAAGAAAGACCTCCTATCTTTTGTGTCAGCATGGATGGGATGAGAGACTATTATACTAAGTGAAATAAGTCAGTCAATGAAAGATAAATACCATGTGATCTCACCTATAAGAGGAGTCTAATGAACAAAATAAACTAATGAGCAAAATAGAACCAGGGGCATAGAAACATGGAACAGACTGAAAGTGACCAGAGGTGAAGGCAGAGAGGAATAAGCAATGAAAGAAGGGGAAGGGACTAGTTAAAGAACATCTATGAATGACCCATGGAAATGGACAGTGGTGTGGGGTTTGGCTGTGGGATCTAGTATTGGGCTGGGCGGAGGAAGACAAAGGGGGGAAAACTGGACAATTGTTAAAGAATAACAATGAAAAATTAAAAAAGAAACTACTACTACTGTCTTCTAAAGAAGCTATAACATCTTGCATCCCCACACAGCAATGAATGAGTTTCTATTGCTCCACAGTGAATGATCTTTTAAAAATGTAATAAAATCATGTCATTCCTGTACTTAAGATTCTACAAATGGCTTCTTATCACACTTATATAGAAACCCAGAGTCTATCATAGCTTACCTGGCCCTAAAAATATGACCCTTTTCTACTTCTTTAAACTCTTACTCCTCATTCACCATGCTCCAATGACATCCATCTTCTTTTAGTCACTTAAGCACAAAGTTCATTCTTGCCTCTGGACATTTGCACTTGCTGCTCACTTTTTCTGACATAATCTAAAGTAACATGCCAGCCCCACCATGTCTTCCCTCCTCTTTTTCTTCATGACACTCTCCTCTACTTGAAATTATAGCATATATTCATTTGTTTACTTGCTTATTGATATTTCTTTTCCATTACAATGTAAATTCTATGAAGGTAGGGACTGTCAATTTCCCCATGGCCTGGAGTAGTGCTGGTGTGCAACAGGTGTTCAATAAATATTTATCAAGTAAACAAGTGAATAGATTTGTAATCCACAGATAATTTTCTCTTTCTGGGTGGCAATTTGCTACTCTGGAGAATAAGGGGTTGAGTTATATGACTTCCATAGACCTGTTCAGTACTAAACACATAAGGAGCATTTGAGAAATTAGCAGTTTAGTAAGTAAAAGGAACCTAACTTCATCATGAGAATAGGAATAAAATTTTAATAATGATTCCCCTTTTTGTATTTTATAATTTTGATTAAAATGTCTTTAAGATTCAATTGTGTACCTAACATGGGGTTGAGTAAAACTCTGAAACCTAGGATAGATTTTAAGTACTCCTGCTGAAGTCATCCAGAATTAAGGAAAGACGCTGTTAACTTGAGAGTTATATAAAGGAGAGGTCACGCTTGGGCTAGAGGGTAGATTGGTTTTATATTTGATGGAAGGATAGGTGGGCAAACTTTAACTGTTTTTAAGAAGGAAGTGGCATGCTAAATATGCACTATCTGGGAAATTATATGTAGACTTTCTACCAGAATTGAGCTCCCTGAGCAGATTTTGAGCTACTTTGGGGTATAGGTGTGCTTTTGCACTTTGTTTTGAAGCACAGTTTCTAGCATATGCTAGATGCTAGAAGATTATTCATTGGATGAAATTGGGGTGGGCATTGAACCTGAAGGGTTAAGAGGTGGAAGCCCAGTGAGTACAGCCTATTGTACTGGCTTCCACACATTGTCTCCTGAGGTGGGCAACTTCAGTATTCTTATTAGCTCGGGAAGAAACAGAAGGTGAGATGGGCTCACAGCTCAAATCCTGTAGTTGAAGCTTGAACTTGAACTCAGAGCATCCTAAATTCCATGAGGGCTGGTCTTATAGCTAACACATACTCTCAGTACACAGACATACTTATATGCCAGCCCCATTCCTGAGTTCTTAATTACAACCTAGCTCAATCTGAAATTTTCTCCCATAAGGAATTAGTATTCTATTTGGTAGCCACCCAGATTCCAAACAGTGAAGGCTCACCATCAAGAGGTTGATTGAATGACCCACCTGGAATCGTTTATACTTCATTAATGCTTTTCATAAATCATGAGTTTGACAGATTACTGGCATGGACTTTCCAAATCTCATAATTGTGTTTTGTTTTTCTCTTGCTTC
The DNA here is from genome assembly GCF_987537825.1 of Furipterus horrens. Lineage (NCBI taxonomy): Eukaryota > Metazoa > Chordata > Mammalia > Chiroptera > Furipteridae > Furipterus > Furipterus horrens. The sequence goes on from NW_028327173.1 coordinate 157,482,339, forward strand.
ACCAGTTTCTTTTCACAGGCTGACAGCTTAGCAAGTGTTACTTGAACTAGCAGCTATTGGAGTGACCACTTCTGGTGTGAGTACCTACTATATGCCCAGTACTGCTGAGGGGTCTGAGACTTGGCTTGTATATATTCTTGGCTGTGCCATGTATTAGCTGGATGACCTTGGCAGATCACTGCTGTCATATTTGTAAAAAAAAAAATACATATCATGGTAACTATTTCATAAGGCTGTTATGAGGATGACATGAGATAACACAAGAAAAGAATTTGGTGCAGTGTCTGACACATAGTGTGTGCTGAATAAAAATGCTTCTGATTGTAGTTCTTCTATTAGTGAGCCTCAGGAAGACTAGAGCGTTCAGAAGCTGGGGTATCTCCCTAGTTATAGAGTGACAGCTATCACCCTTATGTCTATTCATAATAGATGAGTTTCACGGAAAACAAAGTTCATGAATTGATCTAGGTCCTTATTTGAATTTTTTATCTTGGTTGACTGGGAAGCCAAGCCAAGATTTTGGATTGTAATGAAGGTGTACAGAGGAGTGGCACTTCCCACCACTATTATAAGCTCTAAGAAGGCTTTTTTTTTTTTTTTTTTTTGTATTCTCAGAGTCTACTACAGTAGCACTTAACAGATTGACAGGATTTTAACAACTGTTGAATGGAAAGAAAAATGAGGCAAAATAGAAGATAATCCCATTGTTTACATTATACTTTTCTACACACACATATATATATATTTGCTGATTAGAAATGCATTGTATGCTTCCTTTAGAAAATAAAATAATACCAAAATATATAAAGAAAAATAGTTTTCTGAAAAATTTCCCCCAGAGATAACTATTGTTAAAAAATTGGTTTCTATTTTCCCTGATTTAAAAATGTATATATTAACATATATATCTCTTATAAAAATAAGTTTATACTATTCATTCTGACCTACAATCCATTTTAAAATTTAGCTGTATATTAGGAAATTAAAAAAAATTATTTCATATAGGCGTACATTTCTTTTTAAGGATTAAACTGTTTTTGTCACATTTGCATCATGGGTTATTTGTCTACCATCTTGATGGAAATTTAGATAGGTTATCAGTTTTTCAATGCACTATACAGTACTTCAAGAAATATTCACATTCATATATTTGTCTTGTTGGGAAAAGAGTTTTACTGGAAAAAAACCCTAATAGTGGAATTGCTAGATGGAAGGATTATGCACATTTGAAATTTTGATGTCATGCAATGTGCTTTTATAACTTCCTTTGAATTGGGAAATGTGGTCCGTGCTTGGAACAACAGGATGAGCTGCTTATCCCAGTGTTCTTCCGCTAACACAATAATAAAGGATGCTGAAGGTGGGTTCATATGGTGCTTGTAGGTTGTAGCTGAAGAAGACTTTTTTTTATCTGGGCAGCTCATTCTCTGTGATGGAGTAGCTTTGATTTTTTTAAAGTATATTTTATTGATTATGCTATTACAGTTGTCCCAATATTTTTCCCCTTTGCCCCCCTCCACTTGGTACCTCCTTCCCTCCAGCAATTCCCCTGCTTTAGTTCATGTCCATGGGTCATGCATATAAGTTCTTTGGCTTCTCCATTTCATTTACTATTCTTAATGTCCCCTGTCTATTTTGTACCTAGCAGTTATGCTTCTTGATCCCTGTGTTTTCTCCCCATTCTCCCCATTTCCCATTCCCCCTCCCCACTGACAACCCTTCATATGATTTCCATACCTATGGTGCTGTTCCCATTCCAGTTGTTTGCTTAGTTTGTTTGTTTTTTAGATTCATTTGTTGATAGTTGTGAGTTTGTTGTAATGTTCATAGTTTTGATTTTCTTTTTCTTAAATAAGTCCCTTTAACATTTCATATAACAAGGGCTTGGTGATGATGAACTCCTTTAGCCTTACCTTGTCTGGGAAGTACTTTATCTGCCCTTCCATTGTAAATGATAGCTTTGCTGGATAGAGCAATCTAGGTTGTAGGTCCTTGCTTTTCATCACTTTGGATACTTCTTGCCAGTCCCTTCTTGCCTGCCAAGTTTCTTCTGAGAAATCCTCTGATAATCTTTATGGGAACTTCTTTTTAGGTAACTCTCTTCTTTTCTCTTGCTGCTCTTAAGATTTTATCTTTACCCTTTAGCATTTTAATTATGATGTGTCTTGGTGTGGTCCTCTTTGGGTCTAGCTTGTTCAGGACTCTCTGTGCTTCCTGGACTTGTATGTCTGTTTCCTTTGCAAAATCAGGGAAGTTTTCCTTCATTATTTTTCCAACTAAGTTTTCAATTTCTTGCTCTTCCTCTTCTCCTTTTGGTATCCCTATGATTTGGATGTTGGTGTGTTTAAGTTGTTCCAGAGGTTCCTAAGTCTCTCCTCATTTTTTTTCAATTCTTGTTTCTTCATTCTGTATTGGTTAACTATTTTTTCCTTATGTTCCAAATTATTGATTTGAACCATGGCTTCCTTCCCTTCACCATTGGTTTCATGTGAATTTTTCTTCATTTCACTTAGTATAGACTTCACTTCTTCCCTTATGCATTTGCTGTACTCAATCATTTCTTGGAGCATTGTTATTACCAGTGTTTTGAACTTTACATCTGTTAGGTTGGCTATCTCCTCGTCACTCAAGTCTCCCTCTGTAGCCTTGATCTGCTCCCTCTTTTGGGTCATACTTCTCTGTCTCCTCAACTTGAGAGCCTCTTGTGTTTGCCTCTGTGTCTTTGGTAGAGCTGTTGTACCCATTACACTGTAAGGGGTTGAGCCTTAGATGTCCACCAGTGCTGGGTGACCCGGTTCACTGCTTTGTGGGGCTGTATATGGGGGAGGGGTCAGAGAAGGAACAGTGACACTTGTTTTGCACTCATCTGTTTTTCAGTCACTTCACCTGCCAGCCGTATGCGACTGGCACCCCTCTAGCTGTTGCCCTGGTGATGGCTCCCTGAGTGGGTGGGTCTGGGAATGTTCTAGGACCATGGGGTCCTCTAAACAAACTCTCCTTAGAGACAGGCAGTATCTTCTGCAGCCCCAGCCCCCACTGGTTTTCACAGCCAGAAACAATGAGACTATTCCCCTGGCACTGGAACCATGAGATGCATGGTCTGGCCTGGGACTGGGATCACCCCCCAAGTGTCCCTCCCAGCCCTTGTAACCTGTGACCCCTTGTTTGCCAGCCAGCCACAGTCACTGCCTTGCCACTGCTGCTCTACTGCTGTACCTCATCTTCTCCACCCAGCTCCACCCCTCCTACCTCTCTGGATGAATATTACTTTAAATCTTTGTTTGTTGGACTTCCATGCAGTTTGGTTTTCTGGCAGTCTGGTTGTTTCTTGTTTTGAGGTAGACATAATCCTTCCTATGGTTGTGCAAAAAGACGAAGCATGTGTACCTATATCTCCATCTTGGCTGGAAGCTATCACCAAGTAGCTTTAAGGGGCAGATGCATATGGAGGGATGAGGAAAAAAAGAGTTGCCCACTCAGGAGCCAAAATAAATAAACAAGATGATGAACAAAAAAGCGAATATCTCCTAGAAGGTAAGTCAGCCTGGTGTGGTGACATGTTTTATAGTGTGCCAATATCAGAGATGGGAAACAGAAAAAGTATTCCCCATTTGTGGAGAAAAATAGTTATGTCCTGAGCCACCTCCCCCTCTAACACCCCTGCCCCCAGCATCTTATTATTATCTGCCCCAACCCCAGCCCCAAATTGTGAAGTTTTATGTCTGGAAGGATGAATACTTCTGCAAAATCATTACAAAACTCAACAGTGGAGACTTCCTTATTGTGGTGAAGATGAAGGGGGAGAGGAGGAAGGGCTGGAATTGGTATGGCTTTGCAGCAGTGGCAGGGACTTTCAGGGCGATGTACTGTGGATTGAGCTGCAGCTTATTCTGCAGCCATTGTTTGTAATGTGCTTTGCCAGCTCATGTACCCTGAGCCTTAATTGTTCTAAATTAAACTATAGGGACCAGGCGGCACACATTTCAAACAGAACGACAAAATATTGCACCAAATCTCATAGAAATACATCAGCCCATGCTATAGTGGGCTTGTACACAAGGAAAGAGCGGAAGGAGCTCTCAGGGAAGACATTTGATTAGAGTCAAACAGGTTCTGTTTTATATCTATACAAGGTAAAACCCAAGTGTGCCACCTCAACTTGAATATTCAGGTCATTTACTAAATATTAAGGAAATGTATCCCAGAACTATATTGCTTTATATTTTGTCTATTAGTGTTGAATAAAAAAAAGATGAGTTGAAGTGGTAGCTGAGTTAGCCTGGAAAAGGTGCAAGGAATTGTCAGGGAATTGTTAGGGTTTATTCAAATGCACAGAATCTGAGTTTCTTCTGGAAGATGCTGCTCTCTTTTGTCTTATTATTCCTTGTTGAAATAGGTTGTTTTAAGTTATTGTGAAGCCTAGAAAAAGACCTGGAGTCTAGATAAGCAGCTTAAGCTTCAGCCTTCCTTGTTAACTACATGATTTGTTGGCTACATGTTTTTTTCACCTCATTTTTCCCTCAAAATGTAAAAGCAATGATAACTGCTAAGATAGAGAAACATCACAATCTATTTCAAATAATTTATTTTTGACACTTACAATATAAAAAATAAAGGTAATATAGCACATACCTAAATTCAAGTTATACCAAAAGGCATAAATAAATGAACAATGAAATCCAATTCTACTCTCTTTCTACTCTACAAAACCAAAGATAACCACTGTTGATTTTCTAGTGTCTTTTTCAGCATGTATACATTGTATAGAAATGGAATCATACTTACTCATACTGTCTTGTTCCTTTCTTTATTTAACAGCATATTTTCCCAATTTAACACATCAAGTGAGCTCCTTTCCAGAAGTAACTCTAACTTATTCTTTCAAATGGCCACAAAATATTTAATTCTACAAATTCTTGATAATTTCTCCAGTTCTCTATCAATGAACATTTAGATTGAGTGCAGCTTTTACCACTGGAATTGTTTTATGATATTATAAATATGCGTTTTCACAAGTCAAATTCTAGCAGTGGTATTGATGGGTGGTATCACTGTGCTAGGTATTGTTGAATAAGTTTGCACAAATTCACATGTCTGTTAAGAAGATATGAGAGTGTGTGTTTACCCACAAGGCCAAACAGTTGAAAAAAAGGTATGTTTAGGGCAAAATTAAGAGTTACACATCTATAATTACTTCAATATCTTTCTTAGCCTTAACCATTGTGATCCCTGGTTCTTCTTCCCTTTACAATCTATGACTTCAGGCCTTAAATTTTGCTTCATGCTAATGTCTTCATTATTTTTAGGATTGTTTCCTTATTTGACCAATAATGGAGTCCTCCAAGGTGTTGGGCTTAGCTAATTTTCCAAGTGACTCAGAAGTGGCCTGGATTCATTTCTTGTTCTCCCTGGATTTTGCACAATCGCTCCTAATTTCTTGATTTGGGCCCACTCCTGGGCTTATGCACAGCTCCCTGGATTAAATCTGCACTATCTCCTGGAGTTTACATGCCCATTTTCATAATTTCTGACACAGCCAAGAGCTTTTTGTCAGCTAACTTCAATTTTTATTCAGTGAGCACTGATTGAGAACCTACTGGGTGGTAGAAACAGGATATCTGCCCTTTGGAGATTATGGTTCATTGGGGAGACAGACATACAATCAGATAGTTACATCCCTGTGGTGATTACAGGACAAGACTGAGGTATTTGCAAAGATTTTTGGGACTAGAAGAGAGAAAGCACTTAACTGCTCACTCAGGCCAGGGAAGCTTCTTGAAGGTCATTAACAAACTGAGGCTTAAAAGATCAATGTTTGCTTATATTGAGTAATTCCACTTCAGTTATATTCTAAAGGATCTTGAACATGCACACAATAAGACAAGTACAAGATGTTCATTATAGCATTGTTTGTAAGCATGAAATATTGGAAGAAAATTAAATTTCCACAATAGGGAAATAAATAAATGTGGTATAGTCAGGTAATGAAGTACTACTTAGCCCTTAAAATAAGTGAACTAAATATAGTTAGGGATATATCTTAAAAACATATTGAATGAAAAAATCAAGCTGCAGAAAGATGAATACAGTATATGTCATTATAAAAACAGAAAATTATACCATGGGTTTAGGGATATATGCATGTAGAGAGAAAGAAGTTATTGACAGCAAGAATAAGCAGGAGCCTCAGGATAGTGGTTACCTGGGTTGGGAGAGGAAGAAGGAAAATGAGATTGGGAAGGAGAAAAGGGGGCTTCTTCTGTAATGCTTCATTTCTTTAAAAGTGGTATAATCAAATAAGGCAAAATGTTCACACCCATTAGATAAAAGCGGCAGGTACATTGGTGTTCACTTTATTATTCTTTGTATGTTTAAAGGACTTAATTGAAGGATGAATAGGATTTCTGTTGATGGATAAGCTGGGGCCTGTGGGTTTGTGTGGGGAGGCAGTGTTTTGAGGATATTTGCCATACTAGGTTAATTTGAGCAGCACTCTTGGAAATGTTTTACAAAAGGGAGAGAGAAAACATCTCTTTGGGGTGACCTCTACTGGTTTTAAACTTTTCTTTAGGGACTGTTTGTGACCCCACACAGTCCCTCTGTGAGCCACTGCTAGGATGGGAGGAAGGCATTTATCAGGTGGGGCTCAGGGATTCCCACACTCTTCCTTAGCCACAGCAGACTCATTTAAGTGTACTGTATTTGTCTGCAGAGTCATGTAAGATAGTCTTTGATCAAAGGTTCTGAGCTGGAAAAAATAAAAAGTTTGAAAACACCTGACTTGGGCAGCCCTTTGCCTGGGGTGGTTATTGTCTTTCATTGTTTTAGTTTGCAAAAATGGACTCTCGAGTTTTTCATGGGTAAGTTCGAACTAAAGAGAATGGTCATCCTTCTATCCTTTCTCCTGATATTTTTCTGGCTTTGCTGTCTTTGTATGTTCTCTGGTCTCTGAGGTCTCATCTCACAAGCATCTTCATTGTCTCTGTGATTTTCACTATTGTGGGGCTCCTTTAGTCTGTACCCTGGATTCATCTAAGTTTCTTTTATAGAAAACATGCACATTTTGTGCAATCACTCTTTACTTCTTTTAAGTGTAATATTTTATTCTTATGTATAAGTAGTTATTTTTTTATCTGTATTGAGATATAATTGATATACTGCAAATTGCACACATTTAATGTATACATGTTGATGAGTTTAGACATATGCATACACCTGTAATAACTATCAGTACAATCAAAACACTAAACATAAGAGTCACCTCCAAAAAGTTCCTTGTGTTTGTGTATATGTATGTGTTGGTAAGGACATGAGCTATGTCCTTTTAACATGTTTTAATGTGCACAATACCCTATTGTTAACTATAGGTACTATGTTGTACAGCAGATCTCTGCACCTCTACTTCTTGCCATCCTTTGCTCAATCTGTTCTTCCTCTAGAGCTCTTCCTTCATCTATTCTGTCTGATCTGCAGACTGATCTCCTTGCCTCTGGCCCTTACCCTTTGTTATCTGTGAAACACACTCTTGCAAAGTAATCTTCCTCTGGCACCATCTTAATCACATGATGGTGATCGAGTCTATTGACTTGATCCAAAAACTACTAACAATTTCTCATCTTCAAAATAAAATGTCTTTTAGATAATTACCTCTACTTGATAGGCTTGTCTACGTAATTTCTCCTTCTACCCTTTATCCCTCAATTTATTCCCCTCTCAGCTCCCTTGCTGCCTCCTTTATTTAATACCCAATAATCTGGTCCTCCCAACAGGCAGATTCTTGCACAGTGTTGACAAACCCTTCTGAGTCTATCGAGGCTGCTAAACTATACTCCAGTATGTGTTACATAATACTCCTACATACAGAAGATATTGAATTAGTAATTTAATTAAATTATTATTTGCAGTTGTCCATTGTACCATTGTGTACTGTTTGCCCATGGAAATGCAGTCTATTGAGATCCTAATCTCTTTAGTGCAGGAATAGTGGCTGACTTGTTTCACAGTGCCATTTGCTTGTTGGGTTTTTAATAAATAGTCTCAAGTCATGGGCATAAATGCTGTATGTGAAATTTGTAGACTAGCAAAGCTTTATGACTCTCAGTAAATTCTGATAACAGCAAACGGGAAATTATGAATATAAAATCTCCTTGGCATAAGAACTATTTGTCCTCATCACAAATTGATGAAACAAGTAAATGTGACTTGGGCCACTTTTGAAATTTACCAAGATTTCTGGATTCCCCATTTAGCATAACTTAGGTTACAAAAAATGCATTATGTATATTTTCATGTTTATTGACCCTAACAGGGTACTTTCCCTGACTAGAACAGATTCCTCATTGACATGACTGTTTGGATTAGTAAATTTAAGGACTACCAAAACTACTATGAATTTTAGTAGGTATGATATTGAGAAAAATTTAAGGCTAATTTGAATTTCTTAGATGCCTTACTGGCCAAAAAGTTTGTCTGCAGACATATTATGTCAGGTACGCATATAGGAATCCCTCCCTTTCACCATCCTTCTCCAGGAAGACAAACAATCCAATTAAAAAAAAATGGACAAAAGACTTGAATAGACACTTCTCCAAAGAGGACATACAATTGGCCAACAGACATATGAAAAATGCTCAATGTCACTAATCATTAGAGAGATGCAAATTTAAACCACAACAAGATATCACCTCACACCTGTCAGAATGGCAACTGTCAATAAATCAACAAGTGCTGGCGAGGATGTGGAGAGAAGGGAACCCTAGTGCACTGTTGGTGGGAATGCAGACTGGTGCAGCCACTGTGGAAAACAGTATGGAATTTCCTCAAAAAACTAAAAATGGAACTGCCTTTTGACGTTGTGATCTCACTTCTGAGAATATATCCTAAGAATCTTGAAACACCAATTCAAAAGAATATATGTACCCTATGTTCATAGCTGTGTTATTTACAGTTGCCAAGATCTGGAAGTAGCCCAAGTGCCCATCAGTAGATGATTAGATAAAAAAGCTGTGGTACATTTACACAATGGAATACTACACAGCTGTATAAAAGGAAACCTTTTACTCCTTTTTTAGTTGGGTTGTCTGTTTTCTTATTCTTATCATTAACTTTTGAGACCTTTTAATATTTCTGTATACAAGTTTTATATCAGATATGAGATTTGCAAGTACTTTTTCTTAGTCTGTGACTTATCTTTCATTCTTATCACCATGTCTTTTGAAGAGCCAAAATTACCGATTTTTAAGATGTTAAATTTATCTTTTATGAATTGTGATTTTGCTGTTATATCTAAGAAATCTTTGCCTAACATAATGTTACAAAAATTTTCTCCTTTGTTTTCTTCTGGAAGTTTCAGTGTTAGGTTTTATGTTTGTGTCTGATTCATTTTCAGTTAATTTTTATTTGTAGTGTAAGTGGAAATCAAAGTGTATATTTTTGCTTATGGGTATATGGTGTCTCTGCTCTGTGGCTCTGAGTTGGGGAAGGCTCAGAAAGGGGACTATGGCTGCTGCCTGGCCTCTGAAATTCTATCTTGGAGGAAGCTGTTCCCTGGCACTCACCACTGGTGCTCTTCCAGCTGCTACACCAGTGCTGGAACCGAGAGGGAGTGAGTCTGTGTAAATTCTAAGTTCTTTGCAGGCCCTTTAAGAGGAGAAGCCTGAGAACCCTGAAGTTTCTTCCACTACTGCAAACCCCACTGGTTTTCAAACCCAGAAGTTATGGCAACTTATCTTCCTGGCACTGGAATTCTGGGCTGGGTGGTCTGGTGTGGGGATGGGATCCCTTGCTCCCCAGGTATCCCTCCTGATTTTTATTCACCATATGTGGATGTGAGATCCCTGGTTCCACATCTCTGTGACTGTGCCCCGTCTACCCATCTGGATGAATGTGATTTCTTGAATATTTTGGTTGTCAGACTTCCATACAGCTCGATTCTCTGATGGTTCTGGGTGACAGTGTTTTGTAGTTTAGTTATAATTTTTGTTGTGGTTGTGTGAGGACGTGAGCCATGTTTACCTATGCCTCCATCTTGAACAGAAGTCTCTGATTTTTTGTATATTTATGCCCTGGCCCAGTAGTTCAGTTGGTTGGAACATTGGCCCATACACTAAAAAGTTGTGGGGTTCAATTCCTGGTCAGGGCACATACCTAGGTTGTGGGTTTAATCCCAGGTCAGGGTGCATATGAGAGGAAGCTGATTGATGTTTCTCTCTCACTCATCTTTCCTCTCTCTCTCTCTCAAGTAAATAAACATATCCTCAGGTGAGGATTTAAGACAGGCTTTATTTTTTGAGCAGTTTTAGGTTCACAACAAAATTGAGAGGTATGTACAGATATCTTTCATATAACCCCTGCCCCCACATGCATAGCCACCCCTATTGTCAACATTCCTCACCAGAGAGGAACATTTTTTGCAATTGAAGAACCTACTGTGACACATCATTATCACCCGAAGTCCATAGTTTATATTAGGTTTTACTCTTGGTGTTGCATATTCTATGGGTTTGGACAAACGTATAATGACATATATCCACCATTATAGTGTCATACAGAGTAGTTTCACACTAAAAATCCTCTGTGCTCTGACTAGCTACCCCTTTTTCTCCAACCCCCTGATCTCTTTTACTGTTTCCATAGTTTTACCTTTTCCAGAATGTTATATGGTTGGGATCACACAGTATGGAGACATTTCAGGTTGGTTTCTTTTACTTGATAATATGCATTTAGATCTCCTCCATGTATTTTTTTGGTGTAATTGCTCATTAATTTTTAGTGTTGAATAATATTTCATTGTCTGGATAGACCACATTTTATTTATCCATTCACCTACTGAAGGACACCTTGGTTGCTTCCAAGTTTTGGTCATTATGAGTTGAACTGTTACAAATATTCATGTGTAGGTTTTGTCTGGATGTAAGTTTTCAACTTCTTTGAATAAAAACTAAGAAGTATGGTTGCTGGACTGTATGATAAGAGTATGTTTAACTTTGTCAGAAACTGCGAAATTGTCTTCCAAAGTGGCTGTATCTTTTGCATCTCCACAAGAAAAGAATGAAAGCTGCTGTTGCTCTATATGTCCACAAGCATTTGGTGTCGTCCATCTCCCAGATTTTGACCATTCTAGTGGATGTGTGGTGAAGTTGTAGCAGCTTTTTTGGCAGATTCTTTGAGGTTTTTCTAAATAGACAATTATGTCGCTTATGCCAATCATGTCACTTATGAGGAGAGTTTTATTTCTCTATATAATATATATGTTTTAATTTCTTTTTACTATTTTATTGCAGTGGCTGGAACCTCCACTATGACATTGAATATGAATGGCAAGAATTGATGGCCTTGCTTTATTCTCAATCTTAAGGAAAAATATTTAGTCACTCATCATTAAATATAATGTTTGCTATAGTTTTTTTGTAGGTGCTTTTCCCCTCAGGTTGTGAATATTCCTTTGTATTCCTAGTTTTCTGAGTGTTTTTGTTTTTTTAAAAATCAGAAATGAATATTACATTTTATCAAAGGGATTTTTTTGGCAGCTATTGAGATGGCCCTATATTTTTATTTTTTAATTTGTTGATATGGTAAAGTACATCAACTGATTTTCAAATGCTGAGTTAACCTCACATTTTCTGATATAAATCCCACTTGGTCATGATATATTTTTTTGTTTATATATTGCTGGATTCAATTTTATATAATGTTGTTGAGTATTTTTGTATCTATGTTCAATGAGGAACATTAGTTAGTAGTTCCATTTGTGCTCAACTTCCCATCTGATCATGCATTCTTTCCCCCATTTACAGTCAAGCTTTTAACATATTAATCAGAATTATTTTAAATTCCATGTCTGATAGTCCCAACACCTGGGTCATATCTGAGTCTGAACCTGTTGTTTGTTTTTTCTCTGGACAATGTGTTGTTTTCCCTTGCTTTTTTATGTGTCTCATAACTTTTGGTTGAAATCTGGACATCTTGTGTAGGGCATTAGAGGCTGACGTAAATGTATGACCAAAATTGGCATACCTCTTTTTTCTAGGCCTGTGTGTGTGTTAATCTAGCCAAGAGTTGATCTGTGTTCTGTTGTTTCTGTGTTTACTTTTGGTGTGCTATTGGATTCAAATTCCTCTTGTATGAACTTGTGTTTAGATTGGGGCTAGGCTTCGAAATGTTTTTTTCCCCAATATTTTCATCCTATCATTAGCTATACATTATCCAGTGAGCCTGCACTTCAGAGAGTTTCCCTCTCATGCTCTTTTTCTATGGTATTGCTTGCTACTTTATTCTCGCAGCCTGGTGTTGAAGAGTTGGATTGAGGAATCTTCTGTTTTTATGGTTTGGCTTTAGTCATTGGCAGGTTTTGTGCTCCTGAGCCTTGATGGTGAGGTTTTCTCAGTAACCTTGATCCTTCCCAATGTTAGGGATCTCTAATGGTTTGGGATTGTTATATTTCTTGTCTCTTTGTCAGAGATAGAGTCCCCCACCTTCTTTCTCCCAGCTGGCATGGTCTTCACCTGTGCTCTGAGGTGACTGGCCTTGTTGCCCTTTCACCAAGAGCTTAAAGTTTTTATTCTTCTGCAAAAGGCTATTGGCAGCACTCTGTGCCTTTCCTGTGATGGCAGCTGCTCCCCCTTTCCAGGCTTGTACCGTTGAGGGTGGTTTTCTTTGGTTTCTCACTCTACTCCCAGTCTTTCTTTTGAGTACTCAGAGAGGTCTGTGAATGGATGTGGATTTCTCCGTGTTTGTGGCTTCCAGAGGTTCTATGATCTCATGTCTGCTCACTCTTAGCCTTTTGCAATTGGTTAAAAATTTTAGCTGAATTTTTCTTACCTGCTTGTATGATGGCCAGTGTCAGTCCCACATAAATCAGTGTTTGTGTCCTGTTCTTTTGGGAGGCATTTGTCTTCCCTTAGATTTCAGGCCATTTATTTTCTCTGCATCCTCAGCTCTTTTGAGGGTTCAAAAAAACTTATGACTTTGAATAATATCTGGATTCCCCCTCATTGTAAGAGTGGGGACAATGTTTTTTCTAGCTTTCTACATCTTAAGTGCAAGCTGGAATTCAGCATTATTATTGATGAAAGTTCAAACCCTCTTTTGTATGGACCCCACCTAATGCTGGGTACTTACATTTGTTATAATATTATTTTTAAAAAACTTTGCGGCTACCCATTAAGAAGGTCAAAATTCAACCAATATGGTTAGAAACAAATCTGTGTCTATTATGGTAGTAGATAGTAGATTTAACCTGAGAGCCATTTCCATTGGACTGGTAGTAGTTGCCTGAAATGTCATGCTGGAAGGATTGTGAGACAAATTTTAATTTTGTCTCTAACTGGTGATGTCTCCCATAGCACAGGATGGCCAAGGGGGTGCTCTGATGGTCTACATCTGTTTTCCTTGACTAGGCCCTAAAGAAATGGGAAGAATAGGGTCAATGGAGTGAGAAGTTTCTCTAGAGAAGCAATAGATATAATTATTAGTTAAAGGAACTTTTAGTTTGATTGGAGAGAAATGATGTGAGCTGGAGAAACAATTGCAGACAGTACAGTAAATATTTAAACTGTGCAGGTTATAGAAGATGACAGGTTTTGAGAAAGAGAATGGTCTTTGTGGGCTTCAGTATCACGTTCACTCAGGAAGAGGACCATGGACAAGAGAGTGAGGTCAATCTGAGACTGTTGAGTCCTGGGTGACATAACATCTTATAAATAGAAATGTCCTGTGCACAGACAGGTAAAGACCATGAGAGAGAGGCCGAGATGACATAGTCATTGTCATCCTCATCCTCATCATCTTCATCATCCTCATCAAACTGATAATTAAAAGCAATGAGAAGAGGTGAGCTGATAGAGGTAGAAAGTATATATGGAGAAGAACGAAGAACTGAGGGCAGACTTGGGGTTGTGGCAGAGTGGAGATAGCTATCTTTAGCAGGAGGAAGAGGAGTTGCTGATGAAGGCAACAGCACTGTGATGGTTACAGAACATCTGATATTTCAGACTCTTTTTCATACTTTAAGGCCCAGGACAATCCCTCCTGTGTGGCTTTCCTCATCTTCTTTGGGATGACTTAGTTGTTCTCCCCTTAGTTCTCTAAGCCCCTGGTTCATATTCTTTGTGTAGCACCTATTACATTGCATTATAGTTAGTGGTGTGTGTGTGTGTGTGTGTGTGTGTGTGTGTGTGTGTGTGCTTTGTGTGTATGGTGTCCTTTTATTTTGTAAATGACTTAAAGCCTTGGGCTGTATCTTATTAACTGCCTTTTACCATTGACTCACATAGACTTTTGCACCATCTACGCTTGAGTAATGCTTGTAGAGTTGAATTTAAAAGTGACATATCTGGCAAGGGATCAAGAGAAAGAGACTTGGGTTTGACAGAAATAAGTGAATAGTGACTTTCAAGGGAGCAATTTCAGGACACTGGCAGAGACTGTTCTGAAGGCCTGGTTTTGTTCTGGTTCATGGGTTTTAGAAATCAGAGATGTGGTTACTGCTTTAAATCATCTCACTGCAATCTTTCTACTTAAGCAAAAAATATTTAGATCTATTTGGAAAGTGAAGCAATTAAAAATACTAATGTGTTTCAAATTTCTCTTAATAAAATCTTAGAAATGAGAACATAAAATTTTTTATATGTTATGAGCAATTAAGTAAAGATATTTGCAAATGAATACTAATGCATAATTGTGGAAGAAGGGAACATGCTCTGCTCGTTAGAACAAAGTGAGATATGGTACAAAGATCTAAATGTTGTCTAGAGGTAAGTTAAACCCCAAAATTTTCTCCACTTTTTGGTGGTTTGACCTGAGATAATACTGTGGTCAGAGGAAACAGAGACCAGCTTTTTGGAACTCTTTCAGTTTCTTTATGTGCACAACAGTCATCAGAGAAAGTATTTCTCCTTCTGTGAAAACTAATTTCTTCACAGTGGCCTCGGCTCTATCCCCTGCCCCTACTCAGGGATGCACGATAGTGATTACTGTCTTCTGTGCAGACAATTCCTCCACCGCCCTTGGCTATTTTCTAGCAAATTCAGACATGTTCAAGTTTCTCCCACTTTTAAAATAAAAGCCCCATCATCTTAGATGTTTTGTTCTTTTCCTTGTCTTATCTTTCTCAGTTCCAGTCAGTGGAAGCAGTACCCTACACTCAATGTCTTCACTTCTGAGAAGCAGTGAGATCTCACACAAGGTCTGTCTGGAAAAAGTCCAGCCGTTGTCAATAAAATGAGAATGGTTTGTGTGACATCAGTGTAACCTGGCAGCAAAGGAGAGTGGACTGAAATGTACATGTGTGAACAATGACAATTTCACTGTAATAGTCAGTGGGGGTGGTAGATGCCATTGAATGAGCGTGTGTACTGTGTGGCCATCACATTCAAAATGGCTGAGGAGATGGAGCAATGGATCTACGTCAAATTTTGCATTAAGCTTGAACATTCCTCCATGGAAACTATTTGGATGATTCAGAAGGCCGCAGCTATGGACAACTGGTGACTAGCAGCTTCGTCATGATGATGCGCCCACTCATGGATCATGTCTTGTGCAGAGGTTTTTTGTGAAACATCAAATCACCCAGATGATTCAGCCCCCCAGCAGTCCAGATTTGGTGCCCTGCAACTTCTGGCTTTCCCCAAAACTAAAATCACCTTTGAAAGGGGAGAGATTTGAGACCCTCAGTGAGATTCAGGAAAATATGACAGGGCAGCTGATGGCAACCCCACAAAGAATTTTGTAGAGTGTTTTGAGCAGTGGAAGAGACACTGGAAGAACTGTGTGAGGTCCCAGGGTGCCCACTTTGAAGGGGACTGAGGCATCCTTGTCCTATGTACAATGTTTCTTGTATCTTGTATCTTCTTCAATAAATGACTCTATTTTTCATAGTACATGGCTGGATACTTTTTGGACAGACCTTGTATATTTGGGATATTTACTTGAGTGAAGTCAAGTTACTGGACTAAGTAATCTCTCAGGGATGTTCAAACCTCATCTGTAAGGAATGCTAACATGCTTAAGAAGTTCAATGAGATGTTTGGATATAAAATGACTTTTAAGAATAAATCCCAGCTTAGGTAGCAATAAGTGGTCATCCTATCTAAAATATCAAATTTCTAAAAAATCAAAACCTTTCTTTTAGTTTAATTTTATAGTTAAAATATCGTGCGCAAATTAGACATTCAAAAGAGACTGACACCTAATGCAACTGGAAATCATTATGCTCTAGGCATAATGTGGTATATAACAAAAGTGTTGCTTGTTCAAAAAGACAATTGCAATTATACAATTAAAGAATTTGAAAAAAGAAAACTCTTATAAGTTAACTAACATTGATGGCAGAAGCATACATAAGGAAATAAACAGAATTCGCATTTGGCTAAGTGATAGAGTGAAGCTAAATGGGAAAGTGAAAGCTATTTGCTTAGAGTGTTTTTCCAACAACAGGGTATGCTCTTTGGGCTTCGAAGAAGCATCACTGTGTATTTTTCAGAGTCAGAAGTGCTGCTGCCAGGACTAAGGTCTCAGGAGAGGGCTACCCAGCCAGGATATCAGAACCATGAGTAAATCTTGGAGCTCAAAATAGTAGGGCTCCAAATTTGTGGTTTTCATTACATCACATCTTTGAGATTTGCTGGGGCTTTCTGCAGGGGGCAAGACTTACCTTTTGCTTTTCCATGTCTGTTAGGAATTTTACCTACAATAACTTCTTTTCTTCTTCCTGCTGAAGGGGTTCAGGAAAATGCAACCGGGCCCTCCTCATTAAAAGCTGACTTGTTCTGCTAAAATGGTTCCTGAACTGTAAGAAACTACTGTGTAGGTTGCACATTAAACATCTCCAGGAGGGCTGAGCAACTTCATGGTCTAACTACATAGACCATGACAGTTGTGGTACCCCTGCAGTTATGCAACATGAGGCCTTGCAAAAAGTATGGAATGGAGATTCAAGTGGAGGATAAACTTCTTAGGAATTGGCTGCTGAATGTAACTGCAAAACATAATTCATATCATGATAACTGCTTGAAAGCTTTTAATTTACACATAGAGATGTTTCAAGGACCCACAGTCAGCTTGATGTGGGAGTTCCTTATTAACGCAAATAAGGAGAACAGGAAATTATCCTCAGGGGTTGACCTTAAATGGGTTGCCAGGTGTTATCACTTATTTAGTGATCATGCGCTATGTGGCAAATACGGTATGTATTAGGAACTTAGGTTTCTCATTGAGGTGATACTGTACTAAACCTGTAACAAGCTGGATTAGTTCAAGGATTTGAAAAATTGTAATAGAAGAATGACCAGAAAAATATAATAATTGTGTTGAAATTTAAGAATTAGCCCTGGCTGCTGTGGCTCAGTGGATTGAGCACCAGCCTGTGAACTGAAGGGTCACTGGTTTGATTCCCAGTCAGGGCATGTGCCTGGGTTGTGGACTAGGTTCCCAGTTGGGGGCAGGAAAGAGAGAACCAATCAATGTTTCTCTCACACACGGATGTTTCTCTCCCTCTCTTTCTCCCTCCCTAGCCCTCTCTCTAAAAGTAAACAAAGTCTTTACATAAGTTTTTTAAGTCTTTAAAAAAGAGAAATTTAAGAATTGAATGTGAAAGCTTAATCTATGTAGATATGATAATTTCTTTCTTTTTGCTGCAGAAAGCTTTGTTTCCATTTGGTGCAATGCATGGGAGAGGGCTCCCAGGTGGTTAAAAAGATGCCTAGTGGTTTTAGGAAGAGGCTCATGCAAAAGCCAGACACCAGGGAGAGTACAGAGGGGTCCCTCAGAGGCTTCCGGGTTCCAAAGGCTCCTAGTCATGCTTGAGAGTGAGCCTTTCAAAGAGATACTTGCCCATCCCAGCCTGGGGGCCAGCTAGCCTGTGGAGGTTGGTCAGGTGGTTCCCATCATCCTGATGAGTTTCACCTCCTCATCCAGGAAGTGGTTCTCCAGGAAGTCACAGAGCTGAGGGTCTGTGTGGACAGAACCGAGGGCATACAGACCCAAACGGCCTGGCTCGCCTTCTTCTTCAGGCCATGGTAACTTCCATGGAATCCTGAGTGTCACCCCACTCATCCTGGGAAGGCTTTGTTATGACCTGGAGAGCTTGTGGCCACTGCACTGGTTTTGCAGCTTTAAGAGACATCCAGAGCCCTCTCACTTCATCTCAGCCAACTCGTAGAATAAGTAAGTGGTTCACGTCCTCCAGAGCCACATTGTCCTGGTCAAAATAGAAGCCCAGAGAGATGTAGGTATAGGAGGCCCACAGATGCAGGTTGACCAGGTGGTTGACAGTAGTCTCCTCTTTGGTGGAATAATTTTCATAAGTTTGGGAGCTCGTGGCTGTTTGGCAATAAGGAATTAAGGTCAAAAAATGGTGTTGGCTGCTCTCAGAGGCTGTGGGTGACTGAGGTGATTCTGGAGGTGGTCACTAGAAAAGAGATTGGAGGGTGGTTGGAGGGGAAGAAGGGGCATTCCTGTGTCTGTTCTGTATAAACACTGTTGAAGCAAGAGACAGCTCTGGGGGACTGCTGAGGGCACTGTGGATAATTAGTTTCTTAAGGGGCACAATTTCTATTTACCTTTTCAACATGCACTGAAGAAGATATTTAACAGCAGTGTAAAACTTTCTGTTTTCAAAAGATGCCAAGTTGCTAAGTGAAGTAAAGTGGGTTCCTGTCCCTCTGGATACAGAGGAATGGCTGTGTGACCTCTGGAAGTCACTTTGGTTAAGCTCCATGGTTTAATGATCTTTTGGCTCAGGACCAAACTCACATAATGTTCAGACCATAAGCCTCCAGCATCAGTTTTAAATTTAGCCCAGACTTATGGAGTAATTATCATGCCTTCCTTGAATCCTTAAAGTGCACACCATCCTTCTACCTGAGCTATAAGCTGTAAGTCCATGAAGTCAACAAGGATACAATATAGTATTAAAAAAATTAAGGCCACCGTACTATTGTGATGTGCTAAATTATTTGTTGTGAGGAAGCTCACTTCTAAGCAACTTCATTTTTAAAATATTTTTTCCCCTTTGATAGTTCTTCAGTCTAGACTTTGAAGCTGAAGAAAACTTTTCTTTCTGACTCCACTACTCACTAGATATGTGATAATTCATAATAATTATGATAATAGGTAACAGTTTTAGAGATCTTACTGTGTCATATATTTATTTATTTCCTCACAACAACTTTATGAGGTGGGTGCTTCTATTATTCCCATTTTATAGATGAGAAAAAGAAGGCTGAGAGCTTACACATACTTCCTATGCTACACCGATCCCTTAGAATCCCCTTGCCTCAATACTCTTGGGTAAGAAACAGTTTGAAGCCAAATAGCAGAACTGAGTTAAGAACGTAGAATTTGGAGCCAGATTGCCTGGAATGAAATCTTGTCTTAATCACTTACTAGCTGGGAAAGTTACTTAAACTTTTTGTGCTTCAGTTTTCTTTTCTGTAAAATGGGGATGATAGGAATAGCAATTTTACATCTTTAGGTAATAAATTTGACTGAGAGAACAGTTGCAAAGTGTCAAAAACTGAGTATATGGGACATGTCTAATAAACGTTAGCTACTGTTAAAGTCACACACCATAAGGCTGAAGAAGACAGCTTCTGGGTTTGGCTACTAGAAGTTCCAGGTGAACCTGGGAATTTATTTATACTAAACTGTGGATGATTGATAGGAATCAGTTTTTGAGTGATGTGAACTGAGTGAGAATGTGCTATATACCTGAAGTGGAGGTGAAAGAGTGGGTAAATATCTTGCCTGCTTTTTTGTGGTGTTGTCTCTCCTGTCCAGGACATCATTTGCCAGTAATGTTCACCTGAGGCCGTTTCCATAAACCCCTTGTTCCTAGAAGCTGGGGTTTATAAACAGTGGCCAGGAGAAGGTGTGAGGAGGGCATTGGCATAATCAAACCTAAAGAGCTGCTTTCCAGAGCAGTGTGTGAGGACGATCATGAGAATGGAGGGTTGAAGTGAGAGTTACTCTCTGTATCTTCACTAATGGATCCTCATTTCTGGGTTGATAAAGGCAGGGCCTAAATGACAGTGTCTCCTACTGTTTATGACTTGACTTTATTTTGCCAAAGTTTGGAAGGAAACCAGAATGCATGATATCCAGGGCCAGGCAAATTCTGTGAATGTGATGGAGCATATTTATTTCTCTAGAGAGACTCTAGGTTGCCACTCTTTATGTTCAGCATCCTTTTCTGAGATTCTGCTCTCCCTTCCCCTCATCAGGCAGTAGGAGACTCTCTGCTTATTTCTCTGGCTACCTTCTTGGAAATGAAAGGGACTGGTGTGTATCACCTTTCACGTCCCTGGAGATGGGGCAGAGGATAAGGAAAACAGAATCTGAAGGTAAAAAAACACTATTCACATGTTTCAGGATATTTCTTAAGAATGGCTTAGAGCCTTCCTTTTGTGCATTGGAGGGACATAGTAAGGTCCATTAAAGGTGGATGATTGAGTGTAGGGTGTAGAGTAGGGCTTCTCAACCTTGGCACTCTTGCCATTTTGGGCAGAATGATTCTTTGTTGTTGGGGAGGGGCGCTCTCTTATGCATGTGGGAGATTTAGCAGCCTCTCTGGCCTCTACCCACTAGAGGCCAGTAGCACCTCCCATAGTTGTGACATCAAAAAATGTCTTCAGACCAAATGGCATAGAGGTAGTAGTAGTAGTCCTTGATTACTTTCTCTGAGGTTACAATGCTTTATCAGGAAATGGGCTGACTGCTTCAGTCTGAATCAGAGAACTCACTCAACAAGTTCATTCATTCAATAATATTTATCCATATATTTTGCTTTCTGCATATAGAGGTTAGTCTCAGAGCATTTGTATTTGCAAGTGTGTGCATGTGTGCATGTAAACTTCATGGCAATTTCTGGGAAGTGTCTCACATTCTAAGGTGGAACATGGGAGCACAGTTAGTCCTGTCCTACCCACCCAGTAGGGCTTTGGATCAAATGTGGAAATATTCCTGATGGAAATTTGTAATCAAAAGAACAACCTACACCTAGGTGTTACCCACCCAAATCAGGGGTTGCATCATGAATGCATTCTCCTCAGTACTGGGCATCATGTAGGCAGGGCAGCTGCTAAGCGCAAGTGCGTCCACCGGATGCCGATTATGGCATCTTTGTAAAGAAAACAGGATCATGGTCCTTCTGTAAGTTACAAGTTTTCCTACCTTTGCTCCCAAAGCATCCAGAAGCAGCTAGTCTTCAAACAGCCAGAGAACCTGCCTTCCCATCCTTGGAGTGAAAACTGGGGAGTAGTGGTTCTCTCTGACTGGTGGAGAGTCACAGTGGTCCAGAGTGGGTGGCGTGGCCAGGGAGTGGGGTTGACAATTAGGGTTGAGTCTGTTGGTATAAGTTGGAGGTTTGCTTGTGGCAGGTACTCCCTGTTGTGGAGAACCAGACATGACCTGAGAAACATCAGTCAAGGGGGCTGCTGTCTGAATTGGATCTAGGGGGAATGTAATTCCAGGGCAAGTGGCAGCACCTAGATGTAGAGGGAGTTGGAAGATAAGTACAAAACTGCTCAGGATAAGCCTGGAGTTGCAAGATCAAACAGTACATCTGTCTTGGGCCTAGGGGTTGGGACAACTCTAGCAATACTGTTCCAATGTTGGAGCCAGGGAAAGTGGACTTAAGGAAGAGCCAGGAAAGGTTAAGGCGCAGGAAAGTCCTAGATGGTTTTAGTTAACTGGGACAGAAGCCCAAACAAAATGCCTTCTTGTTGGGGGCTAGCTGCCTGAGTGTGGGTGTGACGGTTGGTCTAGTGGCCCAGCGATGTGACAGGGAGACTGAAATAGAAACAGAAGGTAGAGAAGATTGTATGCTATGACTTTTTGATGGCAATATTTATATTGATGCCATCATTATTCATTCAACAACCATTGGGTGTCTACTATATGTGAAGCACAGAGTCAGGAACTTATAAGGAAGTAAAGACCTAGGCTGAGCTGCTGGAAGTCTGAAGTGGCATGCACACAAATCATGACCATAGGAAATAGAAAGTGTTAGGAAGAGGGTAAAGAGATTAAAAGAAGCATGTAAGTGACTTACAATAGGGTTAGTGGTTATTTAAAATACTACTGCCCATGAAAAGCTCAGGAAGATGGACAATGGGTGAAGGTAGCTTGGTTAAACTTACCGAAGCTCAGCTCTCATTCTTATTTCATTTATTAAACTAGATGGAATTTCATGGTTTGTCCCGAGTTCTCACGGCTTTGGTTGTTGTTTGGGACTCCCCAGAAGGCATTGGCTTTCAATAGCTAGTGATGCTTGTTTCTTACGGGTTATGTTCTTCTCAGTAGATTCTTTTAACATGGGTATGCCATTCAGGGAAGCCCCTAAAATGTAGAACTTGTGGAAAGGTTGAGGTTTTACAAAAAGACTGACTTGGATGTGTTTGAAGATTCTGTCCTGGCCCCTCTCAGTGACACATGCTCTCTATGCAAACTGCTGAAGAATTTGATTAAACCCTTTCTCTTGGCCCTCATTCTTAAGAGCCTTTGTCTAGACTTCTCTGGCAATCTCACCCACAAAATAACAAAGATATTGACAAAAATAATGGAAGAGATGGCAATAACCCTGCCTCTAACCCCTCCCTTCCTTAGGTTGTCACCACAGCAGATAAAATCTATTTTATGGGAGACCAACCTGCTACCACAATTCCTAAAGTAAAGTTTATTTGCACAAAAAATAAAGACAATTTTTTATTTGTCACCCCAATGAGAAGAAATATGAGTCCTGTCCCCTTGCTTCATATTAGCCTTCCTTTTTCCTGCACCTTTTCATCCCGTGGTGCCTGATCATTTTTTAGGAAGGACGATTTCTGCTTTTGGCTTTACCTCTTGCTGCTGTAACATTGCAATTTTCAAATGGTCAGTCACTATTTGCCATTTTTTCAGGGGAGGGGGCATCTTCCAAAGCTTAAGCATACAAGGCTGGCCTGGTTTTTGAAAAGCTTGCTAGGTTTCCCCTGCGACAGTGGTTCCTCGGGAAAGCTATTCTTTCATGCAGCAGCCGCGCCGGCATTGATCAGTGGGAAAGTTCAAGGCTGCAACTCATCAAGCATGGCTTCAATACCAGATTCCAGACAAGGTCTGCAATAAATAAGAGCAGTAACAAAGAATCATATTTCCTTCTCACACAGAAAATCAGCAATGACATCGTTCTAAATTTCAGGGTTCAGGCATGGTGTCTTCTACCTGCACCGCAAGTTGAAAGCACAATGGCTTTCCTCTCTGGGAACTTACATCAGCATACATTTTAGCCTTCCTTTCCTTAATGTAGTTTTCAATGTCACAGATTAATTGGGGATTTTCCAACCTGTATACTGATTTTCATTTGGGTTGGTCAGATAGAACTGGTATTGTTTAAAAAACCTGTTTAGGTTTTCTCACATTTATTTTAATGGACTCATCTACCTTTTCCTTCTAACCTCTCTATCCCTAGTAATAATGTCAGGATTTCCATGCAAACACACAAAAAGAAGATTCTTTTGCTCTAAGGAGATAGGAAAAAAATTTTTTTTTCTTTAAATGGCAGTGTGATAAAAAAATATATACCCTGTGAGTCCCTCACGGATTATTGCTATTGATTTTTTTCCCTGAAACGTGGAAATGTTACCTGATGGGGTGTTAGGAATAGGTGTGTGGGTGCACATGCAGTTTATTGCTTGTTGACTAAAAATCAGTAAAAATCCTCACCATTTGTGTGCTTATATTGAATGTAAAGGTGAATTTTAATCCCCATCTAGCCCTTAGAGAGAGCTTCATGTGATGCCATAAGCAATATTTTTAGGGTAAATTTATAGTTGAAGGAAATAAGCTCATGGCAGACTTGAGTTGCATAAAGATTTCAAGCATTTGTTCTCTCTGGCTTAATAAAGACACTATTGTTGTGTTAAGTGACTGCAATCAATGAAATTTACTTATCACAGTTAGATTTCTATTGTGTCTGTTTTCAGCTCCACACCTTCTGCAGGCTGTTCCTTTGAGCCTCCTCTGAGTCTCCAGTTCAGAAAGTGTGAATCGAATTGCTGCCGGTTTCTAGAAGCTGGTGCCTGTGTGTAGTATGTGGCCACTGAACCCAACCCTCAGGGACGCACCCATTAGGAAAAAAAAACCCGACCTTCTGTCACTTTCTTTCTCCTCCCTTTTAATGATTCCTTCTCTATCCTTTTGAGAAGATCTTTCCAGCCCTTTGACCCCTGTTAGAAGAGGAAGGCTTAAACAGCTAAAAGTACCCTCAATCTCAAGGCTTGCCAAGGAAAGCTCAAGAGGCCTTTTAGGAAATGCCAGAAGACAGGAACCTCGGTTTTCAGTGCATTTAGAAGGCAGATCCCACCTCAGCACCATTTCCATCCTCATTTATTTTATAGAAGTAATCAGTTTGTGTGGGAGGAGGCCCCTGCCTCCCATCCTCACTTGTCAGTGCCACCAGAATCGACACATTTGGAGAGCAGCTGACTTTTAACGATAGCCCT
Source organism: Furipterus horrens (assembly GCF_987537825.1). Taxonomy (NCBI): domain Eukaryota; kingdom Metazoa; phylum Chordata; class Mammalia; order Chiroptera; family Furipteridae; genus Furipterus; species Furipterus horrens. The sequence goes on from NW_028327173.1 coordinate 157,506,815, forward strand.
TGGACTGTGTGAGAGCTATTGTGTAATTTGAAAAAAGAGCAAGGAAAATGTGTGTCTGAGGTAGGTCTCTAGGCTGCCACTTTGTGGGCTTCAGGTCCAGATTTAATTTTCATGGAAAAACAGCCACTGCTGTGTAGGTTGCTGCCCAACCCAAAAAAGACACAGTGATTTCTGGAATGAGGACAATTGACAATTGTGTGTCTCCAGGGTTTGCTTGGGCTTTCTGATGTGACTGATTCATGCAATTAAAGTAGCAGCTGACACTGATAGTAGGGTGTTCTCAAGTAATAGGCATGTTCCATATAATATGATATGATATGTATATTCAAAAATTTAATTCACATGACAACTCTGAAGTTAGAAATGAGGAAACTGAGGCAGAAAAAGATAAGTGCAGTCTTACTATGGTAAGAAACTTTGTATTAGAATTCACCTCTGCCACTTATTAGTTTTTTGACTTGGATAAATCATTTCGTCTTTCTGAGCTTAAATGTTCTCATCTGTAAAAATGGGACTGTTAATTCCTTCCCCAGGGTTATGGTGAGAATTAAATGGGATGCAGTAGAACTTGGGACCAAGGATCTCCATCCTCTTTCCACTCTCTCATCTTGGGACTCTTCTCCAGGTGCCCATTTTTCAAAAGTACTGATGGAGAACAGGGGTGGGTTACTTTCTTCCTTCTTGGAGAAGCTGTAGATAATCTTTTATCTGTGTTGTAGAGAAGAACCCAAACCCAGTTGCATCCCTCAATTACAGATGAGTTGGGAGTGGCTAAAAGGATTAGGTATTTGACTCCATATTATAAGGTACTCGCTGTCATCTCTACTGTAGAAAAGGGAGGAATAAAAGTAGGATTTAAAAGTTCATGTCTTTACTTAGATTAGCCAAATGATCCTTCTCCTGTTCTCTCTATTTTATCTTCAATATGCACATACATGCCTGTGTGCATACGTCCCCACACAGGATAGACCCATATGTTTCCTGCAGTCATACTATATTTAGAATTAATAGCATCTAAAGAGCTTAAAAGTATTTTTTGCTGATTATAAAAGTAATGCATGTTTATTGTATAGAATGAAAATATAGAAAAATATGAAGAAGATATTAATTTCCTCACTAAGCACACAGAGATAACTTATATGCAGCATATTTTGGTGACTCAAAGTTTTGTCTGTGTGTTGTTGGCAGCCGTCCGTCTCGAGAGACGATGGTGTAGCTTCTTAAGAGTCTATCTGCACTGCCGAGAATGGCTGTGCAGTCCAACTCGGGAGTGACACGGTATCTGTCTCCTCCCATGTTGAATCGACATCTTGCGATGACGCTGAAGTGTCCTCTCCAGTGAAGCTGAAGCTACAGAGCCTGGGCAGGGTGATATGGAGGGTCTGCTGTTGCCCATGCAGCAGACCCCCCCTCTCTTCGCAGCTGAAGGGTCCAAGGGAAAGACGGAGTCAATACAGCTTGGCTTCAGGTGCACCGCAGGAGTTGCCGGTGTTGACTACAACGTCAAACCGCCTTAGGGACTCCGGCTCCGGATTTTCTGTCGGGGTTTACTCCCTTAGCCTTTCCCCTGAAGAGGTATGCCGCAAGGCAGCGGAGGTTTTTTGGAGTCACACATTTAACCTATAGAGTACTTTGTCACTTAATATTGTATTTGAGCATTTCTGTTTATGATAATATATCAGTTACTTATTGATGATAATAAACTACCCCAGAACCTAATGGTATAAAACACCAGAATACTTCTATCCTTTTGTTTATGGTTGTGGGAGTTGACTAGGGTTGGCTAAGTCATTCCTGCTCAGGGTCTTTTATGCAACTGTCCTTTGGCGGTGGGTTGGGCTAATTATCTATTTGAGCTTTGCTTACTCATATATCTGGCACATGGGCTGAAAAGATCCAAACAGCTAGAGGCTGGAACAGTTGGGTTTCTTGGACATTTCTTTTAATCTCTAGTGTAGACTCTCTGGCATGGTGACTTTAGGGTAGCCAGCTCCTTACATTGCAGCTCAGGACTCCACAAGTGTGTGTCCATGGAGAAAGGCCAGGCTGCAGCCAACTCACCTTTATGATCTAGTCTTGGAAGTCACACAGCCTTCCTTCTGTCACATGCTAGTCACCAAGGCATCACAAAACCCCATCCAAAGCCCACAATAGCTCTCTTCTTGACACACAAATCTGTTGAACAGTTTGTGTTTCCTATCACTTATGTCACAAATTCAAAACAGCACACATTTATTGCAGTTTTGCAGGTTAGAAGTCTGAAATGGGTTTTATTGGGCCCAAATCAAGGTGTCGGCAGGGCTGTAGTCCTAAGAAGGCTCTAGGGGAAAATCCATTTCTTTGCCTTTTCCAGTTTGAGGAGGCTGCTTTCATTCTTTGGCTTATGGCCTCTTCCTTTATCTTCAAGGACAGCAGTCTAGCATCTTCAAATCTCTCTCTCTGACTATGACCCTCTGTTCTTGTCATTACATTCTCTACTTCTGACTCTGGTCCTTCTGCCCCCCTCTTATAAGGACCCTTGTGAGAATACTGAGCTCAGCTGTATAATCCAGGTTAATCTCCCCATCTCAAGATCCTAGTTTACTCACATCTGCAGAGTTTCTTTTACCATGAAAGGTAACATATTCACAAGTATCAGGGGTTAAGACATGAACATTTTTTGGGGGGCCACTATTCAGCCCACCATGGCAAGGCTCTGGAAGAGCACATGGGACCAGAAATGGCATTACAGTTATTTTTGGGAAGTACAATCTGCCTCAATTAAATTATTTTAGTGGTTACATAGTATGTTTTGTATGACTGTCACCATTTACTTCGTCTCTCTTTACTGTTAAGCATTTGGGGTGTTTCCAATATGAAAAACCCTAGAGAACAAACATCACTATACATAAATATTTGTGTAAATCTATGACTATTTCCTTAGGATAAATTACTGAGGATGAAATTATTATATAAAAAATAAGAATGTGTATAAATTGCCAAATTGCCTTCCAGAAAGATGACACCAGTTTCCCAGAAGTAATATATAAATGTGTTTATTTTTCTGCGTCCTCGTACAGATTGAGTTTAATGTTAAAAAACTTTGGAAAAAAATTTCTTTCTTTCATATGTAATTCCTTGATTATTGGTGAGGTTACAGATTTTTTTTCATATGTTTATTCATGATCCTTTGTTTTCTTTTTTGGTCATTGGCTGTTCATAATTTCATTTATTTAGTTTTTTCTACAGAGTGCTCATATTTTTCTTATTAATTTGCAAGAGCTCTTTATATATAAGAAATGTTAAACCTTTTTCATCATTGATGCAAATAATATAGTTTTATATTTTGTAAATGAAAATATTATTTCCTTTGTTCATCCTTCCTTTCTTTCTTCTTCCCTCCCTCCCTCCCACTTTCCTTCCTTCCTTTTTATAATTAAATATTCTTTCCTTTATATATATTAGGTAAGTATCCATATTCATACATATTTTCTTCTTTTTGCTTTATTATTTAATTTTATACTTCTGGCAGTTTAAGTAGTATATTTACATATCTATGTAAGTTGTATTTTATCTAACAGTGTAAAGGAATGAATGGGGAAAAAGAAAAGTATAAGCAGTTGATTTGATTTTATTAAACATAAATCGCCAGCCTATTTACTGTCCATCTGATCCAGTCAGTTCCCAATTATCTATGGTAAAAGGGAGTTAGGAAGGACAAGGATAAAATATACATCTATTGATAATCCCCCAACCACATTTTAGGACATGTCTATGCTTAGAAACATTCTAATGGCATTACATTTTGAGGCCAGAGCACTTTAGGTGTCTCGCCATGGTCACATCACAGAGATCATTGATCCTACTATTTATCTGGGTGACCTTGTTACCCTGAAAGAAAAAAAATCCTCTCCTATATCATGCAAATAAGCTGCTTTTCACTGGAGGAACTATGGCTGATGGTGTCTCAGGTATATCTTGATTTATAGGCCCTAATCTCTAACCATTAGAGATTTATTCCTATGGATCACATTGGTGTCTCCAGGGGAAGTCCTTTAAGTATAATCTCGGAAAACGCTGCATTGTACTATGAGGAATCCTGGCACCAGTACACTTAGTGTATCAAAAGTTAACAAAAGGATTATCTCTTCTTGAAATGGTGAGGCAGGACATGTTTAGATAACTGGGGAGAATGTAGAGGAATCGGGGAATTCAGACTATTTATAGGGTGGCCAAGAGGAGAGGGTTTGGCAGATGCCTGTACAGGTGGGAGAATCTTGGGGGCTGAGTTGGATCAAGGACAATGCTACAGTGAGAGTGAAAAAGGGACATTACATGATGAGTATTTACAGCTCACTACTTCAATTTTGCCATTTTCATTTTGGTTCTGTAGTATGCAAACTAAGAATGATGGGTGAATACATATTTTTGAAGGCCCACTGTATATGATGACATTTCCTTATATTTTCCCCTTCTATTATCTGGACGGTAACAGATAAGTGAAAATAATATGAGTATTGGAAAAATATAGGTTTGGGATCTAAATTCTAGCTTTGCATTTTGGGCCAGTGACCTCAGTTTTCTTATCTGTAAAGTATGAATAACATTGTTATGGTTAATTAGATTATAGTTAAGAATATATTCACCCTACCCCGAGCCAGAGTGTACTTTCCAAACCCATTGATGCTGGGCTTGGCCATATCACTTGCTTTGACCTCATGGTGAATGGAATGTATCTTCCTGCACTTTTATTTTGGGCCTGGTTACATGATTTGCTTTGACCAAGGTTTATAGAATAGGCTTAAGATGTCCTTTTGGAGTTGTGCTTGCCTTCTTGTGCTTCTGACTTTTGCTATGAGAATGGTATGTCTGAGAGGTCCAAGGAGGATGAGGCACAGGTGAAACAGATGTGAACCCAAACTGCAGGATAGCCTACCTTAGATCAGCCAAACTGCTGGCATCTCACTGATTCATGAGTGAGACATAAACATTTATTGTTGACTGTCATTGAGTTTTAAGGTGGTCTGTCACACAGCATTATTGGATATTACTGACTGATACAATGCCTTTTCCTTTCAGGTTACTTAGTGTCAGAAATCCTGCACGACAGCTATTAATCCTAAGGATTTTGCTTCCAAGTTAACCTAAGGAAAGGTTCCAATTTACTCTCTAAAACTATAGATCAACTTGGAAGGGGGGATCCTTTTCCTCTAATGTACTTACAACTGGAGATGGGAAAATAGCTATACTTGGCACCTGTATGGATAGCAGAAATTTAGACGTCCATGAAATTTGGTTTACCAAATCCAGAGTCTTATCAAACATTTTATTTTGCTTTAAAGCTTCCCTCTTCTCTAATCAACCTCCTATTGGAAAACAATGAATTTCCATCTTTGTCTTTAGGCAAGGAGATTGCTTATACTAATTGATGGCTGTCAGCTCTTTCTGATATAAGCCATTCAAAAACTCTTTCAGGAATGGCCTGTATCCCAGTGAAGATAACGTAAAATAAAAATTTTAGAACAGAGGAGAAACAAGATGGCGGAGGAGTAAGTGGAAGCTACACAACCTCCTCCCAGAACTAGTCTGGATTTACAACTTAATTTTGGAGAAATCATCTGGAATAACCAACCGAACACTAGCTGGAGAGAAGTCTTATAACCACGGAGAGACAGAAAAGGCCACTACATCACAACGTGACTGGTAGGGAGTGTGGAGACGCGGAAGGGCTGGCTGGGCTCACACGGGTGGCAGCTGAAGGGACTGAGAAACAGCTCAGCAGCCAGGGGTTCCCCCTGAGAAGGGCAGGGTCTAAACCCCCAGCTGAGCTTCCCAGCCTACAGCAACAGAGTGGAAAGTAAAATAGTATCAGCTGTGAAAAGCAAAAAGCCACAGGGTTTCTTGCTAGCCGGAGAGAAACAGCTGGAGAAAAAGAGCTTTTAAGCAAATCACATATGAAAATATTTTGCCCCCACTTACCCTGGGCTCAAGCAGAGGGAAGGCAGAGAGGACTGGAGATGCTTGGGGAGAGTTTGGTGTGGTGGCTTCGAGGGGAGAGCTGGGGAAGCGGCTGGCTGGGTCCCAGTGCTGACTCATCCCCACACTGCAGGCAGACCATTCTCCTCCAAGTGGCATCAGCCTGAGGGGAAGCAAAAGCCTTGCCTACAGGAATTAAGCTGCCACACCCACGGTCCTTAAGCCTGACGGCTAATCACGGATTGAATAGATTAACAACTAAAGAAGCCAGACAAAGGCAGTAGATCCCTGGAAGTCTCCAACAGGCTGCCTAGGCCCAGACTGGTACAGGATCTGACACCACCAGGGGCAGAACCAGGAAGTGCAGATCATTCTAAGAAGCACCAACAAACAATAGGAGTCACAAAAATGGGGAGACAGAGAAACAACCCCCCATCGAAAGGAAAGGTAGAATCCCCAGAAAGAATGCTAAATGAAATAGAGGGGAGCCAACTATCAGATATGGAATTCAAAACATGGATTATGAAGAAGCTCAATGAGCTCAGTGGAAACTACAAAGAACTCCAGAAAAACTACAAGGAATTTATTGAGAATTACACCAGCATGAAAAAGGACATAGAAGCTACCAATAAGAGCCAGGAGAAAATGAAGAATACGATCTCTGAATTGAAGAACACAGTAGAAGGAATTAAAAGCAGGCTAGAGGAAGCAGAAGATCGGATCAGTGAGCTGGAGGACAACTTAAACAAAAACTCCCAGACAGTGCAACAAAATGAAAAAAAGATTGAACAAGACTGAAGAGTCTCTAAGACAGCTGCAGGATAACATGAAACGTAATAATATCCATATCATAGGAATTCCAGAAGGATAAGAAGAAGAGCAAGAGATAGAAAACCTGTTTGAAAAACTAATGACAGAAAACTTCCCTAACTTGATGAGAGAAAGAGTCACGCAAGTCCAGGAAGCACAGAGGGTCCCAATGAAGATGAACCCCAACGGGCTCACTTCAAGACACATCATAATTACAATGGCAACATTCAAAGACAAAGAGAGAATCCTAAAAGCAGCAAGAGAGAAACAACTAATAACATACAAGGGCGCTCCAATAAGGCTAGCATCAGATTTCTCAGCAGAAACACTACAAGCCAGAAGGGAATGGCAAAAAATATTACAAGCAATGAAAAGCAAAGGCCTACAACCAAGAATACTCTACTCAGCAAGGCTCTCATTCAAAATGGAAGGTGAAATAAGGAGTTTCCAAGACAAAAGAAGGCTAAAAGAATAAACCTCCACAAAACCAGCATTGCAAGAGATGCTAAAGGGTCTGCTTTAAGAAGATGAAGAAACAGAGAGAGACAGAGAGGAACACGAGTACAAAGGGGGAAAATGACAATGGATAAGCACTGAAAGAAAGAAGGAACTTCTACCATTTGCAATAACATGGTTGGAACTAGAGAGAATTATGCTTAGCGAAATAAGCCAGGCAATGAAAGAAAAATACCTTATGCTATCACCTATTACAGGAAACTAATGAACAACACAAACAAATGAGCAAAATTGAACCAGAGGTATGTAAACATGGAATAAACTAACAGTAACAAAGGGGAAGATGGGAGGGACAGAAGGGGGTAAAAAGGGGAAGGATCTAGTCAAAGAACATGTATTAATGACCCATGGACATGGACAACTGGGTGGGGACTGAATGTGGGAGAAGGGGGGGTCGGGTACAGGGAAACAAGAGGAAGAAAAAAGTGGGACAACTGTAATGGAAAAACAAACAAAAAAATTTTTAGTGGGGGAAAATGAAAATATAAAGAATAGAAATGCAAGTTCAGTGAATATTAGAAGGACAAGGATTTTCCTTCACACTATATTTTTCTCCCTATCTGATCCCTCCAGAGTTTGGCATTCTAAAAAAGTAAGTAATGACATAAGTTTCTTTGCATAAAACTAATAAGACCAGTTGTTAATAGAGGTTTTCTTTTTAACTAAGACTTTGATTGGGATGTCATGCCTAAAGGAGACATGCTTGGGCTTTGGTTGTTACCAAAAAGCCCCGAGGAACTGAAATTGACTTTCAAAGGTAGTAAAAGTCCATGAGATAAAAGGCCTGGTACCTTGGATGGATGCGCGATCCATGGCAATCTTTCTAGGGAAGGAATGAAGGTTGTTTTCCTGAAAGATGGCTAGATGGGACCTTAAGGCACAATGGAAAACCAGAAGAACTTGGAAAAGACAGGTGTTTACAGGCAAGGCTGAATGCCAGATATGTGGTTCTGCTTCTGTGCCTTGAAGGGCAGACTGAAGGTCACCCTAAATATTTCTTGCGTAAGTTCCAGCAAAGCAGAACTAAAGATCATAAGTGATCATTTGCTGCTCTTGTTGTCTTTATGCAAATTAACAAGATAAATTAAAAATGGACTTATTGCAGTCCCTTTAATGACAAGAAGGGTAATGTTAGGGAGAAAAATTGCGATTCAAGGAAAATCACAATGCTCAGAGGTAGACTATAAAGTAGTGCAGCTAACCATCTTTAAAGTTTCTTTTCACTTAAAATTTGTTTTCATTTGAAAGTTAAACTATGTCTGTGGCATTATCAAAGATGTTTAATTTACAGGCAAGAAGAATGTCAAATGCCTTGCAACTGGATGTCTTTCTGATAAGACAGTCCTACAGATTTAGAGACTTGTATGTGGGTTATGTTACATAAATTAACATGTGTTTTCTGTTTTCAAAGGGCATAAGCCTACGATCTCATTACCTGAGTGATTGTCTATACATATAGGCCTCACTTAATCCTGTCTGCATTGCTGCCTCCTAAGACTCAATGGTTTGGCTGAACTAAGTGGCTGGGTTGGTGAAGTATGGGGTGGTCTGTGACCTTCACTTTAAAACTGGTTTCTCGTTTCTGTTCTAAAGGCTTGGACAGAAAGAGCCCAGAGACCTGAGAGGGGGGAACCTAAAAAATTTTCCTCAGCCAAACTAAGTATAATGGGCAAAAGGGTTTTGGACAGGTGAGATGTACCTGGCACACCTTCCTCCAAAGAAGCTCTTCTTTTCCCTAATGTGGGACATTGAATAATTAATACCTGTCTTTTTTCATCTACTGGTTATGAATTGAATGATGTCCTTTAACCCCATTGCCAAATCTGTTGCCCCCAGAATACAACAAGGATGCCAGCCTGTTAAATCAAGCATGCCATTGTCCGGGGACAGTCAACTGACCTGGAGTCTGCACGATCCTTCCCCATGTGGGAAGGCCACCCTTCCCTTCACACCCCCACTCTTATTAGGGATTTCTGGACCAAAGGGTAGGTAGGACAACAACCATGTTCAGCTTGAAGCAGCTAGAGGAGCTCGAGACCTTCACCTATTGTCCTTTATAAGATTATAAAGGGTCTTACGTCTGAGAGGGAGGGATTGTTATTTTTTATTGTTAAAATAATTAATTATTTAAAAAAATAGAAGAAGAATATATGAAAGGGTGAGGCAGGAGAGCTTGTATGTACGACCCATGGGCATGGACTTGGGGGGAATTGTTGGGGGCGGGGGGTGCTGGATAGAAGGGAGCAAAGGGGAAAAAATTGGAACTATTGTAACAATATAATAAATAAAATATACTTAAAAAAATTTTAGAACAGATATCTAAAATTGTCATTTACCTGCAATGATGCAGTGGCACCTTTGCAAGTTAGCCTTCTTGTATCGACACCCCCCATGATGATTTTTTCCCAAAGGTCATTGTCATTTTCTCTTCCTAGGGATCAGAGCTAGAAGCACTAGTTGTGCAATTACTACCTCTGCAATACTCCTATATAGCCCATTAACACTTCTTATGCCTGTCCCATTAACACTTCTTATGCATGTGCATAAGATTTCTGTTTTTACATCTGTATTAGTCAGTTCAGGCTGCCCTAACACAATAGCACACAACTGGGAGGCTTACTCACCAGAAATCTAGTTTTTCACAGTTCTGGAGGCTTGAAGTTCAAGATCAAGAGGAACTTCTTCCTGGCTTGCAGATGACTGCCTTCCCAGTTTCCCCACATAGCCTTTTCTCTGTGGGTGCTCATAAAGGGAGAGGGAGTGAGGGAGAATGGGAGAGAGAGCTCTCTGCTGTCTCTTTCTCTTGTTATAAAGATACCAGTCCTATTGAATTAAGGCCCCATCCTTTTGATGTCATTTAATCTTAAATAAATCCTTAAAGACTCTGTTGCCAAATACAGTCACATTAGGGGTTAGGGTTTTACTATATGAATTTTGGAAGGACACAATTTAGTCCATAGCAATATCCAAGTACAGAAAAAATAGTAAAAGACAAAAGAGAAAGAGGGCCCTTTTCAGAAAGAAGAGGATGTAGAGTTTTGTGTGGCTTAGTGTGCAGAGGGATGTCTAGCTCAGTGTGATGAGTTGTACAAAGTGAGGGGAAAGAGAGAGAGGGAGGGTCAGTGTAGCAATAGCCAGACTAACTACAATTTAAAGTATGACTTGGCAGAAAATCATCAGGCATATCAGGCTATCTCTGTCCTATCAAAGTTACATGCATACAAGTCTCCAAATTGTCATTGTGTTAGATCAGGTAAGTGCTGAATTAGGGTTCTGCTAGTAACCACTATGGTAGCCAAGGCATTTGGCTAATAAAATAAGAGAAACCAAACAGGAAGGAGTCTAAAGAATGGAGGCAAGAATGGAAAATTTCCTTGGTTCCCTGATGTCTTGCCTTGTGATTCCTACCAACTCATGCTTCACATCTCAGTTTAAATGTCTCATTCTTAAGAAGTCTTCCTTAACTCCTCAGAATTGGTCAAATCCTCCTGATACACTCCCTCCTCACATCTGATTTTCACTTATTTTAATGGTTGTGATATTATTTGTTTAATAATTATCTCATTTGCATAAATGTGACCTCCATGAAGGGAGATCCATGTGTACCTCATTCACTGTTGTACCGTCAGTGTTTGGCATATGTTGGTTTAGAGGGTGTGCTCAGTAGTGTACGTTGAATGAGTGAATGAAGAGGAAGCCCTCAGGATCTGTTGAATGAAGAGGAATGAAGGGAAGCATTCCCCTCCTTTAACATGTAGTTGTAACTTATTGGGCAGAGTAACTTGTTAAACCTCACTCTCTGGAAGTCCTTCCTCTACACCCTCCCATAGCAGCATTCCATTTCTAGAAGCCTTCAATTGCTATGAGGTCCTGATGCTTGCCTGGCCTGCTCCACAGAGGGAAGGCTGATGTTTCCCTGAATACTGATGCATTACTTTTAGAAATCACTTCCCAAAATACTTTAAAGGCCTTGGTAAAGTGGAAAGAGCATGGACAGTTGAGCCAGAAGACCTTTGTTTGGATCTTACATTTGCCACTTGGTGTCTCTATGAACTTGGACAAGTCAAGGAATCTGTTTCTTTAAATACAATAGTTTAATGGATAGTGCCTTATGAGTTGTAAAGTCTTTAAAAATGTTCATTATTTTAAGTGGAAGAGGTAATGAGTGCCTCCTCTGATTAACTAGAGCAGACTTGGGAAGCTCTCATACCAACACCATTATATGCTCTTTTACATGGTTTCATTGTGTCAGCTAAAGGGCTGCTGATGAAACTACCTAATTTGGCCCCATTTTCAATGACAATACTGAAATCTACTGAATAATGTGGAAAGGACATCAATGAGAAATCACACAGATGCACTAAAGCTATTAACGCAATTAAGATGTGCCTGCTCTGAGAATGTGGTACCAATAACAGTCTAAATAGATGTATCAATGGCAAGATAAAGAGTTTCTGCATTGGAAATCTACTTGTATCTTTTGGTTCTCTGAATATATGATGATTTTATTTGGGGCTAGCTGGAATATTTGATTCTTCTGTAGTACAATAGCTGCTTTGAGAGTTTTGTGCAGTGGAACATTCATGGGTTTTGGAGTTAGAACTGCTAAGTCAGTGCTACATCTGAGTAGGGTTTGGGGTCAGAACTGTTAAATCTGAGTGACTCATTAGTTGTGTAGTCTTCCTAAGCCTCAGTTTCCTCTTCTGTTAAAGCAGAGCATGATTCTTATTTTGGGGGGCTGTGTGAAGATAAGATGAGATGATACCATGTCCTAGTACAGAGCTCAGTGAATGCTAACTCCTCTTCTTTCCTTCCTCCTTCATGAAGTGCAAAATAAGTTGTAAAATATTGAGATCTGTATTTTAGATTTAATGTATTTAGGACTGAAGTGTGAATCTGTTCCAGCTCTACTCATTTGTTACCTTCTGTTGTCAATGAATTAAAAAAATAGGCTTTCTAAAGAATACTGGTTTTAGTTCTGGACTTATGCAAAGAAATATTTTCCCTTTCTCAGGGAAGATGGGGGCCAGAAGGCTAATATATGGAAATAAGTGCCCCATGAATGATTCTTATCATTTAGACCAATTACTGTTCTATGCTTATTTTGAAACAGGCAGAACACAGCACTCAAAGATCACTAGGCAGATTAGAGCAGCACAGGCATGAATGGGACAGAAAGGGGTTAGTGAGAGTTCATGAGTGAATAGCGAGAAGATGCATTTAATACATTTACATGCCCAAATTCAACAGTACAAATACAGGTGACGAGAATTCTTTCTAAAAGTAAAACATTTGGTCAAAAGGGGGAAATGGCTCTTATACCCCTAATGAGTTTTATTTCTACAGATTTTACTTTCATTCTTGGGCAGTTCTAAGGAAGTAGACCACTAAAGTTGCTATTGAATTCCATCTGTTGATGGGGTTGAATTAGAATTCTGAGGGAGTCAATGAAAATTACATGCAAACATTATGGCCATTTGTTATCATAAAACACAATAATGTCATTGCTGACTTACCAATATGATGACCTGAAAGGCCATGACATTATGACATTACATTTTATCAATAATGAAAAATTGCTGTGTTTGCATGGTGATTGGTGAGCTCAGGCAACCATGAAAGGGGGCTGCAGGACTTTTTGTTTATGCCAGACTGAAAACAGAAACAAATCACAGTTAGAGATTCATTAGGCAGTGAAAGGGGAAAACGGCATCTTTTTTTTACTCTATCTGCCAGGGAAGCAAGAGGATCTCATTAACCCAGAGATTTAATATTTATTAATGAAGTGTTTGCTTCCAAGCTGCTTAAATGGTACTGTAGGTACCTTAATAACAAGTTTTAAGGCTTGAGGGAAAAGGTGTTACCCAAAGAAGCTATGATATGTGGGCATCAACAAAGAATGTACTTTTTTGGAAAGGGATGTTGGGCCCTAGAAGATGGACTTCCATTCCAGGATTTGGAAACATTGTTGTCAAGGCATTAATTAGCTTATTAGCTTGTTCTCAGTTGGGAACTAGGAAATAGGTTTATGGCTGCTAAAACAGTTCGTGCAAATTTATTCAACCTTCAGAGGACATCATGGGGGAAAAGAGTGATCCCAGATCACTCAAAACTTCACATAACATAGCTATGTTTTTCTGACCATGAGGGGTGATAAATCTGGTACCTGTAGATGAGCTAAGAAAGACTTGAGCCCATATGCCATGGCTGAATGGTCTACAAAAGCTTTGGCTTCTAAAGCCATCCTAGTAAATCATGCAGAGTTTAAGGCTTTTGTGAGACTTAGAACGGATAATTTTCACAAAATATGAGGAAGGGGCAATGTGGTAACTCATCTGGCCTGTTGTTTTCCCTTGATTTTTTCTATCAGAGAGCTATAAAGACTGAGCTACACATATAAAATAGCAAGTTGAGGCCCTGATATGAAAAGTTGAAGGGAATGTAAAATCTTTAGATTTGAGGTATAAAATAGATTTTCCTCCCTTTTCTCTTTTATGCAGGTGTTTCATGGCAAACACATAAAATAGCTATTTATTTGTAGCGTTTTTTCCCCTTTCACTCTGTGCTTCTGCTTAGGTTTAGGGGAGATCATATCAATACCAATTTCTTTCGAGGGAATAACCTGACCACCTTTGGTTTTGGCTTACCCAAAGGGACATTTGCATCTACCTCCTCTGTTTTGTGCAGATTTTGAGGGGTGCGTTTGTGCATGCGTGTGTGTGTGCATGTGCGTGCCTGTGTTCACTGCTTCCTCCACCCAGCCTTGAGTATACTGGTGGAGGCCGTGTTTCTCAGCAACAGAGTTCTTCCCTTGTTCCAATGCTGATCTTAGTGTCCACATCCCTGGGGCCCTCCCGCTCAGCCATCCTGGTGAGGCTTGCCTGATCTGATTCTGCAGTGTCTGTTGGTCACTCTTTCCTGGTGGGAAGCTCTTCCCAAGGCCACTTGGCTGACTGACTCTCATTCATCCTGCAAGTCTCAGCTCAGCCTCACCTGCTCATCTCCCTGAGCATGATGCGCTGATGCCTTTCTCCTTCATTAGGTTTCCCTCGCTCTCTAGCATGGTGTTCGGCACATTATAAGAGCTCAGTACATACTTGAAGCCGAGAGCTACCCTGGGAATCACTGCTAGAAATAAATCTCTACTAGCTTCCTCTTTCATTCCAAAACACCTAGGGAAACCTAGTACATTCTTTCTCTGCCCTGGCAAGAAACATTGGTTCTCAGAGTGTGGTGCCTGGACAAGCAGCATCAGCATTGCTTGGGAACTTGTTAGACATTTAGAATCAGAAACTGTGATTTTGGGCCCAGATCTATTTTAACAATCCAGATTATTCTGATTCAGGCTCATGTTTGACAGAAATATTTCAAGTACTTTCTTGTCAGCACAGCATTAATAGGGCAATTCTCAAGTATCATCTATGCATGAAAATGACCATGTTTAATTTTCTAACTGTTCAATTATGTTTTCTAATGTCCTTTTGTCCCCCCAAAACCCCAGAAACAGAGAGGTACAGCAGTGTTGAGTCTAACATGCCTGTTTTGTGTTACTTCAGCCCGGTAAGGCCCTGTATACAGATGGAAAAATGGTTATTGTTATAGCATAATTCTGAATGATCCAAAAATATAACCCCCCCTTTTTTTTTGCATAAAAGTGATGCCTCATGTTCAGTCTTTGGCTATTATTTCTTCTGGTTTAAGACGTTGTCAGATGACAGATATTCCTGGGAGGGATAACACATTAACCTGTTAATGAAGTATATTCTATTGAAAATGGGTTGGTGGTAGAATCTGGTGTTCAAGTTTTACCATTTTAAGCTTCAATGATATGTAAATGATCTCAAAGATTTAAGACACTGAGTAACTGTATATTTTGCAGTGGGAGCCAGTTACATTCCTCTCTGGTGAGTATAGGCCTAGCAGATTACCCAGAATCTTTATCCTAAGCAGTTTAAAGAAAGCCTTGACATTTTGTTGTTTTCTATAAAAAAGGGAGATAGGATAAAATAGCATAAGTCTAATGGGATTGTTATGAAGATTCAATGAGTTAATACATATGATTCATTTAGAATAAGGCTAGATAAATACGTAATACATATTATGAAAAATATTTCTTTTATTCCCTTTATTTTTTATTATATTTTATCCAATATACTGTTACAGTTGTCTCAATTTTTGTCCCTTTGCCCCTTCTGCCCAGTACTCCCCTTCCTTCCAGCAATCCCCTCCACTCAGTTCATGTCCATGTGTTGTGTGTGTTAAGTTCTTTGGCTTTTCCATTTCCTATACTATTTTTAACATCCCCTTGTCTATTTCATTCCTACCAATTATGCTTTTTAATCCCTGCACCATTTTCCCCATTTTCCCCCTTCCCCATGATAGCTGATAACC
The DNA here is from genome assembly GCF_987537825.1 of Furipterus horrens. Taxonomy (NCBI): domain Eukaryota; kingdom Metazoa; phylum Chordata; class Mammalia; order Chiroptera; family Furipteridae; genus Furipterus; species Furipterus horrens. The sequence continues at coordinate 157,522,487 of NW_028327173.1, forward strand.
CTCTAAATGATCTCCATTTCTATGATCCTGTTCTTGATCTGGTTGTTTTCTTAGTTTGCTTTTGTTTTTATTTTTTAGATTCAGTTGCTGATAGCTGTGAGTTTGCTGTCATTTTACTATTCATAGTTTTGATCTTCTTTTTCTTAAATAAGCCCCTTTAACATTTCATGTAATAATATCTTAGTGATGATAAACTCCTTTAGCTTTACCTTGTCTGGGAAGCACTGTATCTCGCCTTCCATTCTAAATGATAGTTTTGCTGGATAGAGTAATGTAGGCTGTAGGTCCTTGCTTTTCATCACTTTGAATACTTCTTGTTAGCCATTTCTTGCCTGCAAAGTTTCTTTTGAGAAATCAGTGGATAGTCTTATGGGAACTACTTTGTAGGTAACTGTTTACTTTTTTCTTGCTGCTCTTAAGATTCTCTCTTTATCTTTAACTTTTAGCATTTTAATTATGATGTGTCTTGGTGTGGTCCTTTTTGTATCCAACTTGTTTGGGACTCTGTTCTTTCTAGACTTGTATATCTATTTCCTTCATGAAATTATTTTCATTATCTTTATTATATTCATTATCTTTCATTATTTTTTCAACTAGGTTTTTAATTTCTTGCTCTTCCTCGTCTCCTTCTGGCACCCCTATAATTCAGATGTTGGCACATTTGGAGATGTCCCAGAGGTTCCTAAGTTTCTCCTCATTGTTTTGCATTCTTGTTTCTTTTTTCTGTACTGGTTGAATGTTTATTTCTTTTGTTCCAAATCATTAATTTGAATCCCAGCTTCTTTCCCATCACTGTTGGTTCTCTGTGTATTTTTATTTATTTTCTTTGAGTAACTTTCATTTCTTCCTTTATTATTTTTGCCATACTCCATGAGTTCTCTGAGCATCCTGATAAACAATGTTTTGAACTCTGCATCTGATAGGCTGGTTATCTCCATTTCATTTAGTTCTTTTTCTGGGGTTTTGCTCTGTTCTTTCATTTTGGGCCATATTTCTTTGTCTCCTCAATTTGACAGCCTCCCTGTGTTTGTTTCTGTGTATTAGGTAGAGCTGTTTTGACTCCCTGTCTTAGCAGCATGGCCTATTCAGCAAAGGCACCTATACATTTTGTGGGGTGGAGACTTAGGTAATTGCTGGGAGCAGGGGGCAACTCACTTCAACACTTTGTCACTTTGGTCATTGTGAGGGGCTCAGAGAAAAGACAAGGCTGCTGCCTGGCTTCTGGAGATTTGCCTGGCACTCTCCCTTTCTCCAGTCATTTCACCCACTTCTTGTATAGTACTGGTGCCTTTCCAGCTGCTGCTCTGGGGTTTGCATACATTATAAGACCATGTAGGCCCTTTAAGTGTGAAAATCTGGCAGTTTCTTCTGCTGCTCCAAATTCTACTGGTTTTTACAGCTTGAGGAGGTAATGTGTGCTTATCTTCCTGGCACTGGAACCCTAGACTGTGCAGTCTGGCCTGGGGCTGGGATTGCTCGCTCACAGGGTATCCCTTCCCATTTTTATCTACCACACGCGAATGTGGGACTACCTGTTCTGCCGCTACCACCACTTGTCTGAGCCACACCTGCCTCTCTATCTTGTTTCTGTGACTCTACCCCTCCTACCTGTCTGGATGAATGTGGCTTCTTTAAATCCATGGTTGTTGAACTTCCATATTGCTCAATTTTCTGATGGTGCTTGTTGTTATTTGTTTTTGTGATCTGGTTGTAATTCTTTTTTATGGTTGTGCAAGGAGGCAAAGCGTGTCTGCCTATACCTCCATCTTGACCAGAAATCCTCTTTTTTCCCTTTAGTATTAGCTCTTCTTAGAGTTCATTACTATTCTATTTGAACAAATTACTGCTATAGATTTTGCAAATTGACTACAGGGTTTATACATTTGAAGAGTCAAGATTTTAAGGCCTACTAAGTAGGTCTTCTCAATATTAGCAGTGTAGATTCTGATCATCTGGATAGTTTGAATGGGCAGGAGGAGGACAGGACAGTCTGGGTACATGGAGGTGGGGGTGGAGGATGGGGTGTTACCTGAAATGGGAGGCAGATACTGAAATGGGCAGTGAAACGAAAATGAGTGTTTGTGCTGAAGATAAATTTTGCCTGAGTGAGACGGTATTCCTGGCTTTTCAGAAAGAGTTCAAGTGGTCATTTTCTATGTTATTGGCAAATATCGTTTTCGTGGAAAGAAGTGTCAGATGAGATGAGATATCGTCGTCGTCGTCGTCGGCAGCCGTCCGTCTCGAGAGACGATGGTGTAGCTTCTTAAGTGTCTATCTGCACCGCCGAGAATGGCTGTGCAGTCCGACTCGGGAGTGACACGGCATCTGTCTCCTCCCGTGTTGAATCGACATCTTGCGATGACGCTGGAGTGTCTAGGATTTTAGATTAACATATTTAGAGTGCGGGCCCAAACAATAGGAAATTTTTTTCCTGCCCAATATAGTTACATACCAAGGTTACATGGATGTCTTTTATATGCCTAGAATTTTTTAGTGAGCTCAGGATAGCTTGCTTCCTAGTGGGAGTAGAATCCCAGGATGTCTGCCAAGATGTATTACTTAATGTTCTCTGTTTCTCAAAGGTTCAGTAAGCAAAAGGGGTTATTCTGAGCAAGCTGCTGGGGCGATGACAGGAACAAACACCTTGATATATAAATTTGAGACCTTTAACCTCTCAGCTGTCAAATTTCAATATTTCTGGTCACAATGTTAAATGCATTCTAGTATCCATTTCAGAGAGCTCTGATGGAAAAATCAAAGTTTGCTTTTTTATTTACACACTGTTAGTAAGTTGTTAAAAGAAGAATAAAGCAAGGTGACTGCTAGCCATATTTTGTATTCGTGGCTTTACAGCTTCAGCATAATAAACAAGAATCACTGTTTCTCTATAACTTAAAATGCATGCTCCAAATGATGTAGTGTTATTGCCAGTTCTATGTCCCCTATCTTTTAAGAGTAATAAACACAGCATGCTGAAGGTAAAGTTCAAAACCAGAATTATGAAGGGTAGATGGAGATATGGGCTAAAACATGACCTTAAGACTTTTTCATTTAAAATCAAATGAGTGGATGCCTGTGAAGGCCATAGCACGTGTATGCACAGTTTATTTCTCATTCCTTCTTACAGTCATGTGTATATTAATAACCTAAGGCATACTACTGGGATGGTCCCTGGCTGGTTTGGCTCAGTGGATTGAGCGTCGGCCTGCGAGCTAAGTGTCGCTGGTTCGATCTTCCAGTCAGGGCACATCAGAGAAGGAAAACTCTGACTCCAAAAAACCTCCGCTGCCTTGCGGCATACCTCTTTAGGGGAAAGGCTAAGGGAGTAAACCCCGACAGAAAATCCGGAGCCGGAGTCCCTAAGGCGGTTTGACGTTGTAGTCAACACCGGCAACTCCTGCGGCGCACCTGAAACCAAGCTGTATTGACTCCGTCTTTCCCTTGGACCATTCAGCTGCGAAGAGAGGGGGGGTCTGCTGCATGGGCAACAGCAGACCCTCCATATCACCCTGCCCAGGCTCTGTAGCTTCAGCTTCACTGGAGAGGACACTTCAGCGTCATCGCAAGATGTCGATTCAACACGGGAGGAGACAGATACCGTGTCACTCCCGAGTCGGACTGCACAGCCATTCTCGGCGGTGCAGATAGACTCTTAAGAAGCTACACCATCGTCTCTCGAGACGGATGGCTGCCGACGACGACGACGACTACTGGGATGGTGAGCAGGCACCTCATATTCTGTTATGTGGATGCACCATTGCCTTTTGGTAGGTTTTTTTTTTGTCCCGTGCATTTTTGTAGACATGTTTTCCATCATAATGACCTTTCTGACAGTAGGTGGGTGGGGAAAAATGGTTGAGAAAACCACTTTCCTTTCCTGCAGTCAGTAATAGTTACTTGAAGTGTGTGACTACATTGGAGTCGGCAGACAAGGGTCCATACTGGAGACTTCCTTTGATTCTCTCGTTTTATTCTTTGTCAATACACTTGTGTAAATAGAAGTTTGAATCTTATATTTTTAGAAATTTGTAAACCTTGGGAACTATTCAGTTTCACAGTTGTTTTCTGGGACTCACTAAGCTGGATTGACCCGGGCCCAAGCAGGCTCCACGTGTATCCACATTACATGTATCTCTGTCTGACTGGGCACTGCAGCCATAGCACCATTGGAAGGGCCACTGTGGGCCACTGCAGAGAGAGTGGACAGTGCTAAAGGTAGTGGTGTTTCCTGTCAGGACATTCAACACAGGATCTGGGGAATATGAGTAACGACCATGTGCCTCTTTGGCCCAGGGAATTGTGCATTCTCCATTCATATATTGGAACAGTTGCCTATTGACAAAAAAAGTTCTGTTTCTTTATGTAAGTCCATTTCAAATATTGGTAAGCTAAACTTTTAGAACAAAAGAAATATCAATGTGGAAAATGGGCCCAGATTTATGACAGTAGAAGTGATCCATGCATATTATATCACGTAAAGAATGATCACAATAGTGGGGACAGTTTCTGAGAAGGTATCCTGCTGTTTTAGTGCTGTTGTTTTCTTCTAGATGTAAACAGTAGTTTCTGACAAGGATACTATGAGATCAAAGCATATCTTCTCTTTTCTTTTTTTTTTTTTAATTTTTTTAATTTCTAATTTTTATTTTTTTATTTTTTTTTCAGATTTAATGTGTTTTATTGATTAAAATATTACATTTGTGCCAATTTCCCTTCCCTCTGCTCCCCTCCACCCGGTGGCCCCCCTCCCTCCAGTTGTCCCCCCCTTTTAGATTATGTCCATTAGTTGTGCATACAGTTCCTCCCAACCTCTCTCCGTCTATTCCATTCCCTCCTACCATGATCCCCAATTCCTATATCATCTCCCTCCCTCTCCCTACTCCCCCTCCCTGTTGACCTCCCCCCAATATGCTTCCCGTACCCACAGTTCCTTTTCCACTCTCGTTGCCTGTTTAGTTTGCCTTTGTTTCATCTCCCTAGCTTCTGTTTTTTAAACCAGTCCCTTTAACATCTCATATAACAGTGGTTTGGATCTAATGAACTCTTTCAGTTTTATTTTGTCCTGGAAACACTTTCTCTGTCCTTCTATTCTGAATGACAATTTCGCTGGATAGAGTATTCGTGGTTGTAGGTTTTGGATTTTCATTACTTTGAATATTTCTTGCCAGTCCCTTCTTGCTTGTAGGGTCTCCCTTGAGAAGTCAGCTGATAGTCTAATTGGGACCCCTTTGTACATAATTCTTTTCTTCTCTCTTGCTGCTTTTAAGATTCTCTCTTTATCTTTAATTTTTGACATTTTGATTATAATGTGTCTTGGAGTGGTTCTCCCTGGGTCCAGTCTCTTGGGAACTCTCCTTGCTTCCTGGACCTGCAAGTCTATTCCCTTCCCCAAGTCTGGGAAGTTCTCCTTTATTATATTTTCACTCAATTTTTCAAGTTCTAGTTCATCTTCCTCACTTTCTGGCAAACCAATGATTCTTATGTTGGGCCTTTTATAGCTGTCCCAGAGGTTTCTGATCCTCTCATTGTTGCTTCCCATTTCCTCTCGCTGCATTGGTTGACTGCTTGTTCCTTCTCCATATTCCAGTTTGTTGAAATGAACTCTGGATTTTTTTTCCTCACCATCTGTCTCGTATGTGGTTTTGTTCCTTTCGTTATGAATGTTTTTCGCTTCTTTCTTATCTTTTTCCTGCTCTTTTGTGAATTCTGTAAGCCACCTGATAACAATGGCCCAGAACTGAGCCTCTGACAGGTTTCTTATCTGTTCATCTGTCAGGTTCTCTATCTGTTGCCTGGTGAGCTGTGTCACCGGGATTTCTATAGTTGTCTGCCACATTTTGACAGATGCGTTTTGTTTTCTTGGGCTGGCTATAGGGGGCAGTGCCTGCGTACGTGTCACAAATCAGCGACCGGCGCCTGTCTGCGACCTATTTCGCAGCCCTGTGGTGCTTTCTTTGGGGGCGGGGGTCCAAGATAGATTCACACAGTTATTCAGCTAGGAGCCCGGGATCCGTCCTCCCGCCCCCCTGGGCCTCACTGTTCAAGGCGATGCGGTGGCTGCTTTCCCCAGTGCTGGGGTCGCGCACTGCCAGGGGCTTGACTGCCGCCGGGATTTTTCGCTGCCCCGCCGCTGTCTCAGGTGCGACCGCAAACAGCACTGCCCTCTTTAATTCTTACCTGCCCAAATGGCACCGCTGGTTTATAACTTCGTATGTTGGGCTTCCGTGTAGTTTTATTTTCTGGAATTTCTAGTTATCCTTTGTTTTGAAGTAGTTGTATTCCTCTCTAGTTGTAGAGGGAGACCTAGCGTGTCCGTCTAAGCCTCCATCTTGGCCGGAAGTCCCTCTTTTCTAATCTTTTAAATACTTTGTAGTCAATTCTGCCATCTGCTTCGTGCGCAGTTTCTACCACATAAGCAACTTGCCATTCGCATCAGTTCATAATCTCTTCTCATGATAATGTTTCATGTGGACACATGCAATTTCCTTGATCAGACTGTAAGCTTATTGATGGCACGGTGTGCTTATGGTGACTAGAACACTGCCCCATGTTCCTGTGGCTATCAAAAGGCATTTCTGTTTCCTTTTGTTTCAAATTCCTGCTTCTGCTTGGCTTTGTCCCCACCCAGGGTTTTGCATCCTGAAGCTTCTGTTTTCTGTCAAGCCCGCATTACTCTAACCAAGAAATAAAAGCACTGTGCCCAAAGCACTACCAACAAAAGCTATTACAAATAAGGTTTTGAGGGATCTGAGGAGACAAGTAAATATGTTAAATCACTGTTGTCAGCAGAAGTGACCAGAAGTTTTTCAGTTTTCTTCATAACTGAGAACCTCTCTTTGGTCATCTTTTCTTTCATTCCTTGCCTGCTGCTAAATAACTTTTTAAAATTGAATTTATTGGAGGTGACATTGGTTCGTAAAACCATACTGGTTTCAAGCGTATAACTCAATAAAAACATCATCTGCACGCTGCATCATGTGCCCATCACCTGAAGCAGTCCCTTTTCATCCCCATTTCTCCCCTCATTCCCACCTCCACCTCCACCCCTTTCCCTCTGCCTATCACCACACCGTTGTCTGTTGTCCATGTGTCATGTATATATGCTTTTCATCGCAGGACACTTATCTCCTCTTTTCCCAGGTGCAGGTCCCTCAGTCCTCCTGTGTCTTAGGATGCTCCAGAAAATTAGAAAAGAAACACTCGGCTACTTTTTATGTAGAGCAAATTAGCCTTCTCTTTGTCTTACTCCAAGCTTCAATCAATAAATGTGGATGAAAATGATTTCAATACTTGTGGAGGTGATATTTTTGAGGTAGGAGAAAGTTGTGGGTTGTCCCATTCCACTGAGTTGAAAGCTGGCCCTATCACTGCTCCTTCAATAAGCTAGTCTCATTGCATTTCTTACCTTACTATTTTATTTAGCCAAATATTTAGGAGTTATAGCAAGGGGACACTAGAATAGGACCTTTTCCTATGTATGCATGAAGTTTAGCCAAGAAGGGAATGAGAAGGCGTTCTTTCTGAGTTGAAGGAATAGTGGGGGAGCACTCAAATAGGAGTTATTAGAGTTATTATTTTGATTTCTAATATATGTTTACATGCACACATGTATATCTGAGAATCTCTCTTATCCAACCTCCATTTAACTGGCTTCCCTAATCCCTCTGGAGAATGTGCTGAATGAGCCCAAAGCACACTGCGCCTGTAGCTGGTAGGCTGGCACTTGAGACACTCCCACAGGTGAGTTAATGCTTACCGGTGTGTGTGTCCCCCACCTGTTCATGCCACTTCTACTTATTACTGTAATTACATAATTTAATTAAATATTTTATACACCTTACATAATTGATGAAGGGTGAATATAAAAATGGAAGAGAATTGTTTCTAGTAAAACTAGTCTGAGTGCTTTGGAAAAGCTTGATAAAATCAAGTCTCTAAAACATTTGCCATTGTATAGGTGTGGATGAACTATAATAATGGTAATAATTTAGTAAAATATATACACCTGATGCTTTGTACATTCCTTTAGGTTATCATTCTACTTTAAAGAAATGGAACTGGAAGTTGTAGCTGAGGCATTATGAGTGTAGTGTACCTAAGCAAGACTTTACAAAACCCCAAACAGAGGCCCCAGGCTCAAACCCTGGCCCTACTTCAGAAAATTAACAAATAAATATATACACATCTTTTAAGATTAAATTATAAAGTTTAAGGTATGAATTCATCACTAATTTTATTTTCTTCCTAACCAATTCATTCAGTTAGCTAGTCCACTATGGGGTTATTGTAATGGTGGGAAGGCTTCTGCTCTAAGTGCACATGCACAGAACACAAAACACCAAACGCAGATGGACCCTCTGTGTGTTTGGGTGTTAATACTAACACCATCTCACCAGGGTCTATCAGTGGAGTTTTTAGACAGAAGCATCCAGGGAATTGCTGTTCAGTCTAGTTTTTGTTCTTCTGTTAATGTATCTTAGTGTCTCAGGTTGATTCTGACGTTGTCCTGATCCAGATGATCTTAGCCGCATCCTGGTTCTTGTTGGACTGGTTCCTTCTCATATTAGAACTAGCATAACAACATGGGAAATGTTCAATGTCTACATTGGTAATTACTCCAAGCTTAGTCTCTAGAGACAGACTTTAGACTTATGCTACACAGGCTTATAAACTGCACCTGTAAACTCCAAGTGATTTATGTGCTTAATTGCTAACTGTAAATGTAATAGGCAATGTATGTAATATGTAATATGCCAAAAGTAAATGTGAGAGGTGTGACTTTCCTTCAATGTGAACAAAAGTTGTTGGTGAAACTCTTCAAGGGCTCATAGAAAGTGGGGCTCTATAGATTTTCTTGACTTTAAGAGGAAAAAGAAGTATTACATGGCATAGTTTGTCACAGTTTAGAAATTTCTTGCTGGTGGATTCATCCCATTTAACCTTTGCATGCCTACACATAGTAGGTTATACAAACTCCTCAGTCAAGTTCCATTAATCTTTATTTATTTATTATTTTACAACACTCATCACTCTCTAACATATTATTCCCCATCTATCAATATTTTAGTAAATATGGAGTTCAGTGAAGCTGGCAGTCAAGCATTCCTTAAAAAAGTATCATATTTTATAATAATGCTTGGCACGTAATTGACATTCAGTACACATTTGTTAAAAGAGTGTTATGTTAAATGACTTCAGATACTTGAGACTAGGTGTACCTAGTTATTCGTTAACCTTTGAGAATTTCCATAAATTCCCTTCTGTTGTAGTTTTCAAATAACATTGGTTTTGGTGACATTTGCCTGCTCTTCTGGAATTTCTTTGTTTGCATATTTCTTTATGGAACAAAATGAGAACATTTTATTAACCAGCATTCTTCTGAGGGAAGGTGCCATATTTGTTTAAAGGAGATGCTTTGATGGAAGCCGGGGTACTAAAGAGATCTCTCAGTGGGGCCCTGAAAGTGGGCATGTCTATTCTGCATGAGAAAAGAAGTATATCCTGTCTGTTGCTCTGGGAAGATAATGGAGGAAAAGAGGGAAAAGCAAGGTGGAAGCTGTAAGAGACTGGTTGGAAGGCTGTAAATTCTCTGATGTCACGTTTTCCTCTGATTCCCTTCCAAAATCTTTCATAAGATTAATTCACCAAATGCTTGGGTTTGAATAAGTTTTTTTTGTGTGTGTGTGTAAATTGCCTTTGTGAAAACTTACCTGTGGGCTGAGAGTGGCTCTAAAATAAACTCAAAATAGGAACCGAGGAGGCATGTACTGCTGCTGGTGCACAGGGACAGAGTGATGCTCGGGCAGAAAGTCCTGGTTGCTCCCTAAAGCCACAGGGAGCCTTAGCATGTCAGAAGGTCAGGGGCTGAGGTTGGGTTAAATTTAGCTAGCTTTCTGAGGACAGAGGGATTTTTACATACCTCATATAGAGATGAGCATGCACTGCCTGCTATAGACATTCTTTGAGAGTGGATATTTGGGTGAATGAAGAAAGCTTCCTGGATCAGAGTCCCTCTGTGCTTCACATTGGGCCTAACATCAGTCAGGGAGCTAGTGAACGAAGTTGTCAAGGGATTGGTGACAGTTAGGTGAAGGAGTCACTGGTGTCAACCAACCTCTCCCCCAACCCCAAAGGTGCTGCCCTCTCCTTAAGGTGCTTGCTGGGCAAAGGTTTCAAATACACTTTTCTGGTGATGTCCATTTTAAAATGGGATGAATGCTAGTTTTTAAAAATTTAACAGAAAGGCCTAATTTTCTTGATGGTCATTTCCTATTGGCTACTAAGATTAAAGTGAGCTCTTTATTTAAAAACTGACTTCAGTGAACCTAAATTGGCATATTACTATCTAGGGGTGGATTTTCCTAACGCCATTGAGTGGCAGACTCTCCAAAGTATATTCAGAGGTCATAGAGCACTAGAGCCATACAGATACTTAGGCATGGCTTCCTCTTTTGCATTTCTCAGAGCTTTTGTTCTTATTTCTACTATTGTGATTATCATATCACATCGTATGAAATTATCAGAGCCATCTCTCCCAATTTATTGCAAGCTCCTCAAGAGTAGGGATCAAAACTTCATATTTAACTTTTTATTTTCAGCACTTTGGACAGGGATCTAGATCATGAAACATCATTAAATGTGGGTGGAATGAAAGAATGGTTGGATGAGCCTGATCTCCTTATTTTCACATTAGAACCCTAAGACTTTCCCAAAGACACAGAGTGAGCTGGTGGCAGAGTTAGGACCAGAAATAACTTTTTTTCTTTATTGTCATTGTTGACACTGTTGCAGATGTCCCCATTTTTGCCCCCCAGCCCACCACCCCCTTTGCCCTCCTCCTCCTAGCCTCCACTCCTCCTTCCCTCTGGCCATTACCACACTGTCAGAAATAGCTCCTCTGATTTAAGGGTTCTTTATTACATTTCCCTTTCAAGAATTTACTTGGGATGGGGTCCATGCCTTATACATGCACAGAGTAGCACCTAATGCCATTTAGGCTCTATCCAAAGTGGTAGGGCCACTTGTAGCCTAGGTAACTGGACAGAAGTAGATAACTGGTGGTAATTGTATGTTGGCAGCACTGGCCTAACCTAAGGATCTGGATCGTGACTTTCCTCATTCATCCCTAAGAAATAATTTTAAGGGAGCAATCATTAAGAGAACAAATGCTTCTCTGGAGCGGCATAATAAATATTTTAGAACTATATTATGAAATAAAGAGAACAATGTCTTTGGAGTGAGAGCTAAGGGAGGCGAGGGGCTCCCAGGCTTGTGTCTGCTCCACTGGGAGACTGGAAAATTACTGCTGAGGCTGGTTGTCCCCCTTATAAGCTGCTTTCTACACAGCAGCCACAACGATCCTTCCAAAACACAAGTTCAATGATGCTATGTCTCTGCTCAAACCCTGAAATGGCTTCCTTGAAATAAAAGCTGGGGTTCAGCAATAGTCCCTAAGGCCCTACGTGATGTAGGGGCAACTGTCCTTCACATCCTACTACTCCAGCTTTGTCTCTGATGCTGCCGCCCTTTCTTGCTGTGTTTCAGTGAAGTGGTCTCTGTTTATTGCACATCCCAAGGACACAACTTACTGCCTGTGCACCGACAGTCCCCTCTTTCTGTTGTGCTGTGTTCCACGTATCTGCATGGCTTGCTTCCTCACTTCATTTAGGGCTTGGTTCAAATATTTTCTTAAAATCAGAGTCTTCCTTGATTATCTTATCTAAAATATCAGCTCTTCATTCTCATCACCTCTTCATTCTTCATTTAATTGACCACCACCTACCTTTCCTCCCTCCCTCCCTTCCTTCTTTTCTCTCTCTCTTCTGTTATTGTGTAGCCTACCCCGCTAGAGTAAAGTTTTATAAGAACAGAGTTCTGTTTCTCTTGTGAAATGCTATATCCCAATCATCTAGAACAGTGCCTGGCACACAGCAGTACTTAAGTATTTGTTGAATTAGTTGTATGGGTTCAGGGAATTCACAATAATTCAGCAGAGTCCAAGTTTAAATCCAATAGAAGTGTACATCTATTTCATAGGGTTTGGCATTAGAAAGCTTGAATTCAAATGCTGCTGGCATATGCTCTGCCTAGCTTTTGGCATGGGTTCATCTCTGCAAATAGATGACTGGCATTGAACAGACTATTGCAGAATTATTGTCGGGCTAAGCCCTTTGCACAGTTAATTTTAGGGGCAGAGGTCACTGAAAGCAAAGTTAAATGTCAGATTAGCCTTAGTCTTCATATACCAGCAACATCTGCAGAAGATGAATGATTTACCTTCTTTTTTATTGTAAACTTTTTTTTGTGCCTTAAAAAAATCATTCTAGTAGAAAATGTCAAGTAGCAAATACCACTCCTGACAATTTTCCTTATGTACTGCACACCAAGCTGCATGGCTGATGGAGAGAAACTGAAGCCCCAGGGAAAGAAAGGTTGGAGGGGATGGAAACAAATAAAAGCAGGATGGAAAACAGGTTTGTAAAGAGAAAGTTGTTTCATCTCTGTGTCATTCATGCATGACAGAGCTACAGAGGAGAAGAAATTGCCCAAATTCTGTATTGCTTTTTCATCCTTTGCTTGGTTCTAGTAGATAGCCACCTAATTCTTAGCTGGTGGCTTCCATAGCTCTCAAGTCATATGGCTGACAAGTGGCTGTAAAGCTGTTGAAGAAGCCTTGGGTTGGGGTGGGGAGCTGCAGTGTACCCATCCTCTGCAGCCCACCCAGATAGGAAGAGCTGAGCTTTGGGGCCACAGACAAGGTGAGGCTTCTCCAGCCTCATTAGAATTGGTGGCAAGTCGGTGCTGGTATTCTTATTCTCCCTTTTGTCTCCATCGTAAAACCTGATAAGGGTCTGTTCTTAAGATTCACATAAGTAGCTTCTGGTGCCTTTTTGGGGTTCATTCTGTCACTTACCAGTTAAATTTGGTTTTCATATATGATAACAGGAGGATATTTTTCAAGGATAGTTTAATCAATAGCTTTTCATTATATACTTAAGTAGTTAAGAGTTCTACCATCCAAATATTTTAATAAATGATGAATTTTTAAGATCATAGCATTTGTGTGATATAGCCCAATTACTGAGGTAATTAAGTTAATCCATGAGTTTTTGTTTTATTTACCCATAATAGGTATGTTTATATTTCTATTATATGCGAATATCCCCATTTGACAAAGGGGCTCAAAAGCCTCCTGAAACTTGGTGTATTCACCTCTGTATTCCTCAGTGGCATTGGGTTAATCTATGTCCCTTTTGTATACCTGAGAGAATATATTTACCCACTTTTGTACCTTTGTTCTACCATCTCTTTTTGCCTGAAATGCTCTGTTTCCTTTCTTTTTCTTTGGCCTCCAATAGAGATATACAAATAGTCATTAAGATTTTATTTTTTTAAAAGAGCTAGCTCAAAATTCACCTCCTCTGATAAAGCTTTTCCTGGTATTCCAAGTTGGTAATCTGATGAGATGCTAGGACCACCCCCCCTTCCTGAAGGACTGTAGGCAATTTGATAATGTCACAAGGTTTCCAAGTTGGTCAGAATTTCCAATCCTGTCTTGGGCAATGACCAAGATAGGTGTTACCTGTTAGGTCTACATAGCTTGGTCTCAAAGATAAGGTCAGTAGGGCTCAATGTAGACTAAGGGAAGGGGAAGACCAGTAAGTGGCTTTGTTAGATTAGTGAGAATGCAGTCCCTCTTGAGGGCCCTCCCTATCCTTCTGCATGGGACCACAATCCTTATATCATAACATTTTGTGCCTCAATCATAAGGCATTTCAGTTTCAATCTAATCTCCCAGTGGATTGTAAACTTTTTGAGAAAATGGGTAGATTATTATTTTTTTTGTAAAAACCACAATGATTTCCTTTTTAGTTTTTAAAAAATTATTTATTTATTTATTTTTAGAGAGAGGGGAAGGTAGGGAGAAAGAGAGGGGGAGAAACATTGATGTGTAAGAGATGTATCAATTGGTTGCCTCTTGCCTGTCCCTGACTGGGAACGTGGCCTGCCACCCAGGCATATGCCCTGACTGGGAATTGAACCAGCTATATTTTGCTTTTCAGGCTAGCACTCAATCCACTGAGTCACAACAGCCAGAGCGAAAAGGGATAGATTTTAATTTTTTTTTTTCACGGTGTTTTATACATAGTGGGCACTCAATGTTTGTCAGAATGAATGTAAATAGAGACAGTGAGAATCCAAGGTTCTGCTGTGATCTTTTGGTGCCCCTGTCGGAGGGTTGAGCACATCTACTCTGGGCTGGGTGTTAATAAGTAAGATCTGGGAGCCCTAGAACTGTTGCAGTGCTGTTCCTGGTTGTAATAATGATGCTGGCTTATAAGGAATGGTTTTGTCTTCATTTTTAGAAGCTTAGCTTTTGAGGTTGTATCTTTGAGTTTGAGACAGGGTTCTGAACAGGAACTGGGGCTCTGTCAAGAGTGAAAAAATCAATAATCTAATCAAGCCTTAGAATAGAGTCAGAACCATGAAATGAAGACTAGTTCCAAATATAACCTCCAGGCACTTTTAATGAAGTAGTCCTAATCGCTTGGACATATTTAAAGAGACCTTCTGTAATAGATAGAACATGATGCCCCATTTCTTTCATGACCTTGGACACCCTGCCACTGAAGCTAAGATCCACCCAGGCCCCTGCTGTTCTTGAGTCAGAATTAGTTGCTACCTCTTCTGCGTTTCCTTACCCTTTGTAGCTCTGTTACAAACCTGCTGCTGATTCTAAATCTACTTTCCCCCACCTCAACACTGATTGTATATACTTCTTATAATCATCCTACTCTATAAAGTCCTGGAAGAGACCTCAGTCCAATCATTGATTTTATGGGAAGAGATGGCTTGCTTAAGGTTGAGAAGAATCTGCAATCAGAACTCAGACCTCCTTAACCCTGATTCTAGTTTTCTTTTTATTTTCTTCTGTTACAGATTAAATTTTTGTGTCTCCTCAAAATCACCTGTTGAATCTAATCCCCAGTGTGATGGTATTTGGAGGTGAGACATTTAGGAGGCAATTAGGTCATGAAGGTAGAACCCTCATGAAGGAGTGTAGTGTTCTTATAAAAGAGACACCAGAGAGCTCCTTTTCCCCTTTCACCTTGTAAAGGCACAGCAAAAAACCAACTGTCTATGAACCAGGAAGCAGGCTCTCTCCAGACACTGAGCCAGCTGGCACCTTGGTCTTGACTTTCCAGCCATCAGAGCTGTGAGAAATAAATTTCTGTTGTTTATAAGCCACCTGGCCTATCGTATTTTGTTATATATATTTTTTCATTTGTTAGCCCAGCTGGACTAAGAACTCTTCTAATATGGACTTCTTTGATGCTCTCATTGACTGTAGCTGCTGTTCTGAAGAATCTCAGGGTTTTAATTCAACACATGTACAATTCTTTGACTTGTGGCTTTAGATAAGCTTCTGGAGTTCTATGTTGGAAAAGAAGGGACAGAGGAGAAATATTGTCTTTTTACTTGACATTCTCAACAGCTTAAAAAGAGAGGAAAGTGATTGCATAGTCAAAATCTAACTTTGGAAAAATCTTTTTTATTTAATTTAAAGTCAACTACCGAATACTCTACAAATACAAATTCACTTAATTTGCCCTGGCTGGTGTGGCTCGGTTGGAACATTCTGATACACCAAAAAGGTTGGGGGCTTGATTTCCAGTGAGGGCACATATCTAAATTGCGGGTTCAATCCCTTGTTGGGGTGTGAATGGGAGGCAACCAATCGATGTTTCTCTCTCTCTCTTCCTCTCTCAAATCAATAAACATATTTTAAAAAGTACTTAATTAAAAGAACTTGTTGATTTTTCAATGTAGTGAAAGTGTAATAACCTTGTTGTTTTTATTTGCACCATCAATAAAATATTTCTTCATGCTTGGATAGGTTCTACCCAGATTTTCAGAAAGGCTAGCTTCTCTGAAAATGGGCTGTATTTTGCAGGGAGTCTTTGCCATATAGATGGATATCTTGTGCTATGCATTTGTGTACATTTAGTATTTGAGGATAACCCTTGGATAGAGTTGCTTCCTGAGCATACGCATTTAGTTGAAAAGATAAATGCGTGGTCAGAAGTGCTTGCCCACCTCTGGTTAAGAGTTTTTGTTAACGGTGCTCCAGGTAAGGGTGCTGTCTGCTTCAATAGCTCTCATCATTATTTAAAAGTGAATGGCAATTGGGTTTTGTCCATACGGAAAATGCAGGCTTTTTGTGATGAGTACATTTGGGACTAATATGCATTGTTATCACCTTCTTTCTTTCCCCCTCCTTCTTTAATGACTCATTGAAGTGTTTTAGCCCAGTTCTTCAAGACCACCAATAAAGTTATTTTGGACTGTTCTCCAACCATAGGCTCCTTTGAACCTTTCTGTGCTTTTCTGTGGGCTTCTATAATTGGATCAGACACATTGCTAAGACCTCATGTCTTTTTTCCCCCTAAAATGCAAAGTATCCTAACACCCAGACACATATCTACATGTATGTATTGATTAATCAGCAAACTGGGAATACAAATGACAGACCACAGGGAACAAAGCTTTCTCTAAGAGCCAATTTGGAACCACCAGGTCAGAGAACCCCAGGTAGAATATGTGGGCTCTGTCATATTCTGACTATTCAGAACATCTTCTTATCCTTCCCAACTCTTTTTTCAGAGTTGAAGTTATACTCAAGAGGGGAGATAATGTAAGAAAACCTTTGGAGAAAAGCCCTAAAAACAGTAATTCAGAAGTTTAAATTACAAATAAGTTGTTCTGAATTCTCATTACTATGATAGAAAAACACTTATGAAGTGTCTACTTGCCCATATCAATATGCTAAATGTTATGTATCTTCTAGAAATATTGCCCTGATCTTTGGAATTTCAGACAACCCATTACCTTCTTTTCTCCTTCCAGAGAATATGTTTACCCCTTATTACAAGGTTGTAATACCATTTTCATTTATTCTCATGGGTATTTAAACTCCTTATTGAGCTTGTTCTGTGGTTTGTATATTTTGGATAGCTGTCTGATCTGGATTATAAATTCCTCCAGAGTAAGTTTACTCCAGGATCTCAACTTTCTAGCATGAGAATAAATTCAGCTTCCGTGGCTTGATGCTCTCTGATGCTGCAGAGTATGTGCAAATTTGATGGTAGATCACTGAGCCATTGGAAAAGGGGGTTATTTGGATTCATCCCATTATAATTTATTTCCCTTGATATTTGCTCTAATTCTCTATACACACATTGAATTTGAGGTCTGTATTTAATAGCATGTTTTAGATATATTATGGAACTGAATGGGTTGTTAAGTGTCACAAACAAAAAAGTACAACTGAAGCACATCCTTGGCTGTGCAAACAAGGTCTAAGGATTAAGACCCTGTCTTCTTGGATGTTGTATAGTAATAATAATAATAATTATTATGATAAAAATAAAATTTAATATGCTACTTATTAAACACTGTGAGTCGAGCTCTGTGCTGTGTGCTTTCAATCTGCTAATGTAATTTACTATTCACCACAATTCTATGGTTTAGGTACTATGATTAGCCCCCTTCTGGAGAAAGTAAATTGAGACAAATGAAGGTCAGGTGCTCTGTCCAAAGTCATCCAGTGGTGGGGTTGGGATAGGGACCCAGAATGTCTGGCTCCAGAACCCTTGCTTTTAACCACTAATCTACATAACTCTATTTTTATTGGCAACTTTGGAATGATATCATCTATGTTAGAGAAATAAAGCCATGCGTGTGCTGCTGGCAAGTTCTAGATTGGACAGTATGATATGACTGTAAGAGCTCAGGCTTGGGGATTAGGTCATGGTGGAGTCCAGCTCTGCCTCTTAGGGCTGGATGAACTGGGATAATTATGTAAACTCTCTGAGCCTTCATCTGGGAAGTGGGGAAAAAATAGTAGTGCCTGACACACAGGGTAGTACTGAGGCTTAAATGGGATAATGTACACCAAGTATTTAGCACAGTGTCTGGCACAAGTGCTCCTAAATAGTGATGATTAGTATTATTACTAATAGAGTCCTTGTATTTGGCATGTGAAGCTTTAATACTCAGGGACAGGATTCAGCTCCAAGTTCCCTGTGTGGCACCAGTGGGTGGTCAGAAAGGGGCATTAGTTCTCCCCATTCCCAGTAAAGCTAAGATCTTCTCAGCAAAAGGCCCAGGTTCAGCCCAAGGGGGAGTTTGGAGCAGTGATGCTTGATGCTGGCTCCACATTAGAATTGCCTGGAAGCTTTGAGAACTCTTGATGCCTGGGAGCATCTCAGGTGATTAAGTCAGAATTCCTAGGGGTGGGACCACAGGCATCAGTATGTGTTAAACCTCCCCAGTGAATCCAATGTGCAGTCAAACTTGAGAACCATTTTTTGGTGACTGAAAGATGATTCCAGATGCTATCCTTCAGGAACAATGAGCATTACACACTTGGGAAATGTGGGAATCAGAGAGGCTGATAAAGAAAATCATACTCGTTTCCAGGCATTCTGCGTCCAACTTCTAGCACATTTGGTGAGATAATGTCAATATTTTGGACAGATCTCGTAGCAGTGGCATTAGTTAGAAATACTGTTCTGGATGAGTAATTTAAATAAAAATACCTAGATTTTAATCCAGTTCTCCATTTCTAAGCTTGAACATATCACATGCTATGGTGGAGCCTCAGTTTCTCCAGGATGATGGGAATCATGATTCCTGGGCTGCCTAAACTACTATTAGTCATGTTTCTTAAGTACCTGTCATTGGGGAGGAGCACTCCCACCTTTCTGTTATTCACTTCCTAGATTCTGCTCCAGGGAGAAGGAACTAATAAGACAATTGATCTAAATTTAGAGTTTTCCCTGTGGGAGGGGAGTGCTATAGAGGCAGAAACCTAAATTCTACCAATTCTGTAGTACCTCCTGCTCTTATGTGGGAAGCTCTTAAGACAGTCTCTGCTCTGTCCAGCAGGGAGGGTGGCATTTTCTTTCGTCCCAGCATTCCTAATTCATGGGTAATAATTTAAGCACATTCTTATCATAGTTTACTTCAATTTTGGAGTACTCTGTTTCCCAGTTAGCTATTGTTCTTGTGTTATAGTGTCTCCTAGAGGGAAAACCAAGGGAGGGGGGTTAATGACAGGATTATCCTACTCTTATCCTGAATCTACATTGCTGTACTGGAAGGAGCTGTGTGTGTGCATGTGTGCAGGTGTGTATTTTGGAGAGGGGATAGATATAAAAGAAACCTAGAGTTTAAAAGTGGAGAAAAATCATGTACAAGAATATTCATGAAATGAGACCACATTCTTATACCATACACAAGAATAAACTCAAAATGGATTACAGACTTAAATGTAAAATTCTTAAATCATAAATACCCTAGAAGAAAACATAGGCAGTAAAATCTCAGACATTTTTTATATCAATATTTTTCTGATATGTCTCCTTGGGCAAGGGAAACAAAAGAAAAGATAAACACAATTAAAATTTCCATACTACCCAAAGCAATATATAGATTCAGCACAATCCTTATTAAAATACCAGTGACATATTTCACAGACCTAGAACAAATACTTCAAAAATTTATATGGAACCAAAAAAGACCAAAAACAGCCACAGCAATCTTGAGACAGAAGAACACAGTAGGAGGAATCACAATACCTGACATCAAACTATACTACAAAGCCACTGTGATCAAAACAGCCTGATACTGGCATAAGAACAGACATATAGATCAATGGAACAGAATAGAGAGTCTATATGGTCAACTAATATTTGACAAAGGGGGAAGGAACATCAAATGGAGTGAGAAGAGTCTCTTCAACAAGTGATGCTGGGAGAACTAGACAGGGACATGCAAAAAATGAAGCTAGACCACCAACTTACACCACATGCCAGAATAAACTCAAGATGGATCAAAGACTTAAATGTAAGCCATGACACCATTAAAGTCCTAGAGGAGAAAATAGGCAGGAAAATTTCAGATATCTCATGTAGCAATATTTTCATTGATACATCTCCTAAGGCAAGGAAAATAAAGGAAAGAATAAACAAATGGGACTACATCAAACTAAAGAGCTTCTGATCAGCAAAAGAAAACATGAGCAAGATTAAAAGGGAACCAACTATATGGGAAAACACTTTTGCCAATGATACCTCAGACAAGAATTCAATCTCCAAAATATATAAAGAACTTACACATCTCAACAGCAAGAAGACAGACAACCCTCTTAAAACATGGGCCAAGGACCTGAACAAATACTTCTCCTAGAAGGACATACAAAGTGTC
Organism: Furipterus horrens; assembly: GCF_987537825.1. Lineage (NCBI taxonomy): Eukaryota > Metazoa > Chordata > Mammalia > Chiroptera > Furipteridae > Furipterus > Furipterus horrens. The sequence continues at coordinate 157,542,758 of NW_028327173.1, forward strand.
CATAGGCATATGAAAGAATGCTCAATGTCACTAGCCATCAGAGAAATGCAAATAAAAACCACAATGAGGTACCACTTCACACCAGTCAGAATGGCCATCATCAACAAATCAACAAGCAACAAGTGCTGGCGAGGATGTGGAGAAACGGGAACCCTACTGCACTGTTGGTGGGAATGCAGACTGGTGCAGCCACTATGGAAAACAGTATGGAATTTCCTCAAAAAACTAAAAATGGAACTGCCTTTTGAACCAGCAATTCCATTGATAGCATTATGTCTGAAGAATCCTGAAACCCCAATTCAAAAGAACTTATGCACCCCTATGTTCATAGCAGCACTATTTACAATAACCAAGTGCTGGAAACAGCCTAAGTGCCCATCTGTAGATGAGTGGATCCAAAAACTGTGGTACATTTACACAATGGAATACTATGCAGCAGAAAGAAAAAAGGAACTCCTGCCATTTGCGATAACATGGGTGGAAGTAAAGAGAATTATGCTTAGTGAAATAAGCCAGGCAACAGAAGACAAATGCCATATAATATCACCTAATAAAGGAAACTAATGAACAACACAAACAAATGAGCAAAATTGAACCAGAGGCATGTAAACAAGGAGCAGACTAAGTTACCGGTGGGGGGGGGGGGTAGGGGGAGGGAGAGAAAGGGGGTAAGAAGGGGAAGGGTCTAGTAAAGAAACTAGTATAAAAAACCCATGGACATGGACAATAAGGTGGGGAATGACTGTGGGAGAAGGGGTGGGCTGGGCTGGGGAAGGCAATGGGGGAAAAAGTGGGACAACCGTAATGGAAAAGCAATATATCAAAAATTAAACAAACAAACAATGGGCTCTTCCTAAACCCAGCACCTTTTTAAAAAATTTTAATCTTTCTTGAATTTTTTCCATCACTATTTAGTCCCCTTATACCCCCGCCCCACAATGTCCATGAGTCCTTGTTCCTTTTTCCCAGCACCTTTTAGTAAGATGAAAATCTGGGACTTTAGGATTGAAATTATTTAATGTGAAAGAACATTGTTTACATTTACAATAAATATGTATTGAGCATTGACTTTATAAAAAAAAAGCTGTGGTACATTTACACAATGAAATACTACTCAGTCATGAAAAAGAAGGAAATCTTACCTTTGCTACAGCATGGATAGACCTGGAAAGTGTTATGCTAAGTGAAATAAGCCAGTCAGAGAAAGACAAAAGCCATATGATTTCATTTATATATGGACTCTAATGAATAATATAAACAAACAAATAGAAATAAACTCATAGATACTGAAAACAGACTGACAGCTGTTATAGGGGAGGAAGCTTGGGGGCTGAGTCAAAAAAGTGAAGGGATTAAGGAAAAAACCCAAACAAACCCCAAAACTCATAGACACACACAGACTACAGTATGGTGGTTACCAGAAGGAAGGAGGGTGGGGTGTAGTAAAGGGTGAAGGGGTCACATATATGGTGATGGAAGAAGATTTGACTGGGTGGAGGGCACACAAGTACAATATACAGATATACAGATGATGTATCATAGAAAGGTACACTTGAAACCTATATAATTTTATTAACTATTGTCATCCCAATAAATTTAATTAAAAATGCTTCAACTAATTCTAATTTAAAAATGGAGACATATAACAATTGCTCAGTTAAAGGCTTTTAACTCTAATGGCTTTTGAAAAATCATATTACCTTTTGGTCTCTTCCCTTTTCTTGGTCTGTGTATAATGACTTTTTCACTTAAATGCACACTCCATAAATGCAATATAAAATGTGATATTTTTACATATGGTTTTAGCCAAAATACAGTTACCAATGTACATGATACAGGAGTTTCTAGTCTGAGAGTTTCGGTTGAAGTAAATTTGAGTTGCACATCATGTTTGATGAAACAAAAATGTTTTGCTTTGTGTGCAAATGCCAAGTGCCAGGGATGAAGTGTTAGCACTTTCTCATGACTCCAGCAATTGCGTGTGTGTGCTAGTTCCACATCTTGAAGTGTTCTCTTATTTAGCTTTTATTTTGCCTGTAGGGTGTTTTTCTGTGTTATAACTTTATTTTCAAGTACAATTTGAGTGCAAGATAACCACTAGCCCCCAAAAGGCTGAAAAATTAGTGAAGAAAAAAATGCAGAAAGAAGGAAAAAATGACTACAATAGACCTTCATCACATTCACATTATATTTTATGTGCAAACTGTATTTATTTACTTTCGAATTGTTGTTTATTACCTATATACTGCACTTGTTTTCATTGTTCAGTGGCTATACCTTCTTTTTTTTAAAGCTGAGAAAATAGTGTGGGTATCTTGATTTGGGAATGGGACAATCACAATTCTTCCTATTCTAATAAATGGAAACATTTTTTTTTAACTTAATGGCTTTTCCAGGAATAAATGTTAAGTCTCTAATAGGGATCAATGTATCAATCTGTCAGCCAACACAGAGACTGTCTGTGGAATAGATCTGGCCAGCATGATGTTAGTTTGTTACATTTAATGAAATAATGGCTGCAAAAGTACTGTAAAAATCTTAAAGTGCTGAACAAGCATGCGGGTGATTTTTCTAGGACTTTCATGGTACAGGGTTGGGGGCAACACTTCTTTTCCTTAGGAAAAATCTTTTTTCATTGTTATCTCCTTTCCCACAGATTTTTCTAGCCTTCCCCTTCATGATCCACAGGGACTGAAATCAAATAGGAACTTTCTGCCCATTTCCTTCTGAGACCAGATGGCTTTGTGAGCCTTCTGGTCAAAGCTAAAAACCTAGACATGGATTTCTTCTTTTTTTTTTTTTAAAGTATATTTTATTGATTATATTGTTACAATAGTTCCAATTTTTCCCCTTTGCTACCCTCCATCCAGCACCCCCCCTGCCCCAGCAATGCTCCCCTCCAAATCCATGCCCATGGTTTGTACATACAAGCTCTCCCGCTTCACCCTTTGATATATTCTTCTTCTTTTTAAAATAAATAAGTGGTTAATTAATTATTTTAATAATAAAAAAATAGTTCCGGCCAAGATGGAGGCTTAGACGGACACGCTAGGTCTCCCTCTACAACTATAAAGGAATACAACTACTTCAAAACAAAGGATAACTAGAAATTCCAGAAAATAAAACTACACGGAAGTCCAACATATGAAGTTATAAACCAGCGGTGCCATTTGGGCAGGTAAGAGTTAAAGTGGGCAGTGCTGTTTGCGGTAGCACCCGGAGCGGCAGGCGGCGAGGAGTCCCGGTGGCCAAGCCCCTGGTGGTGCACGACTCTGGAGCTGGGGAGAGCGGCTACGCAAGCCCCTGGCGGTGCGCGACTCCGGAGCTGGGGAGAGCGGCTACGCAAGCCCCTGGCGGTGCGCGACCCCGGCGAGGAGTCCCGGTGGCCAAGCCCCTGGCGGTGCGCGACTCCGGAGCTGGGGAGAGCGGCTACGCAAGCCCCTGGCGGTGCGCGACCCCGGCGAGGAGTCCCGGTGGCCAAGCCCCTGGCGGTGCGCGACTCCGGAGCTGGGGAGAGCGGCCGCCGCATCGCCTTGAACAGTGAGGCCCAGGGGGGCGGGAGGACGGATCCCGGTCTCCTAGCTGAATAACTGTGTGAATCCATCTTGGACCCCCGCCCCCAAAGAAAGCACCACAGGGCTGCGAAATAGGTCGCGGACAAGCAGGCGCCGGTCGCTAATTTGTGACGCGTACACAGGCACTGCCCCCGACAGCCAGCCCAAGAAAACAAAAAGCATCTGTCAAAATGAGGCAGGCAACTTTAGAAATACCGGTAACACAACTCACCAGGCAGCAGATAGAGAACCTGACAGATGAACAGATAAGAAACCTGTCAGAGGCTCAGTTCTGGGCCATTGTTATCAGGTGGCTTACAGAATTCACAAAAGAGCAGGAAAAAGATATGAAAGAAGCGAAAAACTTTCATAACGAAAGGAACAAAACAGTATACGAGACAGAAGGAAAGGAAATAAAATCCAGAGTTCATTTCAACAAACTGGAATATGGAGAAGGAACAAGCAGTCAACCAATGCAGCGAGAGGTAATGGGAAGCAACAACGAAAGGATCAGAAACCTCTGGGACAGTTATAAAAGGCCCAACATAAGAATCATTGGTTTGCCAGAGAATGAGGAAGATGAACTAGAACTTGAAAAATTGAGTGAAAATATAATAAAGGAGAACTTCCCAGACTTGGGAAAGGGAATAGACCTGCAGGTCCAGGAAGCAAGGAGAGTTCCCAAGAAACTGGACCCAGGGAGAACCACTCCAAGACACATTATAATCAAAATGTCAAAAATTAAAGATAAAGAGAGAATCTTAAAAGCAGCAAGAGAGAAGAAAAGAATTATGTACAAAGGGGTCCCAATTAGACTATCAGCTGACTTCTCAAGGGAGACCCTACAGACAAGAAGGGACTGGCAAGAAATATTCAAAGTAATGAAAATCCAAAACCTACAACCACGAATACTCTATCCAGCGAAATTGTCATTCAGAATAGAAGGACAGAGAAAGTGTTTCCAGGACAAAATAAAACTGAAAGAGTTCATTAGATCCAAACCACTGTTATATGAGATGTTAAAGGGACTGGTTTAAAAAAAAACAGAAGCTAGGGAGATGAAACAAAGGCAAACTAAATAGGCAACGAGAGGGGAAGAGGAACTGTGGGTACGGGAAGCATATTGGGGGGAGGTCAACAGGGAGGGGGAATGGGGAAAGGGAGGGAGATGATATAGGAATTGGGGATCAAGGTAGGAGGGAATGGAATAGACGGAGAGAGGTTGGGAGGAACTGTATGCACAACTAATGGACATAATCTAAAAGGGGGGGACAACTGGAGGGAGGGGGGCCACCGGGTGGAGGGGAGCAGAGGGAAGGGAAATTGGCACAAATGTAATAATTTAATCAATAAAACACATTAAATCTGGAAAAAAAATAATAAAAAAATAACAATCCCTCCCTCTCAGATATTAAGACCCTTTATAATCTTATAAAGGACAATGGGCGAAGGTCTCAAGCTCCTCTAGCTGCTTCAAGCTGGACATGGTCGTCGTCCTACCTACCCTTGGGTCCAGACATCCCTAATAAGAATGGGGGTGTGGAGGGGAGGGTGGCCTTCCCACATGGGGAAGGATCGTGCAGACTCCAGGTCAGTTGGCTGTCCCCAGACAACGGCATGCTTGGTTTAACAGGCTGGCATCCTTGTTGTATTCAAGGGGTAACAGATTTGGCAAAAGGGTTAAAAGGCATCATTCACTCCATAACTACTAGATGACAAAAAGCAGGGATTAATTTTTCAATGTCCCACATTAGAGGGAAAAAAAGGTTTTCTTTGGAGGAAGGTGTCCCAGGCACATATTATCTGTCCAAAACCCTTTTGCTCATTATACTTACTTAGTTTGGGCCGAGGGAAATATTTTAGGTTTCCCCCCTCTCAGACCTCTGGGCCCTTTCTGTCCAAGCCTTTCGGATAGAAAAGAGAAACCAGTTTTAAAGTGAATCCCACAGACCACCCCATTCTTCATAAACCCAGCCACTTAGTTCAGCCAAATCATTGAGTCTCAGGAGGCAGCGATGCAGACAGGATTAAGTGAGGCCTATATATATAGACAATCACTCAGGTAATGAGATCATAGGCTTATGCCCTTTGAAAACAGAAAACACATGTTAATTTATGTAACATACATAACCCACAAACAAGTCTCTAAATCTGTAAGACTGTCTTATCGGAAAGACATCCAGTTGCAAGGCATTTGACATTCTTCTTCCTGTAAATTAAACATCTTTGATAATGCCACAGACATAGTTTAACTTTCAAATGAAAACAAATTTTAAGTGAAAAGAAACTTTAAAGATGGTTAGCTGCACTACTTTATAGTCTACCTCTGAGCATTGTGATTTTCCTTGAATCGCGATTTTTCTCCCTAACATTACCCTTCTTGTCATTAAAGGGACTGCAATAAGTCCATTTTTAATTTATCTTGTTAATTTGCATAAAGACAACAAGAGCAGCAAATGATCACTTATAATCTTTAGTTCTGCTTTGCTGGAACTTACGCAAGAAATATTTAGGGTGACCTTCAGTCTGCCCTTCAAGGCACAGAAGCAGAACCACATACCTGGCATTCAGCCTTGCCTGTAAACACCTGTCTTTTCCAAGTTCTTCTGGTTTTCCATTGTGCCTTAAGGTCCCATCTAGCCATCTTTCAGGAAAACAACCTTCATTCCTTCCCTAGGAAGATTGCCATGGACCGCGCATCCATCCAAGGTACCAGGCCTATTATCTCATGGACTTTTACTACCTTTGAAAGTCAATTTCAGTTCCTCGGGGCTTTTTGGTAACAACCAAAGCCCAAGCATGTCTCCTTTAGGCATGACATCCCAATCAAAGTCTTAGTTAAAAAGAAAACCTCTATTAACAACTGGTCTTATTAGTTTTATGCAAAGAAACTTATGTCATTACTTACTTTTTTAGAATGCCAAACTCTGGAGGGATCAGATAGGGAGAAAAATATACAGTGTGAAGGAAAATCCTTGTCCTTCTAATATTCACTGAACTGGCATTTCCATTCTTCATATTTTTATTTTTTCCCCACTAAAAATTTTTTGTTTGTTTTTCCATTACAGTTGTTCCACTTTTCCCCCCCTCTTGCTTCCCTACACCCTGTCCCTCCCTTCCCCTAATTTCAGTCCCCACTCAGTTGCCCATATCCGTGGGTCATTTATACATGTTTTTTGACTAGACCCTTCCCCTTCTTACCCCTTTCTCTCCCTCCCCCCTCCCCCCTTGTTACTGTTAGTCTACTCCTTGTTTACATACCTCTGGTTCAGTTTTGCTCATTTGTTTGTGTTGTTCATTAATTTCCTGTAATAGGTGACAGCATAAGGTATTTTTCTTTCTTTGCCTGGCTTATTTCGCTAAGCATAATTCTCTCTAGTTACAACCATGTTGTTGCAAATGGTAGAAGTTCCTTCTTTCTGCTACATAGTACTCCATTGTGTAAATGTACCACAGTTTTTGGATCCACTCATCTACAGATGGGCACTTAGGTTGTTTCCAGCACTTGGCTATTGTAAATAGTGCTGCTATGAACATCGGAATGCATAGGTTCTTTTGAATTGGTGTTTCAGAATTTTTTGGATATAAGCCTAGCAATGGAATTGCTGGTTCAAAAGGCAGTTCCATTTTTAGTTTTTTGAGGAAATTCGAAACTTTTCCATAGTGGCTGCACCAGTCTGCATTCCCACCAGCAATGCACCAGGGTTCCCATTTCTCCACATCCTCTCCAGCACAAGTTGTTTGTTGATTTGTTGATGATGGCCATTCTGACTGGTGTGAGGTGGTATCTCATCATGGTTTTTATTTGCATTTCTTTGATGGCTAGTGATGTTGAACATTCTTTCATATGTCTATGGGCCCTCTGTATGTCCTCTTTAGAGAAGTGTTTGTTCAGGTCCTTTGCCCATTTTTTAATTGGGTTGTCTGTCTTCTTGGTGTTGAGTCATATGAGTTCTTTATATATTTTGGAGATCAATCCCTTGTCTGAGATATCATTGGCAAATATATTTTCCCATATGGTTGGTTTCCTTTTCATCTTACTGATGTTTTCTTTAGCTGAGCAGAAACTTTTTAGTTTGATGTAGTCCCATTTGTTTATTCGTTCCTTTATTTCCCTTGCCTTAGGAGATATATCAGTGAAAATGTTGCTACGTGGGATATCTGAAATTTTCCTGCCTATGTTTTCCTCTAGAACTTTTATGGTGTCACGGCTTACATTTAAGTCTTTGATCCATTTTGAGTTTATTCTGGTGTATGGTGTAAGTTGGTGGTTTAGCTTCATTTTTTTGCATGTCCTTGTTCAGTTCTCCCAACACCATTTGTTGAAGAGGCTCTTTTCACTCCATTTGATGTTCCTTCCCCCTTTGTCAAATATTAGTTGACCATAGAGGCCTGGGTTTATTTCTGGGCTCTCTCTGTTCTGTTCCATTGATGTATATGTATGTTCTTATTCCAGTACCAGACTGTTTTGATTACCGTGGCCTTGTCGTATATTTTGATATCAGGTATTGTGATTCCTCCTACTGTGTTCTTCTTCCTCAAAATTGCTGTGGCTATTTGGGCTCTTTTTTGGTTCCATATAAATTTTTGAAGTATTTGTTCTAGGTCTGTGAAAAATGTCATTGGTATTTTAATAGGGATTGCATTGGATCTATAAATTGCTTTAGGTAGTATGGACATTTTAATGACGTTGCTTCTTCCCATCCATGAGCATGGTATATGCTTCCATTTATTTGTATCTTCCTTAATTTCTTTCTTCAGTGTTATGTAGTTTTATGAGTACAGGTCTTTTACCTCCTTGGTTAAGTTTATTCCTAGGTATTTTATTTTTCTTACTGTTATGGTAAATGGGATTTTTCTTTCAGTTTCTAGCTCTGAGATTTTATTATTGGTGTACAGAAATGCCTTCGATTTCTGAATATTGACTTTGTATCCTGCTATTTTGCCGAAATCACTTATTAGGTCGAGTATTTTTTTTGTGGAGTCTTTAGGGTTTTCTATGTACACTATCATGTCATCTGCAAATAATGACAGTTTTACTTCCTCTTTTCCAATTTGGATGTCTTTTATTTCTCTTTCTTATCTGATTGCTGTGGCTAGATCTTGCAAGATTGTGTTGAATAGGAGTGGAGAGAGTGGACATCTCTGTCTTTTTCCTGACCTCAGGGGGAATGCTCTCAGTTTTTGCCCATTGAGTATGATGTTTGCTTCAGATTTCTCATATATGGCCTTTATTATATTGAGGTATGCTCCCTCTACTCCCATTTTGCTGAGAGTTTTCATCATAAATGGGTGTTGTACTTTATCAAATGCTTTTTCTGCATCTATTGATATGATCATGTGGTTTTTGTCTTTCATTTTGTTTATTTGGTGTATTACATTTATTGATTTGCGAATATTAAGCCATCCTTACATCCCTGGGATGAATCCCACTTGATCGTGGTGTATGATCTTTCTAATGTGTTGCTGGATCCGGCTTGCCAATATTTTGTTGAGGATTTTAGCATCTATGTTCATCAGCGATATTGGCCTGTAGTTTCCTTTCTTTGTTGTGTCTTGACCTGGTTTTGGAATTAGGGTAATACTGGCTTCATAGAACGACTTTGGGAGTCTTCCCTCTTCTTGGATCTTTTGGAATAGTCTGAAGAGGATAGGAGTTAGTTCTTCCTAAATGTTTTGTAGAATTCACCTGTGAAGCCATCTGTTCCAGGACTTTTGTGTGCCGGGAGTTTTTTGATTACTGCTTCAATTTCACTAGTTGTTATTGGTCTATTCAGGCTTTCTGCTTCTTCTTGATTCAGTTTCAGAAGACTATATGTTTCCAGGAATTTGTCCATTTCCTCTAGGTTGTCAAATTTCTTGCCATACAGTTGTTCATAATAATTTCTTACAATTCTTTGTATTTCTGTGATATCAGTTGTAATTTCTCCTCTTTCATTTCTGATTATATTTATTTGGGTCCTCTCTCTTTTTTTCTTGATGAGCCTGGTTAAAGGCTTGTAAATTTTTTTTTCTCTTTTCAGAGAACCAGCTTCTACTTATGTTGATCTTTTGAATTGTTAGTTTAATTTCTATGTCATTTAATTGTGCTCTGATTTTGATGATTTCCTATCTTCTACTTGATCTGGGCTTTGCTTGTTGTTCTTCCTCTAGTTCTTGTTGGACATGGGCTTCTTAATTTCCTGGAGACTATGTGGGACAGTGGAGAGGACAAATATGGGAGTTAGGAGGTTGGGATGGGCTTTGACTTTGCTGCAATTTCATTGTTTGACTTTAGGGAAATCACTTAACTTTGCCGTACTCAGCAAATATTTATTTCATTATTATTACGTATTTCTATTATAATTATCAATATTTTCTAAGCCTCAGGCTAAATGAGAAAACCTCTAAATTCTTTTGCATAAAACCAGAATACTCCAAAGTCAGGCATGGTGTTCTTATTGTCACCACTCCTTCCTTCATTGAACATCAAAGGTGTACTGTGTACCAGAGACATTGTTCTGGCACTGAACAGTTCTCAGTGAGCTCACATTCTTGTGGTTGCATCAGAGATAATCTTCCCTGTTTGTTTAATACCTGCTACTGCCTGGGTAAATGTATTCAGATACTCCACAGGGAGCCACTAAATATTAGGGAAAGAAGGCATTCCCAGTGTCATACAGGAATGAAAAGGAAGTGTTTAAAAAAGTCAGCATGACTTTATTGGGGCTGGTGGGTGAAGTTGATTGGGAAGTTTGAGACACCAACTTCGTAAATTGGTTTGCTCTCTCATGGTGTTTACATGATGCTGCTGGTCACAGATGAATGGCCAGCATCAGGCCAGACACTGTTTTCACATTGAGCCATGTGGAAGCAGACCAATGAGTCAGGTTGAAGGATAAAATGGTCATGTGAGTAACCACATCTGTAAGCTGAAACTAGTCAAATCATGGAGAAATCAGTAGTGTTACATTTATGAGTGAGTCTCTCTAAAAGATGTTCTTTTCCTCCTTTTAATGGAAGCTTGGCAAAACATCTTTCCTTGGTGAAAATAGTTCCTTTTACTTTGTCTTTGAGATGCCCTGATTTTCCTGTGAACTTAATGTTAAAACTACTTTTGGACATTTCTCACCTTCTAATCCATCTTCTTCTCTTTCTTCCACCTCTTCCTTTTTTTCCTGTCTTTCTTTTTTTCTTTTCCTTTTCCCTTCTGCTCCTCTTCCTCCTTCCTCAATTAAGTAGAAAATGATTACAAGGACGTGTAATAAATTAATGTTCCCACTGGGGGTTTAAAAGGTACTTTACCAAATACCCCCAAGAAAATAAAGCCAAGGTAGCTTTGACATGAAGGAACCCGGGCATTACATCTGCTTTTCTAAATAGAAGGAAGACCACAGATAACCTTGAAAAACAGCTGATGCCTGAAATGAGCAACATACTACTCCTGTGTTGCTTTAAACAAGATGCATCCCTTTTTAAGCTAAAACAGGTAAATATTTACCATCCTCTAGAAATGGACCAATCATGAGAGCAAAACTGGTATAGCAACTGGGGCTGTCTTTTTTTTTTTAAATAATTTATTTATTTATTTATTTTTAGAGAGAGGGGAAAGGGGAAAGAGAGGGAGAGAACATCACTGTGTGGTTGCCTCTCACTCGCGCCCCCAACTGGGGACCTGATGTACAACCTAGTCATGTGCCCTGACTGGGAATCAAACCAGCCACACTTGGCTCGCAGGCCGACGCTCAATCCACTGAGCCACAGCGGCCAGGCTGGAGCAGCACTACTTAATGTGCCAGACTCTGTTAAACACTGAGATTACAAATACAGAAGTATGTCTAAATGACAGATTAATACTAGAGATTAGCATACAGCTATGAAAATACATTTGAAAGTAAAAATTGAGGGTTTTATATAATATGGAGCTCAAAACCAACAATAAGGGCTAGGGCTGTCTTAATGGACAGTTGTCAAATGGTTAGAGAATGACAGCAATAAAAACAACAAAAAATGACTAAGGTTTATTATCAAGAATTTGAGTGGAAGCTATAATCAATTAATAGAGGCCAGTTAGTTAAAATCTCTGAGGTGAGTCCATTGGATCATATCTTTTCCTTTGTAATTGTTGATGTACTGTTGCCTTGACAAGGTTTCTCTGTGCTTAGTATGCATTTAATTCATTGAGGTCCTTTACCATAAGTACTCTGGTTAAAGTTGCTCCTCTACTTACCTAAGGATGCTGTTGAAAATGTTGTGACTACATTTTGCACTGTCTCCTATATAAAATCTCACATAAAAAATATTTTTTCTTCTTGCTGAGTGCTTAGAAAGGCTTTGTTTTTTTTAAAGAGATATTTTAAAGTATTTTATGTTGTTGGTCTGTTTGGACAATATGAGCGCCCCGTGTCTCTCTTTTCTCTTCAGTTTCCAGGATGCTGAGAGTCAAATTCGAGAGTCAACAACTATGCAGATCCTAATGGCTTGATTATCTATTGGTACCCATTCCCCATCCTTGGTCTTTTCCTATCCTTATTTACATTTTATTTCTGGTCTGAATTTTTAAAACCTCCCTCCTCCCTGCCTATAACATGTTGCTATGCTTTCACAGGGGATAGTCTCAAATCATTTGTGAAATTCCTGTCTTTCTATCCAAAATAGCATTTAACTGTGTTCAGGTTCTCATCTCCCTCAGGAGAGTTTCTGCAGCAGTTTCCCACTTGAGCTCAGAGCCTCCTGCATTATCTCCATGCTATCCATTCTGCTGGAGTCTTCTCCTGACATTTCAGATCTGAGCATGCGGCTCCTGTGCTTAAAACCCTGCCTGGATGGCCCCCTCTCTGTGGAAAAACCAAGTTATCTATGGTTTGCCCTAACTATGGCTCTAGTCTTCCTTTTTTTTTCCTAGTCTTAATATAAGCTCCCTTTTATACATGCCATACTGCTGTAAATTTCATGGAGTAACAATATAATTACTACAATTTTCACTGCAGTAGTAATTTTTATACCCAATAGTATGGGAATTTAGTAAATTTCCTTTATCAAACACTAGATGCATAACATGTCCATCTACCTGAGATGAAAGGGGGTAAACAAGGGATTGAAGGATAGAAATATTGTCAATTGGTTGAGGCTGCATGGCACCGGTTTGGCAATTTAGTCATATCCGGGAGCTGAACAGTTGTCAACCTAAATATTTTCTAGGCTTCTCTCTCATACTTTCTTTTAAATCAGAGAGAAATGAGAGCATAAATAGCTCCCGATAAACCTTGTTTCTTGATCCCAGCTTTTTCCCTAAACCTCTTTCTCACCTTCTTTTGGGTAGAAGGAAGGTAGTTTTACATACTGTAGTTGAATTGGAGTTTGATTTTCTAGAGTCTCTGGATTAGCTAGCTATGCCATCATGAGTAATTTTGGTCTTAGAATTCTGGATAAAATGAGAGTTCTAGATTGGGTGGTCTCAAGTCACCCTTCCAGCTCTCTGAATCTAAATGGAATGATCTTTAAAAAAGAACGAGCAAAGATAGAGCTCTCCTTATGCATTATTCATTTGCAAATATTTATTAAGCACCTATTGTATGCCAAAGATGGTATAGCCTGTGGGATACAGAGAAGATACAGAGTTCAAGAAACAATTATTTTGCCATCACAGAGCTGGAAGTTTAATTGGGGACTTACATAAATATCCATAGCACAAGGTAGAATATACTGATGCCATGAGAAACACACATAGAGCCACAGGGTTAGAGTGAGATCAACCCAGACGTCATCTGGTCTCTGCTTCTCAAAGAATGTCCATGGGAAAGCAGCTCCAGATTCACCTGGGTAGAATTTCAAGCCCTCCTTTGGACCCACTGAATCAGAATCTTCATTTTAACCAGATCCCCAGGTTATTAATATTCTTGTCAAAAACTAAGAAGCAGAGGTCTGGTCCAAATTCATCATTTTATGGTTGTACACACAGGCTCTGAAGGATGAAATAATTTTGCTGGTTCAGTGGGAGAGTTAGGACTTGAACCCACAATCCATGATTCTTGGTGGGACAAGTCTACAGTGTGTCATTCCTTGTTGTAAGGTACTTAGGAACTTCAAAGGAATGCCATGACTGGAAATTGTGTTCATTTTAATTATAACATATACCTATGAACCTGAACTTTGCAATTCAAGCAAGATTGGGGGATTCAGCCTGATTTAGCTTCTTGTACTTCCATGGATCACATAAACTGCTGTTTCTCACTAATAAAATCAATGCCACGCCTCATTCTTATACTCTCTTTAAAGTGCAGAAATGTTGACAGTCACGAAAGGGGAGAGGAAACTTCCTGCTCCTGCAAAAATAATTCCCAGGCTAGGTTAATACTTTGTCATCAGATCTATCTCCATCAATGGGAGAAAACCTCAAATACCTCCAAGAACACAATCTACTGAGTAAGGGTCATGAAAATCATCTGCCTGCATGTGTAGCCTGTGGAGTGGAATCCCCCAAGTGGGCCCTGTAGGCTGAGTGGAAAGCATGAAAGTGAATTGAGATTCCAGTTTCTCAGTGAGCCTTTCTATGTTCTAACGGATAGAAACAGTTCTACCCAGTTTTTGTAGAGAATTCACAGGGTTAATGACTAAAGAATGGAGTTCTTGTAATCAATATAGTCCCCTGGCTTTATTGATTAGAATCACCTGCTTATTTTGCAGCTAAGATTTTTTTTTTTATCCTATTCAAAACAAAGACACCCTAGGGGACCATTAAGTAAATAGGCATTTAAGACTTTTTTCATTGCTAAGAAAGTAGTTAATTATTATTAGCGCCTAAAAGTCTCAATTCAGGCAGAACACCTGAATGAACACACTGCTGAAATGGTAATGACATGTCTGCTATAAATGGATGCCAATTTGCAGTTTATTGAAAAAATGCTGCTTCCTCCTTAGAGTTATTGGGGAGGGGTGTGACTCCACATTTAAGTCCTGAAAAAAAAAATTGAGACTTGGCAGAGCTCTTCTTCAGAGGGGCTGTGGTGAACAGTTTTCCCAAATATTGCACATTCCTGGCGGATGCCACTGTTGTATGCACAAGTAATTCACTCTAGAGCCTGACTAAAGAAATTGACTGCTGGTATGGAAATCCTTTAAAGATATCAGGTCAATTTTATTTTATTTTGAGAACATTCATTGTTCTGTTTCAGGAGAACAAATCAAATGCAGACTCATGGTATTTACTGAATAGCTTGCTTCTTCTTGTTTGGGGTAATACTCAGGCCTTAATACCACTTAATGATCTAGTATTTCTTCTTGTTTGTTAATTACAAAATAAAAATCAATCAACACATACATATTTATGGAGCATCTACTATGTGTAAGCAATTGTGTACAGTACTTTTGAAGTATAATGATAATACCTAGAGCTTACTAGTATTTTTGTGTTTACAAAATACTTTCATATCTGATCCTCATAACACCCTTTGGATTCACAGCTCAGAGGACTACTCACCACATTTTGCAAAATCCTGTGAAACATTGAGTTGCCATATGACGAAGCAATTCTACTCCTAGGGATACACCCAAGAGAATCAAAAACATATGTTCACACAAAAACTGGTACATACACATTCAGAGCAGCATTATACATAATAGCCTAAAAAGTGGAAACAACTCAAACAATCATCAATGGATGAATGGATAAACAAAATGTGGTATATACATACAATGGAAAAATATTTATCAATAAAAGGGAATGAATTACTGATGCATGTTTCAACATGGATGAAATTTGAAAACATTATACATGAAAGAATACAGACACAAAAGGCCACACATTGTATGATTCCATTTACATGAAGTGTCCAGAATAGGCAAAATCATAGAAGCAAAAAATAAATTAGTGATTGCCATAGGCTAAGGGTCGAGGTGGGGAATTGGGAACAACTGTCAACAGGTATGGAGTTTCTTTTGGGGGTGCTAAAAATGTTCTGGAATTGGAAAGTAATGATGGTTTCACAATCTTGTGGATATAATAAAACCCAGTAAATTATATACTTTAAAAGTGAATTCTTTGATATGTAATTATATCTCAATTAAAGAGAAAAATTTTTTACCAGCGACTTCCTCTGTGGCGAAAATGTGGCAAGTACTCATGTTTTTTAAATGCCAGATAAATGTTTAGGTTCTGTCACCATGGACAATACATATTTCCTGAATTAAACGAAGATATAGTACTTGTCTTCAAGGACCTTGCATATATGGACATGAAGAGAAAATACTGGGAAGTAAATGATAGGTCAGAATGAGTGGTATGAATAAAGGATTCTCAAAGTTGGCACTCAAAGTGAGATTTTTGGGACCCACTCCTGGAAGTTTGGATTTGATAGGTCTGTGATATATTCCTGGGACTCTATATTTTTATTTTAATTTTGTTTTGATGAATTAAAAAATTTATTGAATTTAATGGGTTAACATTGGCTAATAAGGTTATATAGGTTTTAGGTGGGCAATTCTATAATAAATCATCTATATATTGTATGTGTGTTCACCACCCGAAGTCAATCTCTTCTATCACCATTAATTCCCTCTTTACCCTCCCCCACCCCCTTTCCCTCTGCTAATCACCATACTGTTTCTATGTCTATGAGATTTTTTTTCTTTCGCTATGGGAGAGACTCATCCATATCCCGTTTTCTTCTCCTCCTTGCCACTTGGGAAGATAATACTTCCCTAGCCCCTTCTAGTTGGGTGTGACCTGTGACTGAATGGCCAGAAGGCTGAGGGTGGAAGTAAAATATATCACTTCTGGGCTAAAGCATGTATTTGCCAGCAATAGAACTTCCAGCATTCTCTTCCAGTGTTGTGTCAAATAAGGAGGCCATATATTCTGGGAAGTTCAGGTACAGGATGGTGCAGTCTTTATTAGCCTAGATCTCTGAGTCGCTGTGTGGAACAAAATGGCAGTAAAAAATTTCTGAGACCTGCAGTGGGCTTTGCATCAGAAATAAATGGACCTGTGTTGTGTTAAGCCATTGTGATGTTTGAGTGTTTGTTACCACAGCACAATCTAGCCCGTCCTTAAGCAGGAGGTGCTAATGATCAACTAGGTTTAGGAATCGATAGTAGAGATAAGAAGTGCTAAAGAATTAAAGATTGAAAAGATCATCTAAAGCTGGGGGTGATCAGGAGAGGCTTAATAGGAGAATTTGAGCTGGGCCTTGAAAGATGGATAAGATTGGGATGAGGAGTAAATAGCCTATCCCAGACAGGAGAGATGACACAAATGGTAGGGAAGGAGTAAGCCCAAAATGATATAGTTCATCTGATTTTCTTTTCGCTTAAGAAAGAATTGACTTCTCTTTTGAAAAATGCTTGGAGGAGAGATGCTTCATCTCTCTTTTGCCAAATATTTTCTAGTTGGAAAAACTAAAATAACAATTCATGTGCAGTCTCATTCAATGAATCTTTCAATAAACATTGGATTATTTTAGCACTTCATTTGTTCTGATGGATAATTATCCTGAATTTTCCTTGCGGAGGGAATGTAAGCACATCATTTTCAGTGGAATTAGGGAAGTTAGTTGATGGAAGACTTGAGTGCCAGGCTGAAGTTTTCCTCCCCTCACACTGAGAAATACCTCACACGCTTTCCTTGGGTGATATCCAGGTAATTATTTTTCTCTATCTGAAGCAGCAAACTTTGCTGCTAGCAGGCTCTGATTCCTCAGTTCTACCCAACTGTTGGTCCCCTTTTTTGCTTGTTCTCAGCTTCCCTCCTCCCATCCTCCAACCTTTCAGGACATGCAATCAGTGAGGAGGAGAGAAAAGGAACTGGTATTTACCAAGTGCCAATGTGTGCCACACATGTTTGACATGTATCTTTTCCTCTACTCCCTGATAACAGCCCTCTGAGAGGTACTGTTTCCCCCTTTGCTGGGGCTGGCAATTAAGGAGCTAGCCCAGAAGTGTGTGACTAGAAAGTGTTGGAACCAGGACTCAAACTGAGGTCTCTTTGACTTTGATATCTTTTATACGATACCACACTGCCTTCAGTGAGCTGGAAGCACTGCAGTTTAGTAATCTGTCTTCCTTAGAACCAAGCCACTAAAATCCTTAACAGGAAGGGAAGGGTGATAGATGCTAGTCTTCCCATCTCTCACAATGTACACATATTCTTGCTTAAACCTGTCTTACCCTTCGTAGCAAGAACTTGCAAAAGGAAGGGGTATACCGGCAAAACTTGATTCCGATAAATTCTACAACTGCTTTTTCATTAAGAGTGAATACATAGATGTAAGACATTAAATAAAAATGCTCTTGAACTATTTTAACTCTTGGAGAATTCTGAGTAATGATAGCATTATTACAAGTATATAGAGAATGATTAAAATGGATCACAAATACTTTTCAGCAGAATGAAAACGGGGGTCAGCAAAAGATCAAGCCAAACAGCTAATTTCATATACAGGGGGACATTCATTTATTCATTCATTTGACAAAATACGTTGTAAGTGCCTAACATGTGTGGAGGACTGTTCTAGGTGCTGCAGACATAGTAGCAAATGAGACAGAGTCCTGGCTGCCATGGAGCTTACAGTATGTAAAAATTAAACAATAAACAGGAAAAATAAATGAGTGTCATAGGTAATAGGCAGAATAATGTGTCTTCCCCAGATGTTTATGTCCTAATTTCTGGAACCTGTGAATATGTTGTCCTACATAACAAAAGAGATTCTACAAAAGTGATTAAATTAAGGACTTTGAGATGGATAGCGTGCTAGATTATTCAGGTGGGCCCAATTTAATCACAGAGGTTCTTAAAAGTTGCTGTGGTGGGAGGGAGACATGAGTGTGGATGAATGGTCAGGGATGCAGTGTTCCTGGCTTTGAAGTTGGAGAACGGGGCTATGCTCCATTTGATGTGGCTGCGCTCTAGGAGCTGAAAAAGGGAAGGAATTGGGTTCTCCCCTAGAGTCTCCAGAAAGAAACATAGTCCTACTGACAAATTGATTTTAGCCAGTGAGACCTCTGGCATACTTCTGAACTGTGGAACTGTAAGATAATGAATTTTTGTGTTTTAAGTCACTAGTCAGGGGGGCCACTCTTAGGAGATAATTGACAGAAACCTAAAAGATGAGCCTGCCATGTAGAGATCTGGAAAAATGGTGTTCTAGGTGGTGGAAACATCTGTGGGTCTGGACGGTGTTGTTCAATGTGCTATGTTGATGATGTATGAGTTTATCAGAAACAAGGTTTTCATTCATTCATTCACTGATTCACTCACTCATTCATTCAACAGATATTTATTAAGTATCTCTGATGTGCCAGACACTGTTCCAGGTGGGATACAGTGGTGAATACATCATTTCCACATTGCTCCGTCCCTGACGGCTTGGTTTCACCTGTGTGCAGAATTCTTGATTTCAGAGGAAGGTACAGATGTCCTTCTCTTAAATGATCTCCATAGATTCTAGAGAGAGGATTGAACCTGTTGACATTCATATAAAATTCAGCCAAACAAGGGTGTGTTTGACCTTCTGAATGCTGGGTAGCATCTGGGAAATTCTTACGTCTGAAGGTTTCTAAAAGTAACCAGTACAAGAGCAATACTGTACAATTAAAAAAATTACATCTATCTTGCTCCAAAATATTTAATATTTTCGGAATGCAGTATTATTGACAATAATCCTTTATTCACTTAAAATGTATCACATTGTATCACATTTTGGCACCTAATATGCCTGGCATGATTTTTTCTTTAGATGACTTGAAGTTTTCTGTAAAGACATGATATGCCGTATCTGTGTGGCTAGTCACTCACACAACGGACATCCCTAACAACCCTTTTTGATTTACATGATTCCATTCACTTTTCTTTACCAAATTCCTGAAGTTTTTGTTGTTGTTGTTATTGTTGTTAAATTTACTAATTTAGTCAGTGGGAAAGATAAGCAAGACTGTATTGGCAATGTCACCTATCTCTTCAAACAGCTGATGTTCCTGCAAATCAGAATTGATTTGAATTAAGGTGAATGATAAACGTGTACTGTCAGATGGCCTCCTGGGAAGGGACTGGGGGAGTTTTCAGAGTGAATTTTCTTTGTCCTCCTGGCCTCCAGCTGACTCTAGCTGTGCCTTTCTTGCCTTACCAAAGCAGACTTTATCTCCTTAGCCTCATCTCCTACCCCATTCCCACCTTCAGCTGCTGAGGCAGAGGCTGAACTTCTGTGCCAGACTCCAGCCTAGGCTCTCCTGAACAGTCATTGATGAGACTTATCCTTCCAGATACCCTGTTAGGCCATGGTCAAAATGCTAAGAGACTGCAGAGTGAGGTTGAATCTGTGTGGAAAACTTATATAACAGTTTAGAACCCTGAGATCCTGAGCTGTGGGTATTTGACTTTTCCAAGTGCAAGTGTTGGAGGGAAGCTCCCAGACTCATGCTTCACAGAGCTGGGGAGACATCATTAGGTGTGTGACCTTTGTTCTCACCTTCCACCCTCCCTCTTCCTGGGCCTAGAAGATTTCCTCTCTCAGTACTGTAACATTTTTAGATGTTCCTGTGAATAGCTCAAGGGCAATCTAGGGAGTAAACACAAGAGAATTCTGTTCTGGAAATATAAGAACACATTTTCTCTTGGTTTCAACTTCCATGGCCCTAGTCTTATGCTTCCTTTGAAATATATCCCAGAAGGCCCCGGGAACCAGTTTCTGGCCCACGACTCTTATCCCAGATGCAAACTCTCCTCTATCCTCTGTGGCCCCAGGCCATATGTCCTCTATAAATGACCCCTGAATCTTGACTATTTGCTTGCTTTTCTTTCTCCCAGGAAGGAAGATACCCAGTCTCTGATAAGTCCTGGATGTTTCAAAAATGCTTGTTGAATGCACATTTCTCAGGGCCAAAGGTAGAGTAGAGTAGAGTATTTCCTGCCCCAAGTAACTATAATATTCACTTTGCATAAGTTGCCTAAGAATAGTAGGTGCTGGAATTAAGAACAATCTAAATTGACATATGTTCCTAATGTGAGTAATGGCTTTTACAAATTGACTGGATCCTTTTCTGAAAAACAGCAAGAGTGCATTTTATATGTATTAGCATTTTATAAGTATTGCTGTTTAAGCTTATAATTCTGGCTCAGCCATTGGAATTATGTCATATGTCGAAAATCAAACTGATGTTCAAAAGGGTGACTCTTTGCTGCCCAAATGCAGAAAAATGGTAAGGGCCATTCAAAACCAACTTAAGTGTCAATAAACATTGAAAGAGATATTCTCTTTATATTTAAAAATAAAATTAAACAAACAAAATGAAGACAACATCTTTTCTAGAGGACAATGAGAAAGACAGAGGATCAGTGAGAAGCAAATACGAAAAGCCTTGATTTCTTCTCCACTCCCAGTACAGGGAGAGAATACAAGACATTCTGACTTGTGGAGTAACTCTTATCCTGTGGGTATCTGCCTTCCTTCATGTCTTTCAAAGCTCAGGGGACTCTAGAGACTTTTCCTGGGTTGCAAGTAAGATATTTTGGATTTCAAAGTATAGCTATCCTGAGCACTGTAAATCAAAGTGTGTCATGAATACCTAGCTCTTAGCTATGATCACCCACAAAAGAAAACATACCTTTGCAATTTGCATATGGAAGGACCTGGGGCAGAGCACTGATTCATTGGTTGACTGACATTCTTTAAGCAC
The DNA here is from genome assembly GCF_987537825.1 of Furipterus horrens. Taxonomy (NCBI): domain Eukaryota; kingdom Metazoa; phylum Chordata; class Mammalia; order Chiroptera; family Furipteridae; genus Furipterus; species Furipterus horrens. The sequence goes on from NW_028327173.1 coordinate 157,563,958, forward strand.
CTGTTATGTGCCTGAAATGAATGCAAAATAACAGTAGGTTTCTCCTCTCCAGAAACTTAAATGTCATAGAGGTAGAGATGTGTTTAGTCTTCAAGATCAGAAGAAATCAGAGATGTCCTTGTATTACTTGGTATCACCCTGTACCTCAAATAAATTAAATTTAATGGCTGTACTTGCAATATTTTCAGGTTTTGGGGACTTAGATTTGATGTTTCAGACAAATAACAATGTGAGTTATTTTTTGTGCACTCTAGGGAATTCAATTTGCATTTAAAATGATACACTATTTCAAATTATTTTTTAGAATTAGGCTGAGTTGAAAACAAATAAATATACATAAGAGTTTTGAATGGTCCCAAACTTGGACATAGAAAATGAACCATTTGGCAGACAAATCTGCTTAAGTGCAAACCTTTACTGCATACTAATTATACATATAATCAGATACATATACAGACATACAGAGAGAGAGAGAGTTATTATTGATCATAGATTAAAGAGTCTGATCTCTGGAAAGGACCTATGTCCATATAGCCAAACTCTTCCATTTTTAAAGCCTACTACTGCAGCTAATGATAATAATCATAATGTAGCAGTCATCTTGAACACTTGCTCCTCGTGCAATGTGCATGAGGTTATAGTTTCCTTGAAGGCAGGAATTGCTGCTGTATCCTTAGTGCCTACCTTGATGCATCCACATAACAGGTAAGTGCTCAACTATTCATGTTACACAAGTGATCGATGTGGGCCAGGTTCTGTACCAGACACTTCACATACATTATCCCACTGAACCATCAAAATCACTTGTGGTAGGTATTAAAGTATCTATTTTGCAGATGGAAAAAAAAAGACCAAGGGAAGTATTAGCCATGTGTTCAGGGTGAATGGTTATTAATGAAAGAGTGAGGATGAAAATCCAGGTCTTTTGACTTCCCACTCCAGGAGTTTTTCCATTGAATACACACAATCTCTGTGAACATGTACTCTTGTGTGTGCTAAAGATCAAACTTGGATTAATGTCTATAAACAAGGTATGAATATCACCAAATTAATTAGTGAAGGTCATATTTACATTTCACCAAGTGTCAACCTGTGTTATTTGTTTGAGTGAAGACTTCCTCAATGTACTGCAGTCAGTCACTGCTACCCCAGTAATAGGCAATGGGCTTGAATTTCACAAGTTTGTGTGAATTGCTATCTTGCATTTCTTAGCCAAGGCTGAGCCTCAGTCAATATTTTTACAGTAGGACAGTTCTTTCGAAGACCATGGGTGTTGCTTAAGCTAATAAATGACTATCCTTCAAACAGAATTACAAGCAATGCCCCAATTAATGAAGGTGGTGAACAGTTGCTCTTTGTTTACAATGGCCCTTTTGCCCAAGTTGGTCACTGGCTGGACTGTCTGTGTCCCCAGTGATTTACAAATCCAAAGGAAAGTGGAAAAAACATAAAATTTATTTTTCTACAATTTGAGGCATGAGCTTCCCTAGCATTTCAGAGCCCCTACATTGCTGTGATGGGCTTTGATTCAACCTAGCCTGAATGAAAGACATTTCATCACCCCAGAAAGCATTTCTTTATTTGCCTTGGATCTATGATTCTGTCAGTATTGAGAGAAAAGAAAAATCAATGCTGCACTATAAACCTCGGGCCGCCTCTGGCCAACGTGGTCAGCATGGTGTGAGCAAAGGAAATGGCAGGGGAAAGAATTGACCGCTCAGCAAGAGTGTGGCCAGTAACGGACACAGCTCAGGGCTAATAACAGCTTGCAATTACACATGGAAAGCCAAAGCGTATAGGGCATTCAGTGCAAGGGGGATGTAATACAATTTATTGAACCACCAGTTAGAGTTCTGCAGCTTCGCAATAAAAAAAGAACATTGGGCCTATACTCCTTAAAACACAGGCTTATATGGTGCCGACAGGTGAAGGAGACTTGGGAAATTGGAAAGCCTTGTCTTAGCTAGAGAGCAGTCAGGAGAATATAAACTGTTTATATTAAAAATTATTTATCTATCATCTAATCAGATTTGGTGTACAGAGAATTTTTGTACCATTATAGTCAGTATCAGTATGTGTGTGAGTGTGTATATTCAGTATATATATATATATATATATATATATATATATATATATATATCCATAAAATTCCAGTTTAGGGTTCTGTCTCTACATCTAAAATCTTGTTTATGATAATGAATGGAGGAAATACATGGATGTTAAATGTATGTATTTGGTGATGAAGTGTGCAGGGGTCTCGCTTCATGCTAAATACTTGACTAACAGCGGTGCTCATGTATTTTGTCCCTGTCATCTATTTCCTCAACTTTTCAGTGAAGGGCCTCTTTCCCACTGGTTGTTAATAAACAATGATTCAGAGAAACAGAACTCAGAGTGACCAGCATGTTCTGATTAGCCATTAGGTTCCTCTGAGCAAATAAGAAGGACATGGCTTTGAACACTGAGACTGACATTTTTTTTTTAGTTGGCCTTAGCTGGGATTTACGTTTGTTGGGTGTTGAATTCTCCTGGAGCAGAAGTACTTCTCTGGGTGTGAAAAGATTTCCAGAGCCTGCTCTTCTCACTAACTTTCCTATCTTTGCTTTTCTGTGGATGGCCCTTAGAGCATCCCCAGGAACCTCTGAGTGCTCCTTTCTGGGGCAGGTGTGGAGGACTCGCTCTTTCGCAAAGCTTCTTTGCAGCTTCTAGATGCTTGCATACACAGGGTCCTCCTGCTTCCCAGGCTTTTCCCACTTCCCTTTTAACAAGTAGAAGTTATTGTCAACCAGCTGGAGCAAAAATATACTAGCTAGTTGACATTTTTATGTAAATGAGTTTACATAAAACTCATACTACCAGGAGAGACTAGCTAAAACCCCGTGCCCTGAATAGACCTCAGACCTTTTGTTGTAGCACTGTGTGGACAGCACTTTCTAAAGTAGGCCCTCATAGCCATGGGAGAGCTGTTCACTTGCAATGAAGAAAGCATCCTTCAAATATTCTTTCTCTTATGATGGAGACTTTAAGTTGATGGCAGCTCCAGGAGGGATAGAATAGTTCTGCAGTAATTACATGGGGGTGGAGTGGGTCCTTTAAGCTTGAGAGTGTATCACTTAGTTTGGCACCTTTACCCAAGGCACAGTACTGGCTCGGACAAGCCAATGTCAGCTCTGAGTTGGGAATGGGAGGGGTGGGCGCCAGTGAGTGGGTAGAGAGCCATCTGTGAACTCCACATTTGCTCTGGGTGGTTAAAGGCTGTAGAAAATTAAAATTAATTGAACCAGACTAAGTGACCTGTGAGTTTTCTGTCCCCCTCACAGCAAAGTCAAATGTGGATGTGAATGGGGAAAGAAAAGGGAAATGAAATGCGCAGTCTGGGTCCCAGCAAGTGGCTGAGTTGAATTCCTATTGTCCGCAGGCAGACACGGCCACACCTCCATGCCTAAGCGCCGGAGCTGTCCTTTCCTTGATTCTGTCTACATAATCAGTCTCACCTCAACACACACACTCCCTCTTTTCTCTCTTCTGGATGGCATAAGACTAGTGGGGGTGTTCACACATGCACCCCCCCCCCCACAGCTGCTGACCTAGAGGTGTTAGCCACTCTGCAGCTGCTGTTCTTCTCACATTAATCTATTGGAATCAATGGACATTTCATTAGAGTAATCAAGTGCGGGTGCATCCTGCATTTATATTCTGTCCCCCTCCCCCCTGCTTTCACAGACTAATTGGTCCTACAGCCAAGACTACATGGATATTTTTTCCATATAGATGAATGTCAAGAATGGTTTTTTACTGCTGGCTGAAATACCTATCAATACAGAGTCTGTATAAAAGCCTTCCCCCATCAAAGCCACAGAGCTGTTGATAATACATTATGCACTCTTGATTCTAATGCATCTCACTTCCTCTTTTACACCTTATTGCACATCCACACGCCATTTATGTTTGTCTCATTCAAAGAATTAACTAGCTCTGGGCTGTCTTTGTTTTAATGTTTAGCCCCAGAAATACCCCCCCCCCCCCCCTTGTATAGTTGTCAATCGTTGCAGGACAGCTGTGGTAAGGAGCTAGAAAGGGAAGTGGCATGGCACTCACATGGGGGCTATGCCTTTCAGCTCTGTTCCTTTCTATCTCACCATTAAATGCACTTCTCCTTGCTAGGGCCACATGCCAGGTGAAGGTACAGAGAACACCTTTGTTCTGAGTGGACTTTCTGTGGCTGTGGTTTGATAAAGCAAACAGACAAAAGAGGTTCCTGCTTCCCTTCTGTGAAAACGGGTGGCTAGGCATGGTAATGGTAAGAAGCTGATGGGAAAAAAAAGGTCAAACAGATAAAAAAGAGTCTCAGCTTTAAAGTGTGTGTGTGTGAATAGAGGTGGTGGCTGTGTTCTGTGGGATGGACTGGAATGATGACCGCAGGCCCTGCTCATACCTGACCCACCTCTGCAACCACGTCTGCCACGTGACGTGACCAGGAAAATGCTGAAAAAAGTAAAGATGGGAATTTGTTCTTGGAGAAATTTGGCAGGCTTTGCTGACTTTCAGGAAGTGGAAAGGAGTGGGATTAGCCAACAGCCCTTTTCTGAAGCTTTAGCTTCATGGTAAATGGAAGGAAGGGGTGTAGGTGCTCAGATAACCAGCTGGGTTGCCCGTAGGAGCAAACAGGAGGACAGTAAGGGGAGTGTGGGAACCAGTCGTCTTTACTCCTGTGTAGGAAACTGGGGTAAAGGAAAAATGGAAATCAGAGGGCCAGGTTCTAGCAGGTATCTTTGTTCCACTTCCTTATTTTATTTTTTTCTACAAGACAAATTTGTGGAACTTGGGAGGAAGGGAACTGCCCACTGGATTCTCACTTTGACCTGAGAGGTTACATGTCACTGTCTCCATACATTATGAATACTGAGCCAAGAAGTCTATGACCAACTTCCCTATAGAGTCAGAGTTCCCTGGACCAAGGCCTCATTCTAGCTCTTTGTGTGGTGACCATTAGCAAGCCATTGGATTGTCTTGAGCCTTGGCTTCCTCATTTGCAAAACAGAACCAGTATTAATTCCCCACCCTTAATACTATTGCGAGGATTGGAATTCAGGAATTCAAAACTGCTTGTGTAAATCTAAAGTATATGATTAATTTTAACATAAAGTTTTTGTTTTTGTTTTACAATGCAGGCTTGCTCTTAACAAATGTGTTTGGTATATACCAAGTACCACATGCCATGAGCCTTTCAATTCCACTTTCTCATTAAATTCTCACAGCAGCCTGTGGATGAGATATATTAGTCATTGCCCACATTTTAGGGAAGAGAGTTGAAGTCACCCAGCTCCCATCATGTGTTTCCCGATTCTGACCTCTTCCTATGATGCCTCCTTACTATGCACCAGGGGCAGTTGCTCCCCACACTCGACTTTGCTTCCGGCATTTGCTCTCCAGGAGGTCCCACTGATGGACCTGCTGCTGAACCGTCAGTCCAGGGTCAGCTCTTCTTGGGGTGGTATCCCATGGGCTCCTAACCACAGCACCCAAGTCCCACCTCACTTCCCTGCCCCTGTATCTGTTCAGTGCATCTCTGCTGGAGGAAAGAGTCAGTGGAAGGCAGGCTGTCATCATCCCAAATGCAAGCACAGTACAAGATGAGCTTGGGCGGCTTTTGTGGACTGTCTGGGGAACCTTTACTCTTAACAGTTTTGTGTCCCCAGGAAGTGCAACTTCTAAATCATTTCTTGAGGTCCCTGTGAATTCAGTCAGCTTGTGACTTGGGGTCTTCATTAAATAATAAACCAGAGAATGGTTCAAATGACTAGGTTTCTGGGCTGGTGATGACTACCATGGTTGAGGCCAAGAGTCAAGTAAGGAGCTAGAAGCTTTGTTATTTAATTTTTGATCCAACAATGCTTTTTAAACCATTTTTTCTTAAGTTGTTCACTGCCTTCTTACCTTCTGGCATTTGTGGGCTCTACTGATTAGAGTCAGGACTTTCTCAAGGGTCAACACCAAACAGCCTTAGCCATTTGTCTCTCAGATGAGTGTCTCTCCTAAGATGGATGCGCTGCATCTTGGGTCTTCTTGGGCCATTCTCATTTCCCAGTCTCTGCCAAGTTGGGCCCTGTGTTGGGAGCTAAGTATAAGGCTACTCCTCATTCTGTAGACCTCAGCCTGCCTCCAGCAGGAGGTTGTGGTTTGCATAAGTGAAGGCCATTATTTCCTCTCACGGATTCTTGGCACTAGTGGAATTGCAAAGTAACAGTGAAGGGCAGAAGTGACCCTCCTATGGGTACCATCTCAAAGCCTTGTATATTCATGGATGTCAGGTCCATGGGTAAATACAGGAGCTAGGTTTTTGGAATATGTGTCCCTAACTTTTTGAAGTTGACATTCTTAAAGGTAACCTATGCCCCCTTACCTCATGATATTGGAGCCACTGTATCTGGAAGATTGTGAGTGAAAAGCCACAGGGCTGCCCCCATGACAGTGTGGTATAGAAGAATCAGAATGGCTTATATAGTTGGACGAGTGGTGCGTGGATTCCAGATCCAGTGGTTCCAGGTGAGCTGCATAACTTTGGGAAGATTATAGGACATCTCAAAGCCTCAGTTTATGAGTAAAATGGAGGATAATAATTGTACCTATCTTATAAGGTATTGTGAGGATTGAACAAGATAATATAGTAATGTTATTAGTATAGTGCTCAGAATATTGCCTCAATAAATATTTCTATTTGTTATTATTAGCCATAAGATTTTATTAGGATTAAATGAGATACTGTATAAAACAGCATAGCTCCTTGTATACAATAGACACTTCTTAACTATTAGGCAGCTTTCTCCAAAGAAAAGATAATTAAAAATTTTCTTATAACCATTTCTGTATGAACTTTCACCTCCAAAATATTTATAGTTTGCCCAAGAGGAAAATGGAAGATGATTCCTCACTTCCCCTGACATCTTCTGAGACAGATTTCCCTCCCTGTACCTTATTTCAATGTCTGTGCACTTAAGCAGCCCCGCTGCACTGTGTACATTACTGAGATAGTTTCTTTGAGGGAAATTGGAGCTGGGAGAAGGTTCTGGGAATTGCACAGTGCTTGGGCATGAGAATTCTAAGGGGCTTTCCTCTAGTTATAAAGGCAAACATCATTGGAACTCAGCTGAGTCCTGAGGGCTGTGGGGTCTGTCTAATTTTCTTCAGGAATTGCACTGAAAGTTGCGATGAAATTCTCAGTTCAGTGCTTGGCCTGTTCTCCCACAAGCACTTCTGGCAGCCTAACTTAGCAATGTGGTGATTCATTTATTCACTGAATCTCCTGAGCAATGGCTATCTGTTGTTATTCAGAAACAAATTCCTATTTATTACCATAAATGTTGGGGGAGAAGAAGAGGAAACAGGAAGATATTTGGAGGATGAAATGGGATGGAGAAACTCTAGTTCTGGAGGCTATGAGGGAGGGAGCTGCTTTGGTGGGCCTGAAAGGGGGGGTGTTAAGGGCCAGGCAAAAGCTTTTGAAGGAAGAAATTCTGCAGAGAAGCCATTATAGAGCCTGTAGCCTAAGCAGTAGCAGAGCAAAAAGGTAAAGAGGGGAAAGGAGTGGATCAGGCGCAGTTGCTAGCTGCGAATGGGAAGCGGGAACAGGCAGTGCTGAGAGCCAGCCAGGCTTACGCCACAGGGAGCAGCACCGTCTCCCATACCTGCCCCCATATTGAGCACACACGGCAGCCCCTGACCATGTTGCATGTCCTCTGGGAACCCACCATCTTTGTTCTGTATTATTGACTGTCTTCTAAATGTTAGATATATTCTTCACGAGATCATAAATCCTCGTAGCAGAAGCTGTTGCTGCCCCACTCATGCACCTTCAGCACTCACCATTTCTGGGAAGGTTCATGGCTTCCTGGGACAGCGGCCCTGACCACCTGTCTGAGGGCATCTGTTGATGCCACAGTGTTCTTGGTTGCCACCCGGGCAGGCAGAGGTGCTCGGGAGGGAACACCCTGCTTGTGGTGGGTGAGAGTTGGTAGATAGATACCACAGCCTCCTTGCCTCTTAGTGGGACAACCCGGAGGCTTGCTCTCACCATCTTCCACAGGTTCAGGTGAGAATGAGCCCCAGGTGCCTTCAGCAGCAGCTACTCACTAGCACACTATGTGTGATATTCTTCCTCTTTCTTCTTTCCCTTCCCCTCTCCTCTGTCGCTGCTTTCTGGCATCGCTTCCAAAAGAAACTCCTTTTACTTAAATATTTGTCTCTGGATGTCCCTTACAAAACTGAACAGAAAATACCCTTATAGAGGTAAACTTCTGTTCATCTCAGGCTCTGTGATATGTGCTGAGCTGGGAGAGTTTCTTTGTTCTTTTTGCACCCACTCCCCCTCTTCCATTACCACTGCTACCACTACCACCACCACCACAGGATGTAGCGGAGGGCCTGGCTCACAGGAAGTGCTCTGTGAACACCTGCTAAATGAAACAAGATGAAATGCCTCTGTGAAAGAGCACTGCAGTACAGGTCTGGGACTTCCTCATCAATCTTAGTCATGTTATTTTCTCACTGTGTGACCTTGGATAAGAACACTTTGCCTATGTGGGTGTCAGTTTTCTCTTGGAAATAAAAGGGGGTTGAATGTCATGATCTCTAAAGGGTAGGGATACATACAGCCATAGAGTATGGAGTATATATGGCCATTCTTCATCAAACCTGTGTGTCTTTGTCTTCTTGAATAGAAATTCTAGTACTGTGTCTGTGGCTTTGTTTGAGTTCAGATCGTTTTTTAATTTTTTTCTGCAACAAAATCTATTACACCAAAACAAGTAGAAAACACAATTCAATAACATTTGATTTGCAAACTGAATATTCATGCTTTGGTGTTACAAACTCCTGTTTTTCTAATTAGGATAGTGAACAGAAAGTTGATATACATAAGTGGTATTCATTACTGGGAGCCTCCCATGCCAGGAAAAATGGAAATAAATCCTCAATAAAACCCCAGCTGTGCTTTTTATTCTTTGTCCCTAGCAAAGGTTATTATGGAACAACGAGATGGATTGATGTCCCAGAAAGTGATGAGAGAGATCGGGGCCTGGCTGCATATGTTGCAGTCAGTGCCCTCCACTCCGACCTGGAGGGCACCACCTTGCACTGCAAGGGGGGCTTGGACTCCACATCCATTAACTCCTTGGCTTCTTGTTTGAAACTGACAATGAGGTTACATGGGCAACTGTCCACATGGAACAGGACAGAGACTGTCAACTCATTCCACATGGGCCACCAGATAGCACCTAGAGGTAATAACATTCTGTCAATAGTGACCTGGGTTGGATTCAAATCAGTGATTTAGGGGTGAAAGGCGCTGGATTCTATTATGAAGTGCCCTTAGCTATTGAGGGGCTGAAAAGTCATCCCTTTATCACAGTTAATGACAGAATCAAAAAAGTCGTTTTGTTCTTTACTTTCTTTTTTTCTTTTAAAAGTTGAATACAATTTTGGACTGAACTAGAAATGAATTCACCAATAAAACATGGTAGAAGGGATTGGTTAATATGCTTCAATTAAGTATGTTATTTATGTACATAACAGTCTCACTGTGTTTGTCCTTTTTACTTCTTTCTTCTTCTTCCTTTCTTAGCATAAAGTTTTCTGGGCTGAATATAACTATGACTTATTGTTTGAATAATATTTTTTTCCTTAAGGCCAAATTTATGACTCTCTAAGACAAACCTCCATTTTGGAGGGTTTACTATGGACCCACTAAGAATAGGACTTTCTATAGTCAGTCTCACAGAGATAGTGCTTCCAGAACAGAACCCCAAAGCTGTTCAGCTTAAGTCAGGGTAGGAGAGTTGGGAAGACCCTAAACCTTGGGATGCTGCAAAGCTGAAAGTGAAGAGACCACCCCCCACATGTTTATTTTAACTTTTAGATGGAATGAAATGCATGCTCTACAAACAAAATACTTACTAAAAATCAAGGGGTTCATTTTTCCCCCCACTGGCGTGCCTCTTGTTCTTCTCCCCTGCCCATTTGAATCTACTTTGTAACTAATGGCATGATCTTAGAAATTAATGCACAATTCAGCTAAAGATAAAATAGCTAGAAAAGCTGTGGCTCTCTCTTAAAGACCAGAAGCCAGGATAGTAATAATGTTTTAAACTGTATAGTAGGGCTTTAAATCCCTTTGTTCTTAAACTGTACAATCCCTTTAATCTGAGGGTTTCAAAGTCTTTCTGAGATAGGCTCCAAGTGCCTTCTATAAGGCGCTGTGTGGTAACGAGATAGAAATGAACATCCTCATTTTCCAGATGAATGTGGTGGAATTCGGGCTGGAGGTTGGCTCTCACCCTTAGTTCTTTTATCTGCCTTATTTCTTCTGGGTCATGTTTTCACAGGGCTCCTGGACCAAATATTGTGCTCAAGATAAGTTCCAAGTCAGCCCTCTGCATGGCTGTGCAAAAAAAGCTTTAGCCACAAGGGATGGTTCTTGGGGTACAAGATGAAACAGAGAAAGTGGCGACCTCCAGCAGGACAGGATGTTTAGGGGTGTCAGTCAGAAAGGTTTACACGACCCTAAATCCTTCCCTGAACAAGGCCTGAAATTCTACCCAGAGTTTCATCTCTTTGATGTTAACCCCAATTAAAATACAGCTGAACCCAAGAGAACTGTCCTGAATTTTAGTGTGAATGAATGGTCTAAGAGTATAAAACTAGGGGAGTGAGGATAGTGAGGATGAAAGTGGGTACAGAATAGACAGAGAATATGGGAACTCAGTCTGGATAGCAGCTAAGAATGAAGATAGTGGTTAAAAGCTCTGGAAGCCTCTTTGGCCAAAGAAAATGTTACCTACTTTACAATGTTGCCCGAATAGACTTGAGGTCAGTTGGCTCTGCCTCCAATAGGCTGGGGCGCCAGTGTTGTGTGGCTCCAAAGCTGCTGCATGAGTATTTTCAAACATTCCCCTGGGTTTCTCTGTCAACTTATTCCCCTAAATTGGCAAAGTAGTTTACATGGGAAATGCTGGGATAACACTCAGCTCTTTTTGCAAATGAGTAAAGACATTACAAAGAGCTGAGAAAGATTGGATAGTGGTACTCAGAGAGATCTTTGAATGATGGAGAATGACTGTTATTTTGACAAGCTAGAGAGAAGGCATTTGTGGTTGGGAGCTATTTGTAAATGGGGATTCACTGTGGTCATTTTTGTAAGATAGTCCATATAGGGGGGGTGCATACTCTTGAGTCCCCTTTTCATCCTCTAACTTTTATTTTCCCTCATTTATATAGTGTGTTCAATCCACAAAGCACCAATATTCATTACCTAATTTTAGCTACATACAGCTTTCCTACAAAAATTTTGGAGAGATTTAACAAACAAATAAATATAAACATCCCTTTCCTTCTTGCTTTGTCCCCCACCCCTACACACACACATACGAAGAGACCTGATCTATCTGTTCAGAGCCAAATGGATGTAATTAGGTGAAGAATCGCTTTCTCTCTGTATCTGAGCAAATATGTTTTGCAGCACACCAATTTCTCAAGGGCAGTGGGCTGGGACGGCCAGTGGCTGCTGGGGGATGGCTGCTGACCTTCAGGCCAGGCCGACTTTAATTTGCAGAACACTGCTGGTCCCAGGAGGCTCTCCAGGCTGGGCCACACAATCAAACTGAACCAACAGCCTGCTTCTGTCCAGCTACACCCACCACCTTACAGGACATGAAGATGTAGCTAACTAGACATTGCCACTGCATAGACTTTGCAATTACAAATTGGGAAGTAAAGCACTATAAGAATTCAGCCCTTTATGCAGGAGCCAAAAAGCTTCTTTCCCACTGCACTATTTAACAGGAGAGTCCTGGTAGATATAGCACATACATCCTAAGTTTCATTGCATATACTATGTACTTGTTTCAAAAAGTGATGCTTTAAGTGAACTTGATAATTAGATTCTAATTATGTGAATGGCCTGAAAAAGAAATGCTGATTTAAAACAATAAAGTCCACCTCAGGGTTGCAAAAATGTTTGACGTGGAAGACTCCTGCTATCTCTAGATGAAGTACCTAAATGTCTTCCAGCTGCTCTGATTATCACAGCTGTCTTAATGACCAGGTTGGGTTGTCACATGATTGGTCCAGTTGATTTCTACACAATCGATTGAAATGATGAAAAATAATAACAAACTGACTGCTGGGCAGGGGTGGATTCAGTTATGGCACCCAGACACCTCCTTTGTTTGTGTACATGTGCTCGTGTGTTTGGATTTGTTTGCATAGGAAAGAATGAGTATTCTGGTGCTGAAATTTTGTTCTCAGCCTAGGAAAGTTGAAGACAGACAACGATTGAAGACAGTTATAGCTTGTGGACCAATTTAAACCATGTAGTGTTCAGGCAACATAAATGTCAGGGACAAAATACTATAATTGTTGCTATTACATATGGGCAATTAGATTAAATGTCAATGAAATATTAACTTCCACATGCTTGCAAACTGGAATTCAAGGGAAAAAATTCTCTTGGATGCACATTACATATAGAAAGTGACAGAAATGTAAATAAAAGGGCAGTGTATGATTTTTGAGTGAGCTGGTTGTCAAACACAGTAACAGTGAAGCTATCCTTTGCACTCTTTCACTTGTCTTCGTGTAGCACTTATTACTCTAAAAAACCTGTTTATGTAGTATCTGTCTTTCTACTAGACATTTGGATTCTTCAGATCAATAGCCATGTCTTCTTTTTTGTCCTTGATAATAGTAGCTAGCAGAGTACCTGTTATTGCCAGGCATTTTTCTATACTTATCAACTCACTTGACTTTCACAATGCTATGAGATGAGTACTATTATTAAGTCCATTGTATAGTTGAGGAAAATGTGCACAGAAAGTTTTAATAACTTGCTTAAGGTTACAGAGCTTGTTAGTGGTGGACCCAGGATTCTTGCTTATGCAGTCTGGCACCAGACTCTGTGTTCTGAAACATTCTACTTCCTTCTTGTTCTTTGCAGTACTTGCACCTGCAAATAGTATGTGCTCAGTTAATGTTGCTGAATGAAGTTGTCTGCCAATAAAGCTTAGTCTGCACCTTTACAACTATAAAGATTAAGGTATAGGAAGAGTTGACTAGTTTGATTTTCAGTATCAGGGTGCTCTCACTTTTAGGGTTATGTGGAGGGTTATGTGGGAAGGCTGTGGAGAACCAGACTGACAAATCTTCTGTGGATATAAGCTCATAATACTTACCTTTACATTAAAAGTGTTTGATAAATTTTGATTAATTTTCCATTTCTTCCTGACTTTCTTACTTTTTACTTCACTCTGGAGAGGTCTGATGTGGCTTATAAAAGTATATGCAATAAAATTTAATTAAAAATTAGGATTACCCAATATATAAATATAACAGAAAATAAAGAGTAGTGAAAGCTAGGTCACAACATGCAGACCTTAGAATTATAAGTAAATATTATACTTTCTCATTGAAGTTGATGATAAGCTTTCTGGCAGCCGATGTAAAGAGATACCACAACAATGACACACTCACTTTATCCATGGAGAAGAAATATTGAGAGTGGAAAGGTCAGAATATACATGTTCCTTGGGGGGAAAAACTTTTTTTTTCTTCATCTATCCCTGAGTTACCATATATGACTAAAATTCTTCTTCCTATATAATCTGAATTATCATTAACAACTGAAAACATTTTGTTCTCTGCCACCTGAATTATCTTTGATGACTGAAAAATCTTCTTTAAAAATTTTTATTTTTAAATTACAGTTTACATTCAATATTATTTTGTATTAGTTTCAGGTATATGACATAGTGGTTAGACAATCACATACTTTACAAAGTTTCCCCCCGATATTTCTAGTACCCGCCTGGCACCATATGTAGTTATTACAATATCATTGACTATATTTCTATGCTTTACTTTACATCCTTGTGATCATTTTGTAACTACCAATTTGTACTTCTTAATCCCTTCACCTTTTTTACCTGGCACCCCAAACCCCCTTTTTTCTAGCAACCATCAGTCTGTTCTCTGTATATGAGTCTGTTTCTATTTTATTTTGTTCTTTAGATTCCACATATCTGTGAAATCATATGGTATTTGTCTTTCTCTGTCTGACTTATTTCACTCGCATAATACCCTGTAGGTCCAACCATGCTGTTGCAAATAGTAAGATTTTATTTATTTTAATGGCCAAGTAATATTCTATTGTATATATGTACCACAATTATTTATCCACTTGTCTATTGATGGGCACCTGGTTTGCTTTTATATCTTGGCTATTGTAAATAATGCTACAATAAACATAAAAGTGCATATATTCTTTTGAATTGGTGTTTTGAGTTTCTTCAGATATATACCCAGAAGTAAAGCTTTTCTTGCTATGTCTCAAAGATAGTTCTTATCCTTGTCTACATATAGGAGTCACAAAGTGATTAAATAGATAATATTCTCAATAACTATTTTTAGAAAAAGTAATAGATTTCATAAACTTGCTTTTTATAGTGCAGAATTGGTTTGGATTCTGAATAACTGTCTTACTTGCAATTGATGTTCTCATGGGAAGGTGGACAGCGAAAGAGGATTCTAAAAGGTTGTGCTGGGTATTTTCCATGTGCCCTTCCAGATCAACTCTTCACCTTTCCTTTTTTTCCCCTTATCTTCTTCCCTCCATCCCTCAATTCCTCTCTTCCTCTTTCCTTCCTTCCTTCCTTCCTTCCTTCTTTCCTTCCTTCCTTCCTTCCTTCCTTCCTTCCTTCCTTCCTTCCTTCCTTCCTTCCTTTTTTCCTTCCTTCTGTCCTTCCTCCTCACCCAAGGATATATTTATTGATTTTAGAGGGAGAAGAAGGTGGGAGGAGGACAAGGAGAGAGAAACATTGATGTCAGCGAGAAATATCGATTGGTTGCCTTTCACATACACCCCGAATGTGGATTGAATCCACAACCTAGGTATATGCCCTGACCAAGAATCGAACCTGTAACCTTTTGGTGTATGAGATAATGCTCTAACCAACTGAGCCACCTGGCCAGGGCATCTTTCTTTATCCTGGGCTTTGCTTCAGAAGGCCTTTCTCATGGGCTACATTCATTTGGTTCTCTTGCTCAGTGACTTCTGGTTGGATTTAGCTAATGAAGATGCTAGCAGGTTAGAAGAGAGTAGAAGGGGAAAGGTTGGGGTATTAGTACTGTGCTCCCTCCTTCTTGGGGTCAAGGGTTGACAGTTTCTGTTTTTCCTAAATTGAAGCCCATTACCAACTTCTGTTTTGGAAAGGGTCTCTTCTCCTTCATCCATTAGGCCTTGTTCTATTAATTGTCTTTCCCTTTGGTGCATTACCAACCCCTATGGTTTCTCTTAAGCTGTCCATACCCTTGTAAATAGTCCCTTCATTAAACTCTTTCATTTTCCTTGTTTTGACTGGTAGAGAAATGGGAGGCATCTCAGCAAGGGCAGAGCTCCCAAGTGTACCAGACATAGGACAGAGGAACTTCAGGATATTCCAGGGCAACCAAAAGGTAGAATTTAGGTAGGGCTTGTATACTGTCTATCAGCTGAACTTCAGCAGGTATAGGGCATCCAGCAGGCATGGAAAGACAGTTTAAGTGGTCAAAGCAAAGCAATTAAAGACCAAATTAATCTAAACAAACAAACAACTGGTTTAGTAGTAGGTACTGCTTTAAACAAAGGTTGAAATCTAGTAATCTGCTTTGACTGACAAGCTGTGCAGTCTTCATTCTAGCCAGGGGAAACAGGTCATAGTTAATGCTCTCTCATTTGCATTCAGATTTAGTCTAGTGAAATCTGCTCAGTGACTGAATTAGCATATGATCAGTCAAAGTGTTTGGGAGGGACAGTGGGATTTTATTTCAATGATAGGTTTATGTTTTAAGGAAAGAAATTATTGAATCAGGTTTTTATTTTACTTTTATGGCATTAAAATACTTTTAAATTAATAAATAAAATCTAAAGGTACTTCAGGGCCTGGATAGCCAAAATTTATAAAAGTCTTATGTCTCAACCAAGATTTGTCCAAATAGACCAACTTTTAAAAATTATTTAGGGCAGCAGATTAAGATATCATTGACATATCTAAAGTCTCTTGCAATTGAATGTGGATAACAGGAAATTTAATTAAAATAATATTTTGGATTGAATTAAAGAATATTTCCTTCACTTACTAACAGGGTGTCATAACATATTAGGTTCTTTAAAACTGGATTATGAATATGATAGTTATAGCTTGAAATTTCATTATATTATATATATATTCATTATATTTTAGCCTAAAAGATAATGAAGATGATGCCTTGTACTGAAATTAAGTATAATAAATATAATAATAGTTAAGATGAATATAAATAATACACCTGTCAGGTAAAACACTAAACTTTTTTGCATATTTTCTTAAGCCTAACAATCCTGTAAAGAAGTTATTATTCCCATTTTACAGGAAGAAAAAACCCTGGAACTTAAATGTTAAGCAAAGTCCTCATAGTTGTAAATGACAGAGCAGAGATAAAGCCCAGGTTGGCCTGATTCAAGAGTATCTATGGCTTAACCACCAAGCAACACTTTCTGTACAACCAGGACTAAAGTCAAATCTCCCAGAGAGAATAATTTTCCCAGAATCTGTTTTATGTTTCTCATAAAGATGTTTTTCATGAGGGATCCTCTAATTCATAGTATAGTATTTCAATTAGAATGACTGGAAGGATAGCTCACATTAGGATTCTCATCCTCATGTTTAATGTACTTTTTCATCATTGCTCTATTCTAAAAATGAAAAAAAAGTCTTTGAGAAACAACAAAAAACAAACAAACAAAAATCAAGCAAAATTGAACACTGCTTATGTACTGTGCATCCAGGCACCTGGGCTCATAGAAAAATGCATTCTGATGTGAGAAACAAATCCAGCCACATTCAAGGCTCACAGCCAAGGTTATAGCAGATCTGTATTTTTACATGTCCTCACCCTTTGGTCACAGCATCATGTCAGCAGCATAACCTCTTTTTTTTTAAAGTATATTTTATTGATTATGTTGTTACAGTAGTTCCAATTTTTTCCCCTCTTTGCTCCCCTCTGCCCCCTTTCCTCCAGCAATCCCACCCCCCTTAGTTCATGTCCATGGGTCATGCATATCAGTTCTTCGGCTTCACCCTTTCCTATATTATTTTTAACTTCCCCTGTCTATTTTGTACCAACCAATTATGCTTCTTAATCCCTGTACCATATCCCCATTTCTTATCCTCCCCTCTCCCAGCTGATAACCTTCCATATGATCCCCATACCTATGATTCTGTTTCTATTCTGGTTTGCTTAGTTGGATTTTGTTTTTATTTTTTAGACTCAGTTGTTGATAGTTGTGAGTTTGTTGTCATTTTAGTGTTCATAGTTTTGATCTTCTTTTTCTTAAGTAAGACCCTTTGGCATTTCATATAATAATAGCTTGGTGATGATGAACTCCTTTAGCTTTAACTTGTCTGGAAAGCACTTCATCTGCCCTTCCATTCTAAATGATAGCTTTGCTGGATAGAATAATCCTGGTTGCAGGTTGCCTTTCATCACATTGAATACTGCTTGCCAGGTCTTTCCTGCCTGCAAAGTGTCCTCTGAGAAATCAGCTGATAGTCCTATAGGCATCCCCCTGTAGGCAACTCTCTGCCTCTTTCTTGCCCCCAGGACTCTCTCTTTATCTTTCACCTTTGGCATCTCAAAAATGATGTGTTCTGCTGTGGTACTCCCTGGGTCCAGCTCACCCTGAACCCTCCGTGCTTCCTGGACCTGTATGTCCATCTCCTTCACAAAATTTGGGAAGTTTCCCTCATTTTTTTCAGTTCTTGCTTCCTCATTGTGCACTGGTTGACTTTTTTTCTTCCTTATGTTCCAAATCATTGATTTGAACCCTGGTTTCCTTCCCTCCACCATTGGTTTTGTGTAAACTTTCCTTTGTTTCACTTAGCATAGCCTTCACTTCTTCTCTTATGCGTTTGCTGTACTCAAGCATATCTGTCAAGCCTGTGAGCATCTTTACAACCAGTGTTTTGAATTCTGCATCTTTTAGGTTGTCTATCTCCTCATCTGTTAGGTTGGCTATCTCCTTGTTGCTTAGTTCTCCCACTAGAACCTTGATCCATTCCCCCTTTTGGGCCATACTTCTCTGTCTCCTCATTCTGACAGGCTCCTGTGTTTGTTTGCCTGTGCATCCCAGGTAGAGCTGTTGCTCCTGTTATGTTGTAAGGGGCAGAGACTTAGGGATTCGTCAGTAAAGGGAGACTTGTTTCACCACGTTGTGGCGCTGTATGTGGGGGAGGGGTCTGAAAGGGAACAGTGCCACATGCCCAGCACTTGCCCCTTTTCCAGGCACTTCTACTTCTGTATGGGACTGGTGCCACTCTAGCTGTTGCTCTGGCCATCGTTCCCAGAGTGGGTGGGTCTGCGGACATTCTAGGACTGTGGGGGCCCTTTAAACCAGCAGACTCTGCTGAGAGACCGGCAGTTTCTTCCTCTGCCCCAAGCCCCACTGGTCTGCACAGTCAGAAGAAATGAGGCTTTATTTTCCCTGGTGCTGGGACCATGATCTGTGAGGTTCGGTGAGGAGCTGGGAATGCCCACCAAGTATCCCTCCCAACTTTTTAAAACTTGTGACTGAGCTTTCTGCCAGCCTGCTGCTGCTGCTGCTGCTACTACCACACCACGTCCTCTCTGCCATGGCTCTGCCTCTCCTACCTGTTTGGATGAGTATTTCTTCTTTATATCTTTGTTTGCTGGACTTCCACGCAGTTTGATTTTCTGGAACTTCTGGTTGTTTTTAGTTTTGAGGTAGTTGTATTCCTTCTTAGTTGTGGAGGGAGACGCAGCATGGCTGTCTACACCTCCACCTTGGCCAGAAGTCTTATTCTCTAACATAACCTCTTAAACTCTCAAGATATAGGGTAAGTTGGGATGTTTCTTGACTTTCCATGGCTGCAACTGATGCATAACTGAACCTATCACATGTTGCCTTCCTCTGTATTGTGTCACCAATGTTCAGGGGGAAGTTAGGTGCCATGGATGTTGTTGTTATGGAAACCAGAAGTTATCCCTGCAAAAGTTTTGAAGTCAATATAAAGTGTCTGTTTAAGTTTATAAATAAAGCCCTGGTTTCTCTCTCTGTCCCTCAAACAAAAGTATTACATTCTTTCCCTGCGTCCCACCTTTCAGTAGGTTTATTGCCACAGAAACCCATAATTCCAGGGAAACAAGTATTTGTTTAAAATACATTTGGGAGCAAATGGTATATATCTAAAGCCAGTCTCATGGTTAGCAGATAAAAACATTTTGTAGAAAGGATTCTGGAAGGGAAAAACAGACTTTTTTTTCTTGTCCCACTTTACAGACCCATCTTTGCCTTCGAAAAGGTATTTGGAAATGGAAAAGATAAACATATTTGTAACCTGGGATCCTCTAAGAGGCTCTTAAGGGGCCTGGTTAGGAGCAAATGGATCTGGTCCCTTTCATCTACTTTGGCTTCTCTTGTTTTGTTGTGAGTGTGAGGGGTTTGAATGTACTAATAGCAAGAGGGCAAGGTTCTGGGGAACACAAGAAATAAGCTGCATCTTAATGCGAATATACTTTGGGCTGGAGGGACATCTAAAAAGCAGCCTTGGATAAAAAAAAACCTTTTATAATGGGCTTCTCGGGAAAATACACAATAGAGGAGAAAACATTATGTGTTTTTTTTTTTTTTTTTTTTTTGTTTAATTCTTCTTAAGAATTTGTGATGTCCATTTTAGTCCTGAGGTGGTCAGAGCCTTATAGAAGTGGAGGGGAAGGACAGTCATTTTCTCACCTCCTCAGAGCAGCCTGACACTAACCACTACCTTCTCTTTGATGATCACGTGGACAGAACCCTAGCCTGGGAGGAGATGGAGGACTCAATTTTCAGGCTCACTTTTGGTTGCTAGCAGCTGTGCTGAAACTGGTCTCTCCTTTTAGA
The DNA here is from genome assembly GCF_987537825.1 of Furipterus horrens. Taxonomy (NCBI): domain Eukaryota; kingdom Metazoa; phylum Chordata; class Mammalia; order Chiroptera; family Furipteridae; genus Furipterus; species Furipterus horrens. Next base: position 157,583,921 of record NW_028327173.1, read on the forward strand.
CAACCAAGGGTCTCTTCAGTGGTTAATTTGATATGGAAATGGGAATATGCATGTTTAATGGCAGAGGGTCTCTTTCTAATCAATATTAGAAGATGATAGATACTTTCTTAAAACTTCTCATGATTGAAGGAAAAGGCACCTTGTCTCTCCACTTTCATAATCACAAGATATGAGTAAGTGGTGGGACATAGAGGCTGATGGGGGTTGTGAGATTGACTCAATAAAAGGAGGCAGCAATATGATTTGAGGGCTGGCTCTGTTTTGGAATTCTTTCAAATCTGTTCCCTTTTCTTCATGCCCATTGCCACTGTGCCACCCAGGCCACCACCATCCCTTGCTTGGGCTATAGCAGCAGCCTTCTAAGTCATTTCTCTGAATCTACTTTTCCCTTTCCAAACTGTCTTTTTTATTGCAGCCAAAGCAACCAAACTTAAAACTCACTAGTGCCTTCTCATTGCATGTAGGAGGGAGTTTAGAATCTTGGCCTTCTAGGCTCTGAATTAATTATTTTTCCAGTCTCGATTATTGTGGGTTTCTCCATGTTTTTACACGCTTTGGTTATCGAGGGCATCTTTCAATTTTTCAAATAGGCAATTTTTTTTTTTTTATTTTTTATCCAAGGTGCATGTTGCTTTTTCTGTCTGGAATGATCTTTCTCCTTTTGAAGCCCTGCCCAACTTCCAGCACCAATTAACCTGGCTGACTTCTATTCATTTTTCAGGGTGCTGTTTAAATCGTAAGTCCTTAAGGACTACTCTCCAGGCTAGGCTAGGCCTGATTGAGTGTCTGTAGCACTTTTTACTTCTCCTAGGTTTCTGCCATCACAGCCAGAGTGACTAGATTATGGTCTGTCTGTCTTTCCCACTGGACTGCAAGTTTCTGAGGACAGGTGCAAGTGTATCTTGTTCCTGCATCTGGCACATCACCAAGTGCTCAATAAATATTTGCAGACTCTATGACTTGCTCACCCTGGAGACAAGATCTGTGATGTTTTGTTGCAGATCTGTGGACCAGCACTGGAAAGGCCTTTGTCCTTTTTAGCTCTTCTTTTGGCTTATGAACTCCCTGATTATAGGGCTTGCCTGGGGCTATGGTGAAGTTGGCAAAATTATACCTTTGGCTCATTTTTAAAAAAGATTTTAGTTAGTTGTTTTTAGAGAGAGGAGAAGGGAGTGAGAAAGAGAGGGAGAGAAACATTGATGTGAGAGAGAAACATCGACTGGCAGCCTCTTGCATGTGCCCCTACCAGGGACCAAACCTGTAACCCAGGCATGTGCCCTGAATGGGAATCAAACCAGCAACCCTTTACTTCATGGAAGGATGCCCAACCAACTGACCCACATCCGTCAGGGCCCTTTGGTTCATTTTTTGATGAGGCATGAAAAATCGCTTCCCTACAACCATTCTGCATTGTAGATTTTTGTGTTACTGGAAAAGCCAGATAAAAAGAGTCAAACTTGCTATTTGCCACAGTGTAAGAAAAAAAAACAACCCAACTCTTTTTAATTTACTGAATTTATTCCTTAAAAAACAATCCCTGAATTCAGGCAACCCGGTTTGTGTAGACCCAGTGAGACAGAGATCAATATCTGGTTTCTGAGAGATGAGACTATGTACTGCAGATTCAAAACTAAAAATCTATGCAGTCAGCTATAATTCAAGACAGCTTCTGCAGGCTGTAGGTCACAAAAAGAAGGAGCAGTCTACCTGCAACAGCATCCTGATTCTTTGTTGGAATGAAAAATGTAGAAGTGACTTACTCCTGTATTCTCTTATAATTGGGAAGTTGAAGGAAGGGGAAGTTACCCATGGAACAAGTTTTAATAATCCCAGCCTGAACTAGAAATTAGTTTATTCATTCAAAGTCTTTCTAGACACCTGCTTTGTAGGTCACACAGTGAAAAGAGTGAAGACCACTTCTTGTGATCCAGCAAGGAGATGAAACAAGGCTGTAGGGAATAGCTCATTAGCAGGCAAGAGCTCAAAGTCAACCAGGGCATGAAGGTCAGGCCACAGTCCCCGCAACAGGAGGTGAAGAAGCTGGGACTCCAGTGGACTGGATGATAGGGAAGGATCTCTGGGGGCAGCTAGCTCTGAAGCTGCTCGCCAAAGGGGGGTGACATCTGTAGAGAGTAAGAAGGAGGGGAGTGCCTTCTAGTACAAGGAAGTGTGTGAATAACCCTCAGAAGATGGAAAGGGGAATGGTAGGTCATATGAATGGGAACCCATTTTCCCTTTGGAAAATGAGAGTGTGGCTGAAATAGCCACAGTTGAGCTGATTCCTGCTCAGGCTGACCATGGATTGTGTCTGTACCTTCTCCCTCTAAGGGCCAGGCCCACATAGCCATGTGAAATGGGCATGAATACAGTTCAGGCCTCTGCTTGCCTTCTTAGTCCTCTGCTACCCACTGCTCAAACCCCAGGAGTCTACTGCCTGTCAGTACAGGAAGTGCATCTGTCTTTTTCCTTCTATAAAGGTAGTATCAGGACAGCTCTCCTGCTCTTTATGAGAGTTTTTTTTTTTTTTAAGGGAAATAATGGGAGCTTGGCATTGGGAAAGGGGACCCATACTTGCAGGGAAGAGACTGTTCCTGTAGCTGAGCAATTAGGGAATTAATACAATAGTGACCACAGCCTAATTTGAGGACTTACTATACACAACCAAAATATGAATAATATAATTTTATCATTTCAATAACCCTGTTTGTTAGTACTAATATCCTCAGTTAACAAGGATGGGGTACTGAGATTTGAAGGGTGAAAAATTTACCAAGTTCACAAAACTAGAAAGGACAGAACTACAACTTGAAACTAGATTTGCTTGATACCAAAATTACATACCTATCACAAAGCTGTACTCTTTTAGGAGCTTCTTTCACCCTTCTTTTAATTTTTCTTCTGATTACTTCATGTTTTGAAAATAACATATGCTCATTTTAGACAAGTTAGAAAACATAAGAAACTATAAAGAATAGGAAAATATTGTTGTCTTAGATGTATTAAGGGCACATCAGAGAAGGAAAACTCTGACTCCAAAAAACCTCCGCTGCCTTGCGGCATACCTCTTCAGGGGAAAGGCTAAGGGAGTAAACCCCGACAGAAAATCCGGAGCCGGAGTCCCTAAGGCGGTTCGACGTTGTAGTCAACACTGGCAACTCCTGAGGCGCACCTGAAGCCAAGCTGTATTGACTCCGTCTTTCCCTTGGACCCTTCAGCTGCGAAGAGAGGGGGGGTCTGCTGCATGGGCAACAGCAGACCCTCCATATCACCCTGCCCAGGCTCTGTAGCTTCAGCTTCACTGGAGAGGACACTCCAGCATCATCGCAAGATGTCGATTCAACACGGGAGGAGACAGATACCGTGTCACTCCCGAGTCGGACTGCACAGCCATTCTCGGCGGTGCAGATAGACTCTTAAGAAGCTACACCATCGTCTCTCGAGACGGACGGCTGCCGACGACGAGATGTATTAACCAGAGGTCATTCCTATTAAAATATTTGCCCTACATTTCTCTAATATCTTGTATTATGTTTCACACAATTGAATTTCTACTAGTTCTTATCTGTGTTTTCCTTAATGGTATACAATTAGCATTTCCCTGTACACTTAGGCAACCTGGTTTTAATAGTGGCAAATATTTTATTGTTTAGATGTGCCATACATTCTCTTAATCATCTTTTATTGAAATTTTAGGTAGGATCCAGTTCTTTTACCATCAAAAATAAAACTGAAATAAACATATACACAAACATACAAAATGTGCATGCATTTGTTCTGTACGTTTGTTAGATTCCTTGAAGTGGTATTACTGAATCATGGTCAATTTTTTGAATTAATCTTTACTGTATTTTTTTCCATTATGATTCAATCCCCTTATATTCCCCTCCCCTCAGCAATCACCACTCTGTTGTCCATGTCCATGAGTCCTTTGTCCTTTTTTGCTCAATCCCTCCATTTCCTAACCACTCCCTCAACTAGCTGTCATCGTGTTCTTCATCTATGAGTCTGTGCCCATTTTCCTTGTTAGTTCAGTTTGTTCATTAGATTCCTCATACAAGTGAAATCACATGGTATTCGTCTTTCTCTGAGTGGCTTATTTCACTTAGAATAATATTCTTCAGGTCCATCCATACTGTTGCAAAGGGTAAAATTTTCTTCTTTTTTATGGCCGAGTATTATCCCCTTGTGTAAATGTCACATAGTTGTTTTACTCACTCATCTACTGATGGACACTTGGGCTGCTTCCAAGATATGATCAGTATTTTAAGGTTCTCGATGAGCATAAACAAAACATACTCCAGGAAAAATGTCTCCAATTTATATTTCGTTATTTTTGGGGAATTTTTTGATAATCAGTTTTTCCATTCAGAGCACATGTCCATTTACTCAAAAATTATGTCTGTCAGTACTGTGCTATTCTTCCTATAGGCATATTTTCTTGTTAATTTTTTTTGTATACTCAATATATTTTTTGATTTTATACATGTGATTTTTTTCAGTTTTCTCTTAAATGCTGTATATTTATCTTACTCCCTACTACAGTTTACTTGTTAGAAAAGGTTGACAGAAAAGAAATGGAGGTCTATGGAAAAATGCATTGGTAAATGAGTCCTCACTGCAAATTTAGGAGGGTCTTTCCTTCTCCAAAAGCAAAATGGAAAAAGCCAATGGCTGTTTTCAGCAAAGGGTATGGAGCCAATGCATATGTTGATTGATGATTCCATGGCCACCATCTCTTAGGAATGAAAATGTAGAAGCTAAGTGGTTGGAGAATTTACCATGGAGAAAGGGAGACTCATTTTATCATGAGACTGGAGGGAAGGATAGATGCAAAGACAGGTAAAGGGAAAGGAGTGTGAGCTGGTTGATTCCAATTTCAGCAGAGTAGGTCAATTACTGAGAGGTTGGTGGAGAATCAGGATTGGGAGAAGAGTGTAGGATAACCACTATGGCTACTGTGATTAAAAACATCACTAAGATCCCCTCATTTCAGCTTCCTTAAACTTATCAGATCGGAACCTGCCCAGTGCTATCAGATGCTCAGGGTCTGACCCCATAGCTAGCTACAACACAATTGATTTTTAATAAAAACAGAACAGGAAGACTGAACACAAGCCTGCATTCAAATGCTGTCAGATATTTGCAGGAATGTTGAAAAATTTATGCAACCATGAGAATGCTTTAAATTATCAGATGTTAAGAAAGTTCCACGTACCCTAAATTTGTCATTTTCTTTTCTTCTGGGACCAATGTCAGGAAAATGAGGCTTCTTTAATTTTTCTCTGATCGTGATTCTGATGTTTGCAAATCTTTTAACAGGGAAATAACTGATCAGTGTAAAAGCTTTCATTATTTGTGGTGAGTGGCAACATCCAGCACCTCAATATTTAATCTGTATAATTTCTGTTAATGTTTTATTCATGCTCACTAGAGAGGTTATAAGGGCATTGTTAACTGCATAATTTTTTCTTTGTCTAAACATGTACACTTCTGTTTGTTTCTGACTTATAAAAGAACTTTTTATTTCCCTTTTCTTTTCTTTTTCTGTTTTTCTTTGTTTTAGCTTTTTAGTTTGGGCTCATGTCTTAGAATTAAAATCTAGGGTCCATTAGGCATCATTCGTCTGTGAGATGAATTCTAAATTCCACCTATCGATTCCATCGTGGGTGAACATTTGCAGGGTTTAGGCAAGCACTAGCTAGTGCCCTAAATAGAACTTACATTATCTCTTCAATATAGGATGAAAATGGAGGGAAATATCTTCATTTGCACAACTTGGAGGAAAATGTTAGTTTATTAAGAGCTGCTATATGTAATACATGTAGTTTTCTGATAAGTGAAATAAAAATAAGTATTCTCCATGATATTGAGCCAATGGAATATATTTAATAATTCCAAACCCATTTGCCTTTGAATAATACCTTCTGAGATGTAGATATTTTTCAGACCAGGGACACTTTATGGATTGTAAGTAGCAAGTAGATGTATTTTGTGTAGTGGGTTTGCCAGAAATTGCAGAAAAGATTTTAAGGGAAGATTGCATCTTTGTTATAGCTCTGAAAAGAATCTTGACAGCCTTTTTCCCTGGTAATATCTGTACCTCAGGGCGTCTTATTTATGTGGATACCTATTACTACTAATCTATCTACTAATCAACCATCTTTTCATTGCAAAATCTGCTGACCTTTGCTCAGTTCCTATCCTTAGTTTATGCATTTAGCTCAAAGGCCCTGCTATCTGTGACATTGCACTATTCTAACCTTATTCCTCCTTCTCTAGTAGTTCCCACTGGGTCTCCTTTGATGGTTTCTTCTGTTCAGTAAATGTGGGTGTTCCTCAAGGACCAGAGGTAGCCTTCTGCTTTTTCTCTTCTTAATTCTCTGCCTCAGTGAGCACCTTCATTCTCTTGGCTTCTTTCAACATCTCTATCTAGATACTGATCTCAGGGCTCTCATTTCATACCTCTGGGGAATTTCCACTTGGATTTTCAAACTCAGATTATCTAAAAGCTATTGTCTTTTCCAAAATGATTTTTTTACAGTGTTTATCTTTCATTTATCCTTCTTTTGCTCATTTAAACTTTCATCTTGCAGCCAATTTTGGTTTCTCTTTTTTCACGATCTTCCACGTCTAACCAGTCACTATTTGTTTTTATTCTACCTCCTTAATATCTCTGCAGTCTTCCCCCTCCTTTCACTTTCAAGCTCTTAAGACCTCATGTTTGTACTGCTGCAGTAGCTATCACGTCACATGTTGAGATAATAACCTCTTTCTCACTTCTAAAGGAGTTTTTTCTCTTAGCCCATAGCAAGATGACAACCTCATTTTTGTGTCCTCTGCCTGTGGAAATTTTGTGAAGAGGAGTGGGTATGACAAGAAGAGGTTTCCAGGCAGTGCCCAGTCAGGATTTTGTTTGCAGAAATGTAAGCTCATTGAAATTAATTACTTTGGATCATTCCAGAGGGTAGTGGAGATAGAGGTGAATGACTGAATTTGGAAGGTAGAAGGAGGCCAAACTAAAGAGAAAAGAGTTTTTCTTTAGAGAATTTTTTTTGAGACAAGAAAGACTTTGGTCTTTGGTAAGTTCTGTGGAGTCAGGAACACCACTGTGATTCCTTTCAGTGGAGTTATTGGGTAAGGCGGGGGTGATGGACGGGCCAAACATTAAGAGCTGTTGCCCTAGGACCAGCAGGCATTAAATGGTCCCAGGCCCACTGTTGCTGCCTTCTAGAAACCATGCAGACTTGGATGGTGACTTCATCAGTTGGAGCAGGGCAGTCTAAAGACTGGAGAGTCCCTTCCTATGGGTTTTGTATAGCATAAGGGACCCTAAGACCCTGGCTTGACTTTAGAGAGGAGATGTTAACCAGGCTATAGGCTCAGCTGCTGTAACATAAGATACCTCAAACTACAAGGCTCAAACAAATTAGAATCTCTTAGAATCTCTCTCTCTCTTTCTCTCTTTCTCTCTCTCCCTCCCTCCCTCCTCTCAAAATCTGATAAGCATCTCTACACCCCAAAGGCATTTAGGATTCCATGTTTTTCCCATCTTGATACTTTACCATCTCCCAGGACAGAACTTTAAACTCTTATGCCAAGGCTCTTTTGGTAATCTGATGTGTATGGACTCTGACTCAAAGAGAAAAAAAGGTTTTAAGTGCATAAAAATACATAGGATTATAAAGGAAGTAAATTAGAGTAAAATATAATTATCACAATATTTAAAAGACAAATTTGTGACATATGAATGTATCTACTTCCTCTTTAATTATTAGCTAGATCCTGTGGTATGTCCATAAGTTCTGTAGTTGGAAAATAGTGTTGAGCACAATTTTTTTGGTAATTTCTCTTTTAAAAAATGATATTTATTGTTTTTTCTATTACAGTTGTCCCACTTTCTCCCTCATTGTTTTTCCACCACCTCGCCCACCCCTTCTCCTTCAATCAGTCCCCACCCCATTGTCCATGTCCACGGGTCATGTATACTAGCTTCTTGACTAGACCTTTCCCTTCTTTCCCCAGACATTTTTATTTCATGTTATCTGAATAAATGTAATACGATGTAAAAATATCTGGTTTCTGAGAGTGACAAGGTCACAGTGCTAAGAATACTACTGTACTTTGTTGCCTCATCCATAATGAAAGAAATGCTGAAGTTCAGTAGGAGGTTATTGAAAATAAAGAAAAAACTTTCCATCCAAATTTCTGGGCCCCCTTACTTCTGTCCATGAGCTTTCTGAAGACCTGCCAACCTCAGGTTAAGGATGGTGTACCGGAGTGCTGAAGCCGGCTCACCTCCGTGTCTGTGCTACAGGCCTAACAAAGGAGAAGAAGAGAAGTCCAGGACAAGTGATCTTGTCTTTATGGAGATGAAACTGTGCTCCTCTCTTCTCACGCTGCATTGGCTTGAACCTAGTTTATGGCCACACCTGGCTTCAGAAAGAAAAAAAAAAGAAAGAAAAAAATTCTGGGTTGGGGGTCTATATCAGGTGGCTATGTGCCCAGCTAAAACTGAGGAGTTTTATTACAAAACAGAAGGAGAGAATAGATATATACAAGAATATAGGAGTCCCCCAAATATGCCTGAAATTCAATTTCCCACTAGCTAGGCTCAGAAGAGATTGCATGATTTAAAAAGGATAATTGTAAGGATTAACTACAGTGTTCAAGTGGCTGGTAAAGTGTAAGTGCTCAATAAATATTCACCAAAGCTAACTTGCAAGTGACCAGATCGAAGATAATATATTGGACTTCCTGGGATGAGAAGGTGTCAAAGAAATTTATGTTTAAATTTGTTCATTCAACAAATATTTATTGAGCTCAGATTATATGCCAGACACTGTTCTAGTTGCCAGAGAAATGACAGTGAGCAATATAAGGTTTTTGCTCTCAGGAATCTTTCACATGACTCAGGGGAAGCAGAATAACAAAAACAAATCACGTATTGGGATCAAGGGATATGAAAAGAGATGGAGTAAAGGTTATGGTAGAAAACTGTAATAGGCAGAATTGTAAGATGTTTTCCAAGATTCCTACGCTGGCTACACTCTCTGTATAATTATCCCTCAGCCACACCCCCAACTTAGTGTGAATGGGGCCTGTGAATATGACAGAATACCACTCCTCTAATTAGATTATGCAGTATGACAAAGGTGGGGAGATTTTGAAGACATAATTAAGGTTCCAAGGGGGAGGGAGGTATAAGGGGGATAAATGGTAATAGAGAAAAAAATGCAGTGAAAAGTTTAAGGTCCCAAATCAGTTGATTCTAAATTAATCAGAAGGGAGATTTTCCTGGATGGATCTGAGTTAATTAATCAAAAGCCCTTTAAAGAGGAACCGAGCCTCACCTGGCCTTGAAGAAGGAAGCAGCTGTGCTGTGAACTGCCCATGGAAGGGACCACATGGCAAGGGCCTGAGGGCAGTCTTCCAGGGCTGAGAGCTCCATTTGGCTTTTGGTGAGGAAGTGGGTTCTTTCCTGCTAAGCCTCCTCATGAGAACCTTGATTGCAGCCTTGAGAGGATAGCTGTACCTGGACTCCTGACCCACAGAAACTGTGAGAAAATAAATGCACGTTGTTTTAAGCCACTAAGTTTGTGGCAACTTTTTACAAAGCATTAAAAAATTAATATAAATACTGTTTTTAATGGTATGATTAGGAAAGGCCTCTCTATAAGGTGAGTTTGAATGGAGACATGAAGGCAATGAGGAGTAAACTCTGAGGGTATCTGGGGCAAGAGCAGAGGAGTGACCATTCTTCCTGGTATGTCGAGAAGAACACAGGGGTGGGCACGAGTGAAGGAGGAGACACCAGTTAGGTTGGAAAAGATGGACACTTGGACTAGTATGTTATGGTGGAGGGCATCAGATTATGGACACAGTTCAAAGGGAGAACCAACACAATTTGGTGAAAGATTAGATTTTGAGTGTGAGAGGAAGAGCATTCAAAGGAAAGCTCCAGAATGCAGTTGCCGTTTACTGTAATGAGAGAACTGGGGTAGGGTTGGGATAGGGTGGAGAGAAGCTGGCATTAGGGAGAAGCTTCAAAAGCTTGGTTTTGGATATGTGAAGTCTGAGATACCATCCAAGTGGGTTTGTCAAGGGGCAGCTGCCTATGTAAGTCTGGAGTAGAGGAGTCAGTTTGGGGATGGAAATAAAAATAGGAAGTTTCAGCCTATAGATGGTATTTAAACTATGACAGTGGAAGAGATAACTCAAGATAGAAAAATCATAAAATAGTGGCCTTGAAAGTCACCTTAAGAGATTATCATTTTATAGGTAAAGAACTCCAGTCCAGAGAGCTGCAGTGACATTAGGTCTATACCTAAGGGCACAGAATTAGTTATTAGCAGAGCTTCACTAAAACCTATGCTTCTTGATTCCGAGCTCAGAGATTTCTTTCACCAAGGATCACAGGTTCTTTTTCTTTTTCTTCCCTTCAGCATTATCTAGACTTGGGAAAGAGCCTCGAAAAGTCAAAAAGACTTGGCTCTTTTCCTCTCATGGGGTTGCTAGTTCCAGACACAGGCCTCTGGGTCATCCTTCCCCACCTTGAGTGTCATCTCACAATATGCTGTGGGAGGCTAGGCTTCGTGTAACAATGGAAATGTATGCTATGATGTCTATAAACCTCACCTCATCAAATTAATAATGAAAAGCCTCCCATCAAAGCCCTCCTTGTGCTCAATAGCCTGTGGCACATTTGGACTCATCAATAGATGCTCAACAATATTACAGCTTGTTTAAATCTTGGTAAAGTAGCGTTATGTACTATTGGTATTGACTTCCTTTTTCTAATTACCACCCAAAGGTGACTGATGATACAGCTCTAATGACCACAGTCCTAAAGCGTGAGTGGCTTTGGGTTTCTACTCATTGTATCTTAGCTCATTCTGAAGAAGGAGATCCCCCTGGTGAAAGCAGGTCACTTTTAGTAAGGCCATCAACTTGAGAGCTCTCTGTGACCGGTTTGAAACCAGAGAACTTACAGTCTCTGTGTGAATGTGAAGCATGTCAGTGCAAGAGACCTAACGCATGCAGAGCTACTTGTAGCTGACTTCTGTGATGGTCCACAGCCCAGGTGGGCAGAAACACAGCATCATTTATTACTTTTTCCTATAACTCTGCATGATTTCCATTTTAAGCCTCCATTTCGCTGGACTGGCGGAAACATACTCCCCCCTCTCCTTTTTTTTACAATTGAGTTTAAGTTTATAGGGGCATGGTTATATGGTACCTGGACACGACAGGATTGCCTCTGGACTCTGACATTGTTCAACAGGTTTGTCTGTGAAATATCCATTTTTCATCTGATCCAGTGACATTGGTTCCCACATAGTGCCTATGAGATCCCCTTTTTCTTTTCATGGCTCCTTCAAGCCTATTGGCATCTCCCACTCCCGTGCATGGTCACTAGTCTACTCTTTCCTTTTGTCCTGGAGCATGGAGATCTCTTTGAGGCTCCTAAGGCACTGGCTACATGGACTCACTGCTTCCTCCCCTCTCTGCTCCCGGAGCTTTGCTAACGCCCTAGCTTCTAGTAAGGACCAGCATCAAATTTCGTCACTGTCTCTCCTTCTAGGGAAATCTGTTATAATCTCTCTCAAAAGGCCCCACCCTCCTTAGATCCCACTTCTCTCCAACATATATATATATATATATATATATATATATATATATATATATATATATATTTTCATGCCCAGGACTCTCTCTAGCTCCCTACAAGTTTTAAGTTTTTGAAGGATAGAGCTAAGAAGACCACCTTTTGCAAAATGTACCCTGAAATAATAAGCATAGGACAGTTTGGTTGCTTGTTTTTGTGGAGCAGATAAATGGGATGAGGGAGGAAAAAAAGTGGAAAAAGTGGAAAAAGATCAAGAGGTAGGAAAGTGATCTGGCTAATATAAAAGCAACCATACCACAGCAGGATACTAATGGAAGCTAGACTTCTTTTCTCCCTTTTATGTCCTGGTCAACATTCTGATAATTAGTCACTACTTTCTGTATAGGATGGTGGAGGCCATGGTTAATTATACAGAAGCAGACAAAAGTATTTCAAGACGACAGTACTTCTTTAAAAACTTCCCTAATTCTTTCCTTTTATATTTGTAATTTAGAAATTTGGTAATGATCTAACAGGTCAAGTAAAATGGTTTCTTTCCCCAAATCCCCACTGAGCTTCATTTTTTATTAAGTTCTTTTAAAAGATTTTAATTCTCGAAGGGCAGGATCTATTTATCTGATTTATGTGATTTATCTCTGCATATTCAGCATAAGGTATGTTACATAATAGGTAATTCATACATTTTTGAATGATTAATTACTTGAGGCCCAAGAAAAAAAAATTGGAAATTAAGTTCATTGGTATGGAGGGTGGTGAAGTTACAAGTGTCATTCATTCAGTTATTTAAAAAAATTGTTTAATTTTATATTTTTAATATATTTTATTGATTATGCTATTGGAGTTGTCCCAATATTTCCTCTTTTGCCCTACTCCACCCGGTACCTCCATTCCCTACAGCAATCCCCCCCCATTAGTTCATGTCCTTGGGTCTGCATATAAATTTCTTGGCTACTCCATTTCCTATACTGTTCTTAATATCCCCCTGTCTATTCTGTACCTACCAATTTGTACTTCTCAATCCCTGTACTTTTTCCCTCCATCTCTCCCATCCCTCTCCCAACTGGTAACCCTCCAAATGATCTCCATACCTATGATTCTGTTCCTGTTCTGGTTGTATGCTTACTTTGTTTTTTAGAATCAATTGTTGATAGTTGTGAACTTATTACCATTTTAATGTTCGTAGTTTTGATCTTCTTTTCCTAAATATGTCCCTTTTTAACATTTCATATGACAAGGGCTTGGTGATGATGAACTCCTTTAGCTTTACCTTGTCTGGGAAGCACTTTATCTGCCCTTTCATTCTAAATGATAGCTTTGCTGAACAGAGTAACTTAGGTTGTAAGTTCTTACTTCTCATCACTTTGAATACTTCTTGCCAATCCCTTCTAACCTGCAAAGTTTCTTTTGAGAAATCAGTCAACAGTCTTATGGGAACTCCCCTGTAGTTAATAAACTTCTTTTCTCTTACTGATTTTAAGATTTTCTCTTTATTTTTAACCTTTGGCATTTTAATTATGGTGTGTCTTGGTGTGGTCCTCTTTGGGACTAGCTTGATTGGGACTCTCTGTGCTTCCTAGATTTGTACGTCTATCTCCTTTGCCAAATTAGGAAAGTTTTCTTTTGTTATTTTTTTCAAATAACTTTTCAATTTATTGCTCTTTCTCTTCTCTTTCTGGCACCCTTATGATTCCAATGTTGGTATATTTGAAGTTGTCCCAGAGGCTCCTTAGCCTATCCTTGTTTTCTTGGACTTTTCTCCTCCTTGCTGTTCTGATTGAATATTTTTTTCTTCCTTATGTTCCAAATCATTGATTTAATTCTCAGCTTCAGCCCCTCCACTGTTGGTTCCCTATAAATTTTTCTTTATTTCACTTAGTGTAACCTTCATTTCTACCTCAGTCTTTTTTATGCTGTTCAAGTACCAAATGAGTTCCTTAAGCATCCTAATAAACAGTATTTTGAACTCTGCATCTGGTAGATTGCTTATCTCCATTTTGTTTAGTTCTTTTTCTGGAGTTTTGTTTGGTTCTTTTACTTGGGCCATAATTCTTTGTCTCCTCATATGGATGGCCTCCTTGTGTTTGTTTCTATGTATTAGGTAGAGCTACTTTGACTCTGTCTTAGTAGCGTGCCCTATTGTAGAAAAGCACACTGGTAAGGTGGATGGGTTGGAGCCTTAGGTAACCACCAAAGCATGGTAACCCATGTGAAGCAGTTTGATGGAATTCCATATGGGATTGTTGCTCTGTGGCTCTGTGTGGGGTGAGGACTCAGAAAGGGGACATTGCCACTGCCTGGTCTCTGGAGTTTTTTCCAGGAGAAAGCTGTTCCCTGGGATTCACCCTGATGCCAGACACTTCAGTTTCTCCCCATATGCCACTGGTGCCCTTCCATCTTCTGCCCTGGTGCTGAAGCCCAGTAGGAGTGAATTTGTGTAAGTCCTAAGTCTGTTGTGACCCCTTAAGAGGAAACTCCTGAGAATCCTACAGTTTCTTCCACTGCCCCAACACCCGCTGTTTTTTATAGCTAGAATTTAATGGACTTATCTTCCTGGCACTGGAACATGGGCTGGATCATCTGGTGTGGGGTGGGATCCCTTGCTCCCAAGTTATCTCTCTCAATTTTTACCCACCATACATGGGTGTGGGACTACCCGTTCCACATCTCTGTGCCTCTCTGTGTGTCTCTGCCCCTCCTACCCATCTGGATAAATGTGACTTCTTTAAATCCTTGGTGATCAGACTTCCATACAGCTTGATTTTCCGATGATTCTGGATGATATTTGTTTTGTAGTCTAGTTGTAATTTTTGCTGTGATTGTGTGAGGCAAGGTTCCAGTCTCCATCTTGACTGGAACTTCATTCAGTCATTTTATTTACTCTTTTATTCACCAAATATTTATGGAAAACTTATAATCTTTAAGGACCTGTGCTAGATCTTTGAGTTAAAAAAATTAGAAGGATGCACCCGGTCTTCAAGTGGTTCACTTTTATGGAATTAACCTGTACCTTAACTGACCTTATCAGTTGCATAATCCATTATAAGTATATTCCATAGTTTAGCTAGTATCCTGTAGACACTCAGGTAGTTTAAAATCTTTAGCTATTTCAAACAGCAAGTATTGTAGACACCCAAGTGTTTTTAATTTTTAGCTATTTCAAATAATGTTGAAATTAATAACAACATGAAAACATCATTTGATACAAGTACATGTATACATGTAACATAACTTGCCAAATTCCCCTTCACAGAATATCTCCATTAGTAATATATGGCAATTTACATCTACTTTTAAATGTCCCAACCTTAGTTTATGCTAGCCATTATTATAGAGTCTTTCATTTGTTTATCCTAAGATTCAGAAACCCAGTAGGCTCTACACTTAACAGAAACCCTAAATTCTATGAACTAGGCTCCCATTCCCACAGTGTGTTCTGTGGAACACTAGTCCTGCAAGATATTATAGAGTCTCATGGTCTCATAAATATTACATATTATGTCTACCTCTTAGAGAGTTATAGTGCATTTTAGAACAATAAAGGAACTTCTTTGTGCTTAACCCCAGAGTTTCTCAAACATATTTTGGAATCACTTTTAAATCTGTTGATATCTCTTTTTAAAAAAATTGTTGTTCTATTAATGTTGTCTCAATTTTTCTCCTGTTGCTTTCTGCTGTCCCCCTACCTTCACAATCAATCCCCACCCTGTTGTCCATGTCCAGGGGTCATTTATACCTGTTCCTTAACTAGACCCTTCCCCTTCTTTCCTCCCTTTCCCCCCTCTCCTCTCCCCTCTGGTCACTGTCAGTCTGTTCCTTGTTTCCATGTCTCTGGTTCTATTTTGCTTGTTTGTTTTGTTCATCATATCTCTTATAACACATACTCGGAAAGAATATTAACATTGATATTCTGCTCAGAAACTCCTCAGATGGTGCCAGAAAGAATCCTTATTCTTTTCTGAAGATAATTTCTGAGGTTCTGACAGGCTAAAAATTCTCTTCATTTCCTTGATTTGAGCAGTTCTAATTTATTTGTAGTAATAGTCATAATTTCCCAGTTTGTCAACAAATGTGGGATCATCCAGTTGGTAAGTCTGAGAATACTGAACGAAATTTCTAGAGTGGATAAACCAAAAGGTATTTGTTTCCTCTCTTAGCTTGGCAACTGGTAGCTGTTGTTATATTTCCTTCTCATGAGACTCTACTTAGAATCATGGAAACTTAGTAGTGGCAAAAAATGAAACTAAAGTAAACCTGCTTTCACAGTACTGTAATCTTATGGGGTGCTTTAGCACAAAAAGGTTCTGTGGTCTAAAGAGTTTAAGAAATACTGCATAGTATAGCCTATTTTTGAGATTCATGGTGTGTTAAGAACTTTGAGGAATGTTGTAGTAAATTAACTTTCATGTTTTCTAAACTAATGGGACCATCAAATCCTTTTGTCATGTTAACATTTTATTGGCCTGTGGCTCTACAGAATCTACTGGAGGAATTACTGACTAAACTACCTCATGATTCAAGGATAAGATAAAAACTCAGAGAAGTAAGACACCCAAATTTATTGAACTTGATTTTCTTGAGTTTGAATTCAGTTCTGGCTGTTAGGTTTTTTTTTTGTTTGTTTGTTTCATTTTTCAAAAATCCCCCAAATCACTTACAATGAAAGAACATGTTAAAGAGGTTAGGGAAAAGTAAAATTTAAATACTCAGCCTTTCTGATATTTATTACTAAATTGCCTGAAAAATTGTTTGTAAAATCAGGGATGTAGTACCCAATATTATCATTGTAAATTTATTTTAATCCAATTGCCTTTTCAAGAAAAGTTTAATTTTTAATAGTTTCACATTATATGTTTGCTTTTATAGGTTTAAGTCCCATTATTTCAGACAATGACTCTCTTGTTTTTTGCCCCTTCCATAGATGCTGGCTTTCTATGTTACTTGAAACTTGGTTTAAATTCATATAAAGATGGGCAAAATTAGGTTTATAGTTGTTCATATGAAAAATAATACAATAGCTAATAAATAATTATATAAGAATAAACTGTTTTGCATATTCAACTGTAAACCTACTTTTGCCTATCTCTGTATTTATTTTACCTCTTAAAAAATTATCCTAGTCCTTAAGTTCCACTGAACTTTGGCCCCAACCTTTGTGGTAGAAAATAAAATTACCCAGTTTTTTTATATCATCTATCTCTATGTTCAGATATTCATCCATTACCTCATTCATCAACAGACTTTATGAACAAGGTGCTAGGCATTCAGCTAAATGTCACAGCTGACACAAAAGTGAATATACGTGGTTTCTGACCTGGCACAGCTGACATTCTAGCTAAAGGCTACGAATCCCTCTGGCTGAGGGTCAGCATGATCAAGGGGCAGGGCTGCTGTGCATGGCTGCATAGAGTGCTTGCACAACTCCAGAGGGCACCGCCTGCACAGACAATGCTATGGTGGTTGCTGATGAAGTTGTGTCACACGGAAGCCCTGGACTAGGGTCCGGCACTAGGACTCTATTCTAGCATCTACCTGTTGGAGATTTTGTCTTCTTTCCAGGAAATCATTTCTGAGTGTGAGAGGGGGAGAAATAATTTCTGATTTGAACAACAGAGTCCTACACATAATGAGGGTTATCATATATTAAGGTAACTCCAAGCTAGGGAGATACGCTGGCCTTCAGAGCCAGCTTTGAAATGTGACTCAAAGTTGAATTTTACCTGTGACTCAGCTCTTGGTATGAACTATTTGGACAGTAAACCAGGAAGTACAAAAACTTGTTCTGGACTGGAATCAATATATTAAATGAAATAAGAAAAAAGCCACAGCTGGAAATCAATAGCAAAATAAGGCTAGAAAATTCCCAAATATATGGAAAGTTAGGACATATGCTTCTAAATAATGACACATGGGTTAACAAAGAAATCATGATGGAAATCTAAAATTATTTTGAACTGAATGACTTAAAAATTTTTACATATCAAACCTTGTGGGATATAGCCCAGTTTTACTTATTGGGAAATTGGTAGCCTTAAGTGCATATATTAAATAGATGGGAGCCTAAAATTAATGAGTTTTGTATCCATTTTAAGAAGTTGGGAAATAGTAACTTAAATTTAAAAAGCAGAAAGAATGACAAAAAAGGTTAAGAGTACAAATTACTTTAGAGGGGGAAAAAAATCCCAAACATACAATGGAGAGGATCAATGTAGCCAAAATTGGTTTTATAAGAGGCTAATAAAACTGATAAGTCCCTGGTGAGGCAGAAACGTGGTAGAGAAGGAAAGAGAGAGAGAGAGAGAGAGAGAGAGAGAGAGAGAGAGAGAGAGAGAGAGAGAAGAAAAGAGAGAATTAATGTCAGGAATAAAATGTTATCTCAGATCCTATAGATATTAAAATCATAATGAGAAGATATTATGAATAACATTATAAAAATACATTTGAAAATTAAGTGAAATGGACACATTCTTAAAGAAATATAGCTTATTAAAAACAACATCAGGACCCTGGCTGGTGTGGCTCAGTGGATTGAATACTGACCTGAAAACCAAAGGGTTGCTGGTTCGATTCCCTGTCAGGGCACATGCCTGGGTTGTGAGCTGAGTCCCCAGTTGAGGGCCTGTGAGAGGCAACCACACTTTGATGTTTCTCTCCCTGTCTTTCTCCTTCCCTTCCCCTCTTTCTAAAAAATAAATAAATAAAATCTTAAAAAAAAAAAAAAAAAAAAAAAAAAGACAGCCGATCTGTAGATGAGTGGATCAAAAAACTGGTACATTTTACACAATGGAATACTATGCAGCAGAAAGAAAGAAGGAACTCCTACCATTTGTGACAACATGGATGGAACTAGAGAGAATTATGCTTTAGTGAAATAAGCCAGACAATAAAAAACAAATACCACATGATATCACCTAATACAGGAAACTCATGACTAACACAAACAAAAATGCAAAATTGAACCAGAGGCATGTAAACAAGGAAAAGACTAACAGTGACCTGGGGGGCGGGGGGAGGGAGAGAAGCGGGGTAAGTAGGAGAAGTCAAGGAACTAGTATAAATGACCCATGGACATAGACAATGGGGTGGGGATTGACAGTGGGAGAAGGGGGTGGGCTGGGTTGTGGGGGAGCAATGGGGGAAAAAGTGAGACAACTGTAATATAAAAGCAATAAATAAATAAATAAAAGACATCAGAAAAATGAGTAAATCTGGATAGTTTTTTTAACTATTAAGGAAATCAAGTCTATGATTAAAACTTTTCCTACAAAGAGAACTCCAGAGCAGATGGCCAGTTAGTAATTATCAATATATCAAATATTTAGAAAGAAAATAACTCTCAACTTACAAAAAGAGAAAATGTTCCTGACACAATTTTTAAGTTGATCATAAAGATTATTTCACTCATATATTCATTGAGATGTGCATTCTCAATTATGTTTATATACTCTCCTGAAAACTATCAAAAAAGAAAAGAAAAAATATGCATATGTCCTTTGACCCAATATTTGCCCTTTTAGTTCGTTTATTAATAGATACTGTTGTATGTGAGTAAAATGAGTATGTACTAGAATATTCTTTGCAACATTGTTGGTAATATCAAAAGATTAGAATAAACTAAAATGTTTTTTAATTAGAGGCCAGTTAAATAATTTATAAAGATTCATGCAATAAAATACAAAACATCTGTAAAGAAGAGAGAATGGTAAAGTGTAATAAATACTTATCTGGAAAGCTCTTTGAAGATAAACAAATAAAAGAACTGTGTTCAGAATAGTATATAGAGTATGCAACATTTGTGTATAGAAGAAATGAATAATATATTTCTAAAACTAATAGTGATTGCCTTTGGAGAGATACCTATACGGCTAAAAGACAGGGAGGGAAGAAAAATATATTTTCAATGGATATCCAAGGTCTGTATAGAATGCACCCAGCCATGTAATATGAAAAAGAAAGAAATTTATTGAAGAAGATACAAGATACAAAAAATATTATACATAGGACAATGATGCCTCAGCCTCCTTCATAGTAGGTACCTTGGCACTTCACAACATTCTCCTGATTGCCATCAGCTGCCCCATCCTATTTTCCTGACTCTCATTGATGTTCAAAGGTGATTTTAGTTTTGGGAAAAGCAGGAAGTCACAAGGCGCCAAATCTGGGCTGTAGGGGGGCTGAGTCATCTGGGTGATTTGATGTTTCATCAGAAAACTCTGCACCAGATGTGATGCATGAGCAGGCATGTTGTTGTGATGAAGCTGCCAATCACCACTTGCTCATAGCTGCAGCCTTCTGAATCATCCAAATAGTTTCCACGGAATAATGTTCAAGCTTAACACAAAATTTGAGGCAGATTTGTTGCTATACTTGCTCAGTCATTTTGAATATAACAGCCACACAGTACACATGCTCACTCAATGGCATCTACCACCCCCACTGACTAGTCCAGTGAAGTCATCATTGTTTATGCATGTGCATTCCAGTCCACTCTCCTTGGCTGCTAGGTTACATCAATGTTGTGCAAATTATTCTCATTATATTAATAATGGCTGAAGCCCAGAGCGAATAGAAGGAAGGGAATAATCAAGAGCAGGGCAGAATTAAATGACATAGTGACTAAAAGAACAATTCAAGAGATCAATAAATCCAGGAGCTGGTTTATTTAAGAGAAACAAATTTGACAAACTTTTAACCAGACTCATCAAGAAAAAAAAAGAGGACTGAAATAAATAAAACCAGAAACAAAAGAGGAGAAGTTACAACCAATACCACCGAAATACAAAGGATTATAAGAAATTACTATTAACTGCTATATGCAAAAAAATTGGACAACCTAGGCAAGATGGATAAATTTCTAGAAACGTAAAATTTTCCAAAACTGAATCAAGAAGAAGCAGAAAGCCTGAATAGATTGATAACAGCTTGTGAAATTGAAGCAGTGATAAAAAATTCTGGCATGCAAAAGCCCTGGACCAACAGCTTCATAGGTGAATTTTACCAAGTATTGGAAGAAAAACTAATGCTTATCCTCAAACTATTCCAAAACATTCAAGAAGAGGGAAGACTCCCAAACTCTTTTTACCAGGCCAGTATTATCCTAATCCCTAAACCAGGTGAAGATACAACAAAGAAAGAAAACTACAGGTCAATACTGCTGATGAACATAGATGCTAAAATCCTCAAAAAATACTGGCAATGCAGGTTCTGAAATACATTAAAAAGACCATACACCATGATCAAATGGGATTCACCCCAGGGATGCAAATATACTAGAATATTTGCAAATCAATAAATATAATACACCACATAAACAAAATGAAGGACAAAAATCACATACCAATAGATACTGAAAAAAAATTGATAAAGTAAGTACCCATTTATGATAAAAATGCTCAGCAAAATGGGAATAGAGGAAGCATACATCAACATAATAAAGGCCATATATGAGAACCTACAACCAACGTCATACTTAACAGGCAATAATTAAAAGCTTTCACCCTAAGGTCAGGAACAAGACAAGGGTGTCTGCCTTCACCACTCTCATTCAACATAGTACTGGAAGTTCAAGTGATCAGACAAGAAAAAGAAATAAAAGGCATCCAAGTTGGAAAAGCAGAAGTAAAACTGTCATTATTTGCAGATGACATGATAATGTACATAGAAAACCCTACAGGCTCCACAAAAAAACTATTTGACCTAATAAGTGAATTTGGCAAAACAGGGGGATACAAATTCAATATTAAGAAATCAGTGGCACTTTTGTACACCAAATGAATTATCAGAAAGAGAAACTAGGAAAAAAAATCCCATTTACTCTAGCAACAGAAAAATAAAATAGTTAGGGATAAACTTAACCAAGGAAGAATACACCTGTACTCAGAAAACTATAAAACACTGAAGAAAAAAATTAAGGAAGGTACAAATAAATGGAAGCATATACTGTGTTCATGGATTGGAAGAATTAACGTCATTGAAATGTTCGTACTACCCAAAGCAATCTATAGATTCAACACAATTCCTATTAAAATACCAATGGCATATTTCATAGATCTAGAACAAATATTTTAAAAATTAATATGGAACCAAAAAAAGATCCTGAATAGCCTCAGCAATCTTGAGAAAGAAGAACAAAGTAGGAGGGATCACAATACCTAATATCAAACTATACTGAAAGGCCACTGTAATCAAAACAGTCTGGTACTGGCATAAGAACAGACTCATAGATCGTCGTCGTCGTCGGCAGCCGTCCGTCTCGAGAGACGATGGCGTAGCTTCCTGAGAGTCTATCTGCACCGCCGAGAATGGCTGTGCAGTCCGACTCGGGAGTGACAATCCCTGCCGCACTTGGTACAGGTGAAGGCAGATGGCCGTTGTTGCTGCTGTTGACGCTGCTTCTGCCTCGATCTTTTCTGGACCGCCTCCTCGTTGCACGCAGCCTCTGCGCGTGATGTACCTTGCCTGATCGCGAGCCTCCAGGCTAGGCGGTCGTCTGCTTGAACTTCCCATGTGTTGAGATTGATGGAGCATTGTGTCGTGTCATTTTTGCAGATGTCTTTGAACCACAGTTTTGGGCGCCCTGTCATCCTCTTGCCTTCTGCTAGCTCGCCGTAGAGGAGGTCTTTGGGGATACGGCCTGCATCCATTCTTTTGACATGGCAGAGCCACCTGAGGCGTCTCTCACTAAGAACTGCATGCAAACTGCTCATATTGGCTCGCTTCAGCACCTCGGTGTTGGGGACCTTATCCTGCCAGGCGACATGCAGGACGCGTCGCAGGCACCTTATGTGGAAGCTGTTGAGTTTCCTTTCGTGCCTTGCGTAGGTGGTCCACGTCTCGCTGCCATAGAGGAGAGTGCTGAGTATGCAGGCTTGGTAGATGCGCAGTCTGGTTTTCTCGGTGAGGCTGGAATTGTTCCACGCTCGCCGGTTCAGTCTGGCCATAACTGTGGCTGCCCTGGCGATTCTCCGGTTGACCTCCAAGTCGACTGACAGAGAGCTCGAGATGGTGGACCCGAGGTAAGTGAAGTCGTTGACAACCTCCAGGGTGTATCCGTCGATGGTGATGCATGGGGGAGTCCCCGTGCCTTGAGCCATAACATTTGTCTTTGTCAGGCTGATGGCTAGTCCGAACTCCTTGCATGCGTGGGAAAGGCAAGTGACTAGCTGCTGGAGTCCCTCTTCGGAGTGTGATGTCAAAGCTGCGTCGTCGGCGAAGAGCATCTCACGGATGAGCACCTCTTTGACTTTGGTCTTGGCTCGTAGACGGGCCAGGTTGTAGAGCTTGCCATCGGATCTGGTGTGAATGAAGACACCCTCGCTGCAGTCCTTAAAGGCGTATTGGAGGAGCATGGAGAAGAAGATTCCGAACAGCGTAGGCGCGAGGACGCAGCCCTGCTTTACTCCGCTGCTGACTGGGAAGGCCTCAGAGGTTGCGCCGTTGTAGGACACCGTGCTGTGCATGTTGTCGTGAAAGGACATGACCACAGCAAGCAGATGTGGTGGACAGCCAATCTTCCGTAGCAAGCTGAAGAGTCTGCTTCGACTGACCAGATCAAACGCCTTCGTGAGGTCAATAAAGGTGAGGTAGAGTGGTTTATGCTGCTCGTGACACTTCTCCTGCAGCTGGCGTAGGGAGAAGATCATGTCCACTGTTGATCGGCCAGCTCTGAAGCCACACTGGGACTCTGGGTAGACGCGGGAAGCAAGGGTCTGCAGGCGGGCAAGAGCGACCCGGGCGAATACTTTGCCGATGACGCTGAGGAGAGAGATGCCCCGGTAGTTGTTGCAGTCGCTGCGGTCTCCTTTGTTCTTGTACATGGTGATAATGTTGGCATCTCTCATATCCTGGGGGATGTAACCCTCCTTCCAGCAGAGACAGAGTAGATGGTGGAGCGGCTGTAGCAGGACTGGTTTCCCGCTCTTTAGGATTTCTGGAGGGATTCCGTCGCTTCCTGGTGCTTTTCCGCAAGCGAGGCGGTCGATGGCTTTGCCGAGCTCTGCCGCAGTAGGTGGGGTGTCTAGCTCCTCCATGACTGGTAGGTCTGGGATGGCGTTAAGAGCAGTGTCTGTTACGGTGTTCCTCGTCGCGTACAGCTCGAGGTAGTGCTCGGTCCACCGCCGCATTTGCTGTTCCTGGTCAGTGATGACCTCATAGATCAATGGAACAAAATAACCCAGAAATAAACTTAAGTCTCCATGGTAAATTAATACTTGACAAAGGGGGCATGACCGTACAATGGAGTAAAGGTAACCTCTTCAATAAATGGTGTTGGGGAACTGGACTGGTGCATGCAAGAAATGAAGCAAGACCACAAACTTACACCATTAACTAAAATAAACTCAAAATTGATAAAAGACTTAAATATAAGTTGTGACACCAATAAAAGTCCTAGAAGAAAACATAAGCAAGGAAATTTCAGATATCCGACATAACAATATTTTTGTCAATATATCTCCTAGGGCAAGGGAAATAAAGAAAAAAAATAAATGGGACTACATCAAACTAAAAAGCTTCTTCATGGCTAATGAAAACATCATCAAAATGGAAAGGGAACCAACTGTATGGAAGAACATATTTTCCAATGATACACTGGAGAATGGTTTAATGTCCAAAAAATATATAAAACTCATATGACTCAACACCAGGAAAATAATCCAATTAAAAATGGGCCAAAGACCTGAGTAGAGATTTCTTCAAGGAGGACATACAGATGGCCCATAGGCATATGAAAGGGTGCTCAACATCACTGGTCATCAGAGAGATGCAAATTAAAGCCACAATGAGATAGCACCTCACACCGGTCAGAATGGCCATTAATTACAAATAAACAAACAAGTGTTGGAGAGTATGTGCAGAAAAGGTAACCCTAGTGCACTGTTGGTGGGAATGCAGATTGGTGCAGCCACTGTGGAAAACAGTATGGAATTTCCTCAAAAACTAAAAATGGAACTGCCTTTTGACCCAGCAATTCCAATGCTGGGCATATACCTGAAGAATCCCAAGTCACCAATTTAAAAGAACTTATGCACCCCTGTTTATAGGAGCACTATTTACAACAGGCAAGTGCTGGAAAGAACTTAAGTACCCATCAGTAAATGACTGGAATAAAAAACTAGTACATTTATACAATGGAATACTACTCAGCAGGTAGAAAGAAGGAACTCCTACATTTTATGCCAGCATGGATGGAACTAGAGGATATTATGCTAAGTAAATAAGCTAGTCAGTGGAAGACAAATACCATATGCTCTCACCTATAAGAGGAATCTAGTGAACAAAATAAACTAACAAATGAAATAAAATCACATGCATGGAAACATGGAAGAGACTGAAAGTGATAAGAGGGGAGGACGGAGGAGGATGAGGGTGGAAAGAAGGGGAAGAGATTGACAAAGAACATGTATGAATGGCCCATGGACATGGACAACACTGTGGAAATTAACTGTGGGAGCAAGGTGTGGGGTGGGTGGAAGAGGGCAAAGGGGGTTAAATTGGGACAACTGCAGTAGAATAACAATAAAAATGACTAAAAAATAATGGCTGGACCTTTTCCAGAAAGACCTCGTATATTTTTTGGATTTTGTACTATATACAATATATGTGTTACTTAGTCTCAAATTTTAAAATAAAATAAAAAATTGGGAAAACATACAAAAACACATAGGCCCAAAGATTATGAAGTTTGTTTGAGATCATTCAGCTAAGATGGTGTAGAGCTAGAATTTAATCCAAAACCTGTGTGAAACAAAAGTCAGCTTATTAAAAATTAATTAATTAAAAAATGTTTGAGCTCCCTGGATTGATTAGCTCAATGTGGGGCCATTTTGAAAATCTGTAAAATGAACCAACAGTGTCACATGCTTCATGCTAAAATTACATTAAAAGTTATTATGTGTTTTTACAGTTCTTTTGATTCCTTTAAACTTGCCTTGTAATAACTGCCAAGGGAAACAAAATGAAAATAAAGTTGGAAATTTAGAAATTAAGGTTTCTTATGAGAAGTTCTGATATATAACACTATTAACCTCTCTTCGTTGTCTGACTACCTGTTAAATTGGGCTTTTTTGTTGTTGTTGGAGTGTGCTTTGAGTATATTTTACTTTATGAACATATAATTTTCTTAATGTTATAACAATTTTATCTCTTTGATAAAACTTAACCATGATCCCTTCTATAACCTTACACTTTATTTCATTTATAGCATTTATTAGTAGGTCTTCTACATATGTCATCACTTGGTATCAAATTTTAGCCATTCCGTTTTATTTATTTATTTTTAATTTCTTTATTAAGTATATTTTATTGATTATGCTGTTACAGTTGACCCAATTTCTTTCCCCTTTGCTCCCCTTTACCTAGTACCCCCCTTTTCTCCTTAGTTCATGTCCATGAGTTGTGCATATAAGTTATTTGGCTTGACCCTTTTCTGTATTATTCTTAACTCTCCCCTGTCTATTTTGTACCTATCAATGGTGCTTCTTAATCTCTGCACCATTTCCCCATTTCTCCCCCTTCCCCATCCCAGTTGATAACCCTCCAAACAATCCCTATACCTATGATTCTGTTCCTATTCTTGTTGTTTGCTTAGTTTGTTTTTGTTTTTATTTTTTTAGGTTCTGTTGTTGATAGTTGTGAGTTTGTTGTCATTTTAATGTTCATAGTTTTGATTTTCTTTTTCTTAAATAAGTCTCTTTAACATCTTATATAACAAGGGCTTGGTGATGATGAACTCCTTTAGCTTTACCTTGTCTCTGGGAAGCAATTTCTCTGCTCTTCCATTCTAAATGATAACTTTGCTGGATAGAGTAATCTTGGTTGTAGGTCCTTGCTTTTCATTACTTTGAATACTTCTTGCCAATCCCTTCTTGCTTGCAAAGTGTCTTTTGAGAAAGCAGCTGGTTGTCTTCCAGGCACCACTTTGTAGGTAACTCTCTGCTTTTCTCTTGCTGCTTTTAAGATTCTCTCTTTATCTTTAACATTTAGCATTTTAGTTATGTGTCTTGGCGTGGTCCTCTTTGGGCCTAGCTTGTTTGGGACTTTCCACTTCCTGGATTTGTATGTCTCTCTTCTTTGCCAAATTAGGCAAGTTTTCCTTCATTATTTTTTCAAATAACTTTTCAATTTCTTGCTCTTCCTTTTCTCCTTCTGGCACCTCTATGATTCAGATGTTGGCACGTTTAATGTTGTCCCAGAGGTTTATAAGCCTCTCCTCATTTTTTTCAATTCTTGTTTCTTCAGTTTCTTCATTCTGTATTGGTTGACTGTTTATTTCTTTCTTATGTTCCAAATCATTGATTTGAACCCTGGTTTCCTTTGCTTCACCATTGGTTTCATGTGTATTTTCCTTTGTTTCACTTAGCATAGCCTTCACTTTTTCCCTTATGTGTTTTCTGTACTCAAGCATAACTGTCAAGCCTGTAAGCATCTTTATCACCAGTATTTTGAACTCTTCATCAGTTAGGTTGGCTATCTCCTCATCTGTTAGGTTGGTTATCTCCTTGTTGCTTAGTTCTCTCACTGGAACCTTGATCTGTTCCCTCTTTTGGGCTATACTTATGTATCCTCAACTTGACAGGCTCCTGTGTTGGCCTCAGTGTCTTAGGTAGAGCTGTTGCACCTGTTATATTGTAAGGGGTGGAGCCTTAGGTATTCATCAGTGCCTGGAAACCTATTTCATCATGTTGTGGCACTGTATGTGAGGGAGGGGTCTGAGCAAAAATAATGCTGCTTGCTCATCACTTGCCCCCTTTTCAGGCACTTCTCCCACTTCTCATATGGGACTGTCACTGCTCTAGCTGTTGCACTGACTGTGGTTCCCCGAGTGGGTGGGTCTGTGGATGTTCTAGGACCATGAGGGCCCTCTAAACAAGCAGAATCTGCTGAGAGAGCAGCAGTTTCTCCCCCCCCCCCCCCCCCCCCCGTTTTCACAGTCAGAAGCAATGAAGCTTTATTTTCTCTGGTGCTGGAACTGTGAGCTGTGCAGTCTAGTCTGGTGCTGGGAGTGCTTCCCAGGTGTCCCTCACTATTTTTTTAAATGTGTGATTGCACTTTCTGATGGCTGGCCACAGCTGCTGCTGCCACTGTCATCACACCATGTCCTCTAACCCCAGCTCTGCCCCTATTCCCTGTCAAGGTATTTCTTCTTTATATCTTTGTTGGATTTTCATGCAGCTTGATTTTCTGGAACTTGTAGTTGTCTCCAGTTTTGAGGTGATTGTATTTTTTCTTAGTTGTGGAGGGAGACCCAGCATGTCTACCTATGCCTCCATCTTGGCCAGAAGTCCTTATTTCTTTTTTTATTATTCTATTACAGTTTTCCCAATTTTTTGCCCATTGCTCTCCACTGCCCCTCAACCCCTACAATCAATTGCCCACCCTGTTGTCCATGAGCCATTCTGTTTTTAAGTGTTAGTTGAATATTCTTCACTCTCTCCCTCCCTATTGCCATTCTTCTAATTTAACTCTCTGGATCTTTAGCCTAGAGTGTTTCATTAATGTCCACTGGGTTTCATTTATTAATTTATCATTAATTCATTTTTTCACTCTGCATTTATTGATCACTTACTATGATGAACCCAATCTTGGGTATACAACTATCACTAAAACATGGTTTCTGTTCTCAAGGACCTTATGATTAACTTGATGAAAAAAACAAAAAAACAAAAAGATATAGCATAATATGAAAAGGGCTTAAATAGAAAAACTTAGAAGATATTATGGGAATCCAGAGGGGAAAATGAGAATTCTGGGTGGGAAGTCAAGGAATGCTTCACAGAGGAGGTGAAGTTTGAATGGAATCTGCACGGGCACGAATTGTAATTTCAGAAGAAAAAATAACCTGAGTCAATCAGGGAGATGTAAGTACCCTTTTCTCTATTCCCCACCGGTGATATATGGCATACATCTACTCAAGTTATTCTTTATAAAGAGATATTAGATATGTGATTTACGGTTAAAACTTTTAATGACTGGCCCATTTTCTTTGGAACAGAGGACAAATTTCATTGTCTTAAAGTACTCTTCCCAGTTTTTTTTTTTTTTTTTTTCTTACAGTTGTGCTTTGGGTTTAGGTTACAGTGATCTGTTCAAGTAGAAACTATATTTCCTTTCACTGTATAGTTCCTAATTAGAGTTGCTCAAAAGAACTTGAATGAGCTTTGGCAGGTAGGAGAGAAGCAGCAGTCATTACTTTTGGATGCTTGTTATGGTCCTTGTTCTCCTCCGTCCTGTGTTTCCTATAGTTCATCTTCCTGGTTCCTGCCCTGCTGATCAAGAGTGGCCGCAAGCCCACTATTGGACTCCTGACTATGGATATGCAGAGGCGTTGGTTCTTTAAGAGAGAGTAGCTTCCCTACAAGTTCCTCTTTTGTGGTCATTTTGGTGGTTGCCTGGATTGGTTTCTTGCATTTCCCCGCAGTTCTAGTTTGTTCTCTCTTACCAGTGCTCCAGGTGACTTTTTCTCTCATCACTTGAATGCCTCCACTAGACCTCACCTCCCTAGCTCCTCCCATGTCTGAGTAAGGTCTGATCCCTAAAATAAATTTCTATCTCCCATAATACTCATGGTGGCTATGAATCCTTACGATTTAGTGAGGTGTCTTGAATAGGCCACAAACTGTGACTAGAATACTCCCTTTTTTCTGCCCCTATTTCTATCATGGTGAAGTCCTGTCTGTTTTTCAAGGTTCAGTTTAAATGTGCTATCCATTGTGAACCCTTATAGGCCCTTTTTCCTTGCCTCTCTCCCACAAACACTGGTCCTGAAACAATTTGGACACCTTTTCTTTTCTTCCCACTTGTATTACAGTTTGATGTTTGTTAATCTGGTACTACCATGAAATTGTGAGCTCTTTAAAGTCAAAGAAAATGTCTTGCTCTCTTTCCTGTCCCTCCTGTCCCTCCACCTACTGCCTTGAATAGAGCACAGCTTCAGTAATGTATTTAAGCTTATTGACTTGCATATACAACAGAGGAGTGGCTTCCAAACCCATAAGGAGTAGGTTATTGAAAGACCCCAGAGAGGTGGATACATTGTTGAGAATCAGATGATCTTATAGGCAAGAGTTGTGGAACTGAGGAAGTGGATGACACATACAAACATCATTTTAACTATCTATGAGATGAAAACAAAGCAGTGATATTAACACACTAAATAAAGAGAACAGCAATGACATATTACTCACTATTAGTTGGTTATAAAAGTTACATCATAATTAATTTTTATTTGCCAGTCTTTGATTACTGAAGGATATTTTAGGATTCTCTGTACCATTATTTTTAACACTTAAAAAATGAATTCATCTTCTTTATCTCCTTTTTTCCAAATTTGATTTATGTGGGAAGAGCTTTTCTTTGTGTTTTCCCCACTGTTCAAATATTTAGTGCCCCTTTCCATGTAATGGCTTAGAGTTGTTGCCTCTCACCTCAGGCCTTACTCATTCTTATTAAGAAATGTAGAATGAGTTTTATGCTAAAGATAGATAGAAAATAAAAGAGATAAAAACTAACAAGTACACTTCAAGACCTTTGGGAAAATTTTATTTAACCTATTGGCTTTCTCTGAGTAGGTATTTATTTTCTCCTCTCCCTAATACAGAGGCTTAGATGCTCTCTCCGCCCTGTCCCCATCCTCATAGCTCTGCTTCCTGCCTGCAAAAAGCACCCAGGGTTGCAGTGTTGAGGCCAGGGTTTACCTTCTCTCAACATCCTGAGAGGAAGAAAGACATTGCAAAAAGCCTCGCTTTTGCTCTGCTATCTATTTTTTCTCCTTTTCCTATTTCTTACACCCCTTCCTTCTCCCTTCCTTTTCTCTCTTCTCTCCTTTCTTCTTCTCCTTCTCTTCCTTCTTCCTCTTCCTCCTCCTCCTCTTCTTCTTCTCCTCCTCCTCCTCTCTCTTTTCTTCTTCTCCTTCTCCTCATCCTCCTTTCTCCTCCTCCTCCTCCTCCTCCTCCTCTTCTTCTTCTTCTTCTTCTTCTTCTTCTTCTGCTCCTCCTCCTCTCTCCTTCCTTCTTCTCCTTCTCCTCCTCTTCTTCTTCTCCTTCTCCTCATCCTCCTCCCTCTTCTTCTTCTTCTTCTTCTTCTCCTCCTCCTCCTTGTCCTTCTCCTCCTCCTCTTTGTCCTTCTCCTCCTCCTCCTCATCCTTCTTCTGCTCCTCATCCTCCTCCTCCTTCTTCTGCTCCTCCTCATCCTTCTCCTCCTCCTACTTGTCCTTCTCCTCCTCGTCCTCCTCCTCATCCTCCTTCTCTTTCTTATTCTTCTCCTTCTCCTCTCTTTCTCTTTCTTTTCTAATTATCTCCAGCTGGCAGAACTCATAAATCTCATACACAGTAATGAAAAGTGAAATTCTTAGTTGCTGCAAAGCAATTCAGAACCAAATCCACAGATCATAGATACTGGGGTTCTGTATGTAGTGATGATCATGGCGTTTGTGTGCTCATAGACTTGCCTCTATTTGCTATCTTAAATGAAAAAGATTGTGGTTCCTCAAAAAAATCTTCTCGAACTGTTATTAGAAATGTGGAGATTATTTATCTTCATTATTTTAATTTAGGAATGTTGGGCAGTTCTTGATAATGAACCTGGCTGGCTAAGGGAGGAAATCGCTGAGAGACCAATCAAATTGCTTCATATTTGAAAACTTAGTCATTTAAAGATAGCTCACTTGGATTTCATGGCTGAAATGGTCAGCCATTAGATTTTGTGTTTCAGCAACTGAATGGGATGGTGCATTGATTGACCATTCATTATGACAGCCCGAAGCCCCATAATTGACCAGCATCTGGTTAACTCAGTTGACCTGGATAGTCAAGGCCCCAGTGATTGCTTCCTGAACCTTAAGGGAAGCTTGAACTGTCGAGGACTTTGTCACATGCCTGTTTTGTTTGCAGCATTATCATTGTCAGAGAACAAAATCCACAGTTCACCTTTGTTCTTTCACAGTGCCAGGCAGAAACAAACAAAAATAAATAAATAAAAAACAAACACCCATCCCCCCCACAATGTTTTGGAAAATTTGGTTTATTAAAGAGATGCTTCATCATATCTGCCCTGATAAGCGCAAACAAAATTCTAGTGCTATTTATACACCTGGGTTTATTTGGTTTGTAGGAAAGGGAGGAAAATATTGATGTGTGAGGGAAATATTGATTGGTTGCCTCTCACCGCTCTCCAGGTCCCAGCCCATAACCTAGGCATGTGTCCTGACTGGGAATCTAACCAGGGACCTTACACTTTGCAGGATGATGCTCAACCAACTGAGCTATGCCAGTCAGGGATTTTTTTTTAGAATTTAGTTTGTTTATTCTTACAGAGAGGGGAAAGGAGGGAGAAAGAGAGGAGGAGATGAGATACTAATTCTTTCTGCTCTCTTTTCTCACTCTCTTCCCCTGAGTCCTCCAGAGTCAGTAGAGTCACTTCTTGGGTTCCCCAGTCCCTCAATGCCATTTCAATATTTACTCCTGCGACCTGAGTGGGCTGCCTGATGTTAGGATGTGCTAGCAATAGTAGCTGTCATCTCATTAGAACTCAGTGATTAAACCAGTTTCCCATCTGGTTTAGTTAAGCAGTACTGCTAACCTTCTGGGCTGGCCTAGACAACTGCACTTACTGGAAAGAAAGAAAACTATTGCTTTGTGTCCCCCCACCGGCATCACAGGGGAGAGGTAAGTGTCAACTCCCTCAAAAAATATTTAGAACAGCAGTCTGGCAATTTTAAGGTTTCATTCTTGAGGACAATTTCTATTGGTTTTCTCTACAAGACTGGTGTGCTGGAAGTCCACAACTAACCTAGAATTTTCAAAGGCCATTGCATCGGAAGAAGCATGGCCATCTTCTATGCTATTTGTGAGGTTTGGGGGCTCAGGAAAATGTCAGCTTGAATTGTTGCCTAAGTATTGTAACCCCTTGTTCAAAGGTTCTGAGATAGGAGCAGGGAGGTTGGAAATACAGATTCATTGGCCCTAACCAACAACGTCTGCTGGAACCAAATATATTGAAGAAAAACACAGTGGTATGGTATCCACCCCCCTCCCCCAACTTGAGCTGCCCTCTATAAAATGTGGGTGTCATTTAAAAAGGGCATCATTTCCAATGAATTCTGGAAGTGTCACACAGGGTATTGATTGATCAGTCTTGCCATCAGTATGACTGAGGCCAGCGTGGAGCTGTCCCTGTGATCCAATTTTCAGACACCTTCGCTTCCTGGCAAATAGCATCAGTAAGTGGAAGGACAGAGGAGGGCAGAGATATGCATCTGTGGGCAGGAATAGTGTGGCAGAAAGGTAACAAGAATGATGAATTTTGTATCATGGTCAGCTTGTCTAATCAGTACATATTGAAAGCTGCAAGTATCACACCCTAGGTGTGTTGAATGATGAGGAGTCTGCTTTATTTTCTTTAATAAGCATCATTAAATCAAGAATAAGTCAAAAGTAGGTTCTAATCAATGAGAAATACCAATACCAACATTAGTGAAATCATTTTAAGATAGCATTAGTGTCTACCTTTGTGATTGTTTTTGTCTGCAGGTTTATAATCACTATAGAGATATGGGAGAGAAGTGCTCACCCAACTGCATTTCCTTTGCAGTACAAATCATAATTATACTTAATACAGGTGAGTTTTAGAATGACAACTACACAGCCTATGCAAGTGACTTCAAAGTGTGGCATTTAGCATGTATGAATGCATGCATAGATGTACATGAGTAGATACATATACTTTGGCCCACGTCACAAAAAGTTTGGATGTTGGTTGAATGGCTGTAGGTAAGATGTGGGCTTCTGTTTCTCTATTTATATTTCTTCCATAGGTTTTACTTAGGGCAGAAAGATTAGGGCAGCAGAATAGCGGGTTGGTTTGAGTAGAATGGAAGTGGCTGAAGGCTCTCGGCTTCCTGTGAAAATAATTTCCTGGTGTGTGAACTTTGGACTACTAGATAAGAAAAATAAGCATCATATTTGCAGCTGGGTGGGTCAACTCCAGGGCTCCTCCCTAGAGCTTCCTCTTCCCAACTCTGGGTCCTCTGGACCTCAGGACAGGGAATGATGTTGCTGGAGCCCTGCAGCCAGAGGAGCTGGGCAAGAAGTACTCATAGGAATTACAGACAACCTCTTCTCTGAACTGTGGGACCCAAGGGTCTTTGCTTTTTCTTAGCACTCCTATCTGGGACCTTCAGGGTACATTGTAGTGGGGAACATGCAAATGTATTTCTCTCACAAGAGACTAGTGTGCTGTGGTTTACCTTCTCTGATTCTTGCATACTCTTTTAACTTCATGAGCCTGCTACATTTTGTGCCCATTTGCTCCTTGCTCTCGGGATATTTCTGTGTCTCAAACATGCATAGAGGAGGCTCTTTTAGTCATAATTGTGTACTTTTTCAAGTCTGGCAGCCTATGCCCAGTCATGGATTTTGGTACATTTTTGCACAGCAAGATCTCACAGGGCTGCTGGGAGGTTAAATGCTGCACAGTATCAAAAACATCAGATTTTGTATAGGATGCTACATGTGTAACATTTGATTATTATTTCCAGTGGACTGTAAACCCCTCTGAGACCAGGATGGTGCCTATTCCTTTTTGCATTCTCTTTTTACTTGATGAATGCTAGCTAATTCAATCAAGAAATCAGTTCAGGACCTGCTTCTATAGTTATTACAAGTGACTTACCCTCTGGACTCTTTAGAGTATCTCAGGGAAAAGCTCTGGTGTTTGTTCTTGGCAAGGAGAATGGTTACGTAGACTTACAGCCATTTTTTTGTGGACAGTGTGTTCATGTAGTCCTTGGATCTTATGACAGTGACTCTCTATCATAAGAGAACCCAGACAGGAAATTCTGATCAATTGTTGACTTAATCTTGTTAAAGGTATGCTTAGCTTCAACCTTTGTTCTCTTGCTGGGAAATCTGGGCTTACAGTTCACTTTTGTTTGTTCTTGCATCCAGGTTCCCAGATATAGGCAGGTCAATGGACTGGCTTAGCCGGCCTCCTGCTACACCCCTGTGGAGGCCTGTACCATTGGTCATCACTTCCCTCAGCAGAAGTTGTGCTCACCACCAGCCTGGATGTGCCCACAGCATCAAAAGCACCAGATCTTGTACAGGAAATGGGGCCAGTCATCCTGTCCCAAGGGTGAGTGACATCTATACTGGTACCATTTTAGATGATGAAACTAAAGGGCTTCTTTATAAAGTAGCCAGTCCAACCAGGGGAAGGGTGAAAGAAACCAAATAATTATTATTCTGGAGAGAGAAGTGAAAACTGGAACTTAGTGATGTCATGCATTTTGCCTATTTATCCAGTGGTCCATCATTAGTTGTTTGTTTTTTTTAAGACATTTTTAAAATTTATTGCATGATTATAGTTTCCATCCATATCTAATTTTATATTTCTTATTTTATTTTATATTTTTGGTTTTTCAATTACAGTTGTCCCATTATTTTCCCCAGTGCTCCCTCCCACCCAGCCCACCCCTTCTCCCACAATCATATCCCTCCCCGCTGTCCATGTCCATGAGTCATTTATACACATTCCTTGACTAGACCCTTCCCTTACTTATCCCCCTTTCTCTTCCTCCCCCTACCCGCCCCCCACCAGTAACTGTTAGTGTGCTCCTTGTTTACATGCCTCTGGTTCAATTTTGCTCATTTGTTTGTATTGTTCATTAGTTTCCTTTATTAGGTGATACTATATGGCATTTGTCTTCTGTTGCCTGGCTTATTTCACTAAGCATAATTCTCTCTAGTTCCATCCATGTTGTCGCAAATGGCAGGAGTTCCTTTTTTCTCTCTGCTGCATAGTATTCCATTGTGTAAATGTATCACAGTTTTTTGATCCACTCATCTACAGATGGGCACTTAGGCTGTTTCCAGCACTTAGCTATTATAAACAGGGCTGCTATGAACATAGGGGTGCATAAGTTCTTTTGAATTAGGTTTTTAGGATTTTTCAGGTATAATCCTAGCAATGAAATTGCTGGTTCATAAGGCAGTTCCATTTTTAGTTGTTTGAGGTAATTCCATCCTGTTTTCCATATTGGCTGCACCAGTCTGCATTCCCACCAACAGTGCAGTAGGGTTCCGGTTTCTCCACATCTTTGCCAGCATTTGTTGTTTGTTGATTTGTTGATGGCCATTCTGACAGGTGTAAAGTGGTATCTCATTGTGGTTTTTATTTGCATCTCTCTGATGGTTAGTGATGTTGAGCATTTTTTCATGTGTCTATGGACCTTCCGTATGTCCTCTTTGGAGAAGTGTTCGTTCAGTTCCTTTGCCCATTTTTTAACTGGGTTGTCTGTTTTCTTGATGTTGAGTCGTATAAGCTCTTTATATATTTTGGAGATCAGTCCCTTGTCTGAGGTATCATTGGCAAATATGTTTTCCCATATGGTTGGTTTCCTTTTCATCTTGCTGATGTTTTCTTTCTTCCTTTTTTTTTTTTCAGGGGAGAGCGCGAACACAGTCCCCCATTACCACAAATTATGCAGTCGAGTTTCCCACATTTGGCGAAATCGCAGGGGTCAGCACATCCAGAGTGCAATGGATAAGCCTCGCCCTGGGAAAACCACCTTTGTGATCATGGTATCTCCCCTGCCAGGTAAGTATGATGTTTTCTTTTGCTGAGCAGAAACTCTTTAGTTTGATGTAGCCCATTTGTTTATTTTATCCTTTATTTCTCTTGCCTTAGGAGATGGATCCGTGAAGATATTGTTACATGGGATATCTGAAATTTTCCTGCCTATGTTTTCCTCTAGGACTTCTATGGTTTCACGGCTTACATTTAAGTCTTTGATCCATCTTGAGTTTATTCTCGTGTGGGGTGTAAGTTGGTGGTCTAGTTACATTTTTTTGCACATCCCTGTCCAGTTCTCCCAGCACCATTTGTTGAAGAGGCTCTTCTCTCTCCGTTTTATGTTCCTTCCCCCTTTATCAAATATTAGTTAACCTTATAGTTCTGGGATTATTTCTGGACTCTCTATTCTGTTCCATTGATCTATATGTCTGTTCTTTTGCCAGTACCAGATTGTTTTGATCACAGTGGCTTTGTAGTATAGTTTGATGTCTGATATTGTGATTCCTCCTGCTGTGTTCTTCTGTCTCAAGATTGCTTTGGCTATTTGGGGTCTTTTTTGGTTCCATATGAATTTTTGAAGTGTTTGTTCTAGGTCTGTGAAATATGTCATTGGTATTTTAATAGGGATTGCATTGAATCTGTAAATTGCTTTGGGTAGTATGGCCATTTTGATGATGTTGATTCTTCCCATCCAAGAACATGGTATTTGCTTCCATTTATTTGTATCTTCCTTAATTTCTTTCTTCAATGTTACATAATTTTTGAAGTACAGGTCTTTTATCTCTTTGGTTAAGTTTATTCCTAGGTACTTTATTTTTCTTGTTGCTATAGTAAATGGTATTTTCTTTTTTGTTTCTGTCTCTGATATTTTATTGTTGGTGTACAGAAATACCTTAGATTTCCATATATTTATTTTGTACCCTGCTATTTTGCCAAATTCGCTTATTATATCGAGTAGTTTTTTAGTGGAGTTTATAGGGTTTTTTAGGTATACTATCATGTCATCTGCATATAATGATAGTTTTACTTCTTCTTTCCCAATTTGGATGCCTTTTATTTCTTTTACTTATCTGATTGCTGTGGCTAGGACTTCCAACACTATGTTGAATAGAAGTGGAGAGAGTGCACAGCCTTGTCTAGTTCCCGATTTCAGGGAGAATGCTTTCAGTTTTTGTCCATTGAGTATGATGTTGGCTTCAGGCTTCTCATATATAGCCTTAATTATGTTAAGGTATGCTCTCTCTATTCCCATTTTGCTGAGTGTTTTCATCATAAATGAATGTTGTACTTTATCAAATGCTTTTTCTGCATCTATTGATATGATCATGTGATTTTTGTCTTTCATTTTGTTTAGGTGATGTATTATATTTATTGATTTGCAAATATTAAACCATCCTTGCATCCCTGGGATGAATCCCACTTGATCATGGTGTATGATCTTTTTAATGTGTTGCTGGATCCAGTTTGTCAATATTTTATTGAGAATTTTAGCATCTATGTTCATCAGTGATATTGGCCTGTAGTTTCCTTTCTTTGTTGTGTCTTGACCTGGTTTTGGAATTAGGATAATACTGGCTTCATAGAAAGAGTTTGGGATTTTTTCCTCTTTTTGGATTTGTTTGAATAGTTTGATGAGGGAAGGAGTTAGTTCTTCCCTAAATATTTTGTAAAATTCTCCTGTGAAGATGTCTGGTCCAGGGTTTTTGTGTGCTGGGAGATTTTTGATTACTGTTTCAATTTCATTCTTTGTTATTGGTCTGTTGAGACTTCCTACCTCTTCTTGATTTAGTTTTGGGAGATTATATGTTTCTAGAAATTTGTCCATTTCATATAGGTTTTTGAGTTTCTTGTTATACAGTTGTTTGTAGTAATTTCTTACAATCCTTTGTATTTCTGTAGTATCAGTTGTGATTTCTCCTCTTTCATTTCTAATTTTGTTTATTTGGGTCCTCTCTCTTTTTTTCTTGATGAGCCTGGCTAAAGGCTGTCGATTTTGTTTATTTTTTTCAAAGAACCAGCTCCTACTTTTGTTGATCTTTTGAATTGTTTGTTTAGTCTCTATGTCATTTAATTCTGCTCTAATCTTGATGATTTCCTTCCTTCTACTTGCCCTAGGCACATCAGAGAAGGAAAACTCTGACTCCAAAAAAACCTCCGCTGCCTTGCGGCATACCTCTTCAGGGGAAAGGCTAAGGGAGTAAACCCTGACAGAAAATCCGGAGCTGGAGTCCCTAAGGCGGTTTGACGTTGTAGTCATCACCGGCAACTCCTGCGGCGCACCTGAAGCCAAGCTGTATTGACTCGTCTTTCCCTTGGATCCTTCAGCTGTGAAGAGAGGGGGGGTCTGCTGCATGGGCAACAGCAGACCCTCCATATTACCCTGCCCAGGCTCTGTAGCTTCACTGGAGAGGACACTCCAGTGTCATCGCAAGATGTCGATTCAACACGGGAGGAGACAGATACCGTGTCACTCCCGAGTCGGGCTGCACAGACATTCTCGGCGGTGCAGATAGACTCTTAAGAAGCTACACCATCGTCTCTCGAGACGGACGGCTGCCGCCGCCGACGACGACGACGACTTGTAGGCTTTGTTTGTTGTTCCAGTTCTTGTAGCTTTAGGGTTAGATTTTTTACTTGAGATTCTTCTGTCCTTTTCAGATATGCCTGTATTGCTATGAACTTCCCTCTTAGGACTACTTTTGCTGTGTCCCATCGATTTTGGGCTGTTGTGTGTTCATTATCATTAATTTCCAGAAATTTCTTGATTTCTTCTTTGATGTCATTGTTAACCCATTCATTGTTTAA
Source organism: Furipterus horrens (assembly GCF_987537825.1). Classification (NCBI taxonomy): domain Eukaryota; kingdom Metazoa; phylum Chordata; class Mammalia; order Chiroptera; family Furipteridae; genus Furipterus; species Furipterus horrens. The sequence continues at coordinate 157,622,916 of NW_028327173.1, forward strand.
TAGCATGTTATTTATTCTCCACAAGTTTGGATGTCTTTGATTTTTTTTTCTGAGGTTAATTTTTAGTTTCAAGGCATTGTGGTCTGAAAAGATGCTTGATATAATTTCAATTTTCTTGAATTTGTTGAGGCTCGTTTTGTGTCCTATCATGTGGTCTATCTTTGAAAATGTCCCATGTGCATTTGAAAAGAATGTATATTTTGCTTCTTTGGGGTGGAAAGTTCTATATATATCAGTTAAGTTCATGTAGGTTAGTGTGTTGTTCAATGTCTGTATATCCTTGGTGTTTCTTTGCTTTGAAGATCTGTTTATTGTTGATAATGGAGTGTTAAAGTCCCCTACTATGTGTGTATTGCTGTTAATATCCTTCTTGTGATCTTCTAGTATTTTCTTTATGTATTTGGGTGCTCCTATGTTGGGTGCATATATGTTTTTCAGTGTTATATCTTCTTGATGGATTGTTTCCTTAAGTATTATGAAATGTCCTTCTTTGTCTCTTTTTATTGCCCTTGCTTTGAAATCCATTTTGTCTGATGAGTACTGCTACCCCGGCTTTTTTTTCATGTCTGTTTGCTTGAAATACTTTTTTCCATCCCTTCACTCTCAGCCTGTGTAAATCATTTGTTTTGAGGTGTGTTTCTTGTAGACAGCCAATATGTGGGTCCTGTTTGCATATCCTGTATATCCATTCCACTACCCTATGTCTTTTAATTGGAGCATTTAATCCATTTACATTTAAGGTTATTATTGACATGTATTTATTCATTTCCCTTTGTACCTGTGTTCCTCTCCTTCTCTTTTTTTCTTCTTTTTCTTAAAGCATTCTCTTTAGCATCTCTTGCAATGCTCGTTTGGTGGCGATGTATTCTTTTAGTCTTCCTTTGTCTGAGAAACTCCTTATTTCACCTTCCATTTTGAATAAGAGCCTTGCTGGGTAGAGTATTCTTGGTTGTAGGCCTTTGTTTTTCATTGCTTGAAATATTTTTGACCATTCCCTTCTGACTTGTAGTGTTTCTGTTGAAAAATTGGTCGATAGCCTTATCGGAGCTCCCTTGTATGTTATTTGCTGTTTTTCTCTTGCTGCTTTTAGGATTTTTTTGGGTTTTTTTGGGTTTCTCTTTGTTGGGACTCTCTGTGCTTTTGAACTTGCATAACTTTTTCTCTCATCAGGTTGGGAAAATTTTCTGTCATTACTTCTCCTATCAGCTTTCCTATTCCTCATTCCTCTTCTCCCTCTTTCATTCCGATGATCCGGATATTATTTTTCCTCGTGCCATCCTGTAATTCCCTTACATCTTCTTCATACTTTTTAAATCGTTTTTTATTTTGTTGTATTGTCCAGGAATTTTTTTCTACACTGTCCTCTAACTCACTAATCCAATCCTCTGCTTCGTTTAGCCTGCTTTTAATTGATTCTACTGTGTTTTTCAGTTCAGAGAGTGTATTCTTCATTTCTTCCTGGTTCTTATTAATAGTTTCTATGTCCTTTTTTATGCTGGTGTATTTCTGTGTAAGTTCCCTGTAATTTTCTTGGAACTGTTGGTAACTTCCTTGGAGGTTGTCGTAGTTGTTTTTGAGGTTGTCAAGTATATTGAGTTTCTTCACCACCATTATTTTGAATTCCATGTCTGACATTTGGGTTATGTCTATTCCATCTACCTCTCTTTCTGGGGATTCCTCTTTTTCTTTCATTGGGAGGTTGTTTCTAAGTCTTCCCATGTTGGATTCTTCCTGTTTGTTTTCGGTTTTTGGGTTTGTCTGCTTTGATTTCCCTCCTTTGAGGAGATCTGGGGGTTTCAGTGGTGCAGTCTCTTTGATCTCCTGAGCCTGATGTTCTTGGGGTACCCTTTATGTCATTTGTTTATGCTGTCTGGTTATATTTCAGATGCTCTTTGGTGCGACCTTCCCTCTAGCTAGTTGATTGAGAGTCACTCTACCTGAGTTCTTTTGTGGAGATGCTGTTAAAAATATAAACACACAGCCCAGGCAAGAAACCCACACCCTCAAAAATATCCCCCACCCTCTATCCCACTATCAGCAGCAAATGAGCCAGTATTAATATAAATGTAGAGAGGTTAGGGCTATTACACTATAGGAAGAATAGATAAGAGTTGTTTTTAGTGAAGAAAAAGATGATTTTTGAAAGGGAAATGATAGAGTAATAACAGTAGCAAGTAGTGTTGAGACTATGGAAGACAGTAAGTAATATTTACATTGTATGTTAATAATAAAAAAAAGAGAGAGAAGAATGCAGAGTATAGTAAGAAAGTAGAATTGTATAGTATTAGATTTATATAGTAGTTATATGCTATATATTTAGTGTGAAAGGGAGGCTAAACAAAACAGACAAACAAACAAAAATTAAAGAGGAAGGATGAGAGGGAGAGATGGTATGAAACAAATTAAAGAGGTAGTTTTCAAAAAAAAATAAAAAACATAAAAATAAAAATAAAAAATAAGAAAATAAAAAAATTACAATAAAATACAAATAAAATAAACTAAAATAGAAATAAAAATTAAAAAAAAATTTTTACTCAGTTTAACCCTTGTGTGCCGTCTTCTTTTTTTGGATCCACACCTGGTCTATTGAGGTGGGCCAGAGGTTCCTGATCATGGACGCAGCAGTGTGCGCCTGCATGCAGTGTTGGTCGTGCTAGCCTTGCGCCTGCTGGGTCGCGCGTGTGGTGGCTGGCCCGATTGCTTGTGAGCGCTCGCATGTGCGCGTGCACAGTGGCCTGCGCGCTAGCCTCAACCCTGCTGAGCCGTGGCCTGGGAGTTGGTTTCTCGCCCCTTGGGGTGGAGCCCTGGACACTTGTGCATGGTGGAAGTGGGTGTCTGTGAGTTGCGGCTGGGCATCTGTGAGTTGCGGCCACCTGCTGTTCTTGCACCTGTTTGGGCGGGCACGAGTAGCGCCTGCACAAGTGGCCTGTGGGTTGGTTTGGTGCTTATTGGGGCAGGCCAGGGGTGTCTGTGCATGGTCTCCTGTGTGCCCAGCAGGTTGATTTTTCACCGTTGGTGCACTGATTTTATGCCTGTTGGGGTGGGCCCGAGGGGCACCTGGACACGTGGCCAGCGACTTGGTTGCGCGCCTAGGCCGGTGGATGAGGGCACCTCCCTGTGCGCACTCGCAAGACCCAAGAGGAGGGTTGGGGAGTGGGTGAGTGCACTTCTGTACCTGCGTTCCTCAAGAATCTCCTCTTGCCCCCAACCTCTCCACCCCTCTCCACAGTACACTAGAGAAAAATATAAAGGAAAAACACATTCTTACATACACAGCAGTACGCTGTTTTTTATCTCTCAGTGCCAGATGCCACCTGGCCCTCTCCTGGCTCTGCCAGCGGGCAGAGACCCACTCTCTTCCCGATGCCTTTCTGGGGAAGCCTGTGGTCACTAAAAAGTCTTTGTGTACTTCCAGTCACAGCTCAGGGAGCCACCCCAGTCAGAAATCCTGTCTCATCAATTTTTCCTCTGCTATCCTCACCAAATAGGTCGTTCCCAGATGGTCTTCTCTAAACCAGCAGTGCCAAGACTCGACTCCTGTCAGTATCCAGATGCTCACTGAGATGTTCTGTCTGCAATTAGTCCAAACTACAGACGGGTCTCGGGAGCTAGAAAGGGCAGTCTCCCCTCATTCCTCCACCATCTTCCTCCTCAGTTTTTTGTTTTATAAATTTAAAGTGATTTTATCTGTTTGAATGAAAAAAAATATTTAAGTGTGAAGAAGCTCACTAATTTCTGTCCTCCTGTCCCCCAATTAGTTAATCATATTTATTGTTCATAGTTTTGATCTTATTCTTTTCTTAAATAAGTCCCTTTAATATTTCATGTAATAATGGCTTGGTGATTATGAACTCCTTTAGCTTTTCCTTGTCTGGGAAGCTCTTTATCTGACCTTTGATTCTAAATGATACCTTTGCTGGGTAGAACAAGCTTGGCTATAGGTCCCTGCATTTCATCACTTTGAATATTTCTTGCCAATCCCTTCTAGCCTGCAAAGTTTCTTTTGAGAAATCAGCTGACAGTCTTATGGGAATTCCCCTGTAGAAACTAACTTTTTTTTTTTTTTTGCTGCTTTTAAGATTCTCTCTTTATCTTTAACCTTTGGTATTTTAATTATGATGTGTCTTGTCATGGACCTCTTTGCATTCATCTTGTTTGGGACTCTCTGTGCTTCCTGGACTTGCATGTCTATTTCCTTCACCAAATTAGGGAAGTTTTCTTTCACTATTTTTTCAAATAGGTTTCCAATTTCTTGCTCTTTCTCTTCTCTTTCTGGCACCCCTATGATGAAAATGTTGCAATGCTTGAAGTTGTCTCAGAGGCTGCTTACACTGTCTTTTTTTTGGGGGGGGGAGGATTCTTTTTTCTTATTGTTCTGATTGGTTGTTTTTTACTTCCTTAATTTCCAAATCATTGACGTGAATCTTGACTTCATCCACTCTACTGTTGTTTCCCTGTAAATTGTTCTTTATTTAAATTAGTGTAACCTTTGTTTCTGAATGGATCTTTTTTATGCCATTGAGGTCCTTCCTAAGTTCCTTGAGCATCCTTATAACTAGTGCTTTGAACTCTGCATCTGATAGATTGCTTATCTCCATTTTGTTTAGTTCTTTCTTGGAGTTTTGATCTGTTCTTTCATTCGGGCCATGTTTCTTTGTCTCCTCATTTTGATAGCCTCCCTGCATTTGTTTTTATGTATTAGGGAAGATGCTATGAATGACTCCCTGTCTTGGTAGCATGGCCTATAGGTGTCCTGTAGGGTGAAGTGGCACAGCCTCCCATATCACCCAAGCTGGGTACTCAAGGTGCACCCTTTGTGTGGGATGAGTACACCCTTTTCTTGTAGCTAAGCCTTGTTTGCTGTTGGCAGATCAATGGGAGGGATTTACCCAGGCCAGTTAGCTTCAAGGACTGGCTGTGACCACTGACCACCATCCTCTGCTCTTGTGGCAGATCAGCTGTGCAGGGCCATGGTGGTGGTACTCCGATGTGGTCTGTAGCTGTCCATTGGGTATGCAGACTCTGGGGTTTTCCAGGTGGTGCAGGCCAAGGTCAGCCCCTACCTGTGTTCTGCTTATGGCCACCCACCTGAGCTATAAAGGAATCTGAGATGGCTGCTACTTGTGCTGTGCTTGGAGATTCCCAGGTGAAGCCAAGCTGTAAATGTAGGCTGGCTGCTGCTAGTGCTGGGCATGGGGCTACTTTGCAAGAGGTATGGGGGCTTACTGAGTTTGGCTGTTGCTTATTTGAGAGAATTTAGGAAGTTATGAAGCATGAGCTAACACCAGCCATTTATATGGAAAAGCAGTTTGGGTGGGCCTATAAATTGGGTGGGGCAGTGTCAGAGGATCTTCATGGTGGGGCAGTGTTAGCGAGGTTGATGGAGTTTCAGATATAGCTCTTGCCTGCTGGCTCTGTGGCTCTGTGTGGAGAGGATCCAGAAAAGGGACAATGGCCTCTGCCCACCTTTCTGTCTGGGAGAAAGCTGTCCCCACAGCTCCTGCCTTGATGCCAGACCCTTCAGTTCCTTGCTGCATGCCTGCCACTGGTACCTTTCAAGCTGCTATCCCAGTACTGGAGCTCAGAGGGAGTGAGTCTGTTTAAGTCTATGTGTGGTTTCTTTAAGAGGAACTGCTTGGGACTCCAGAAGTTTCTTCTACCAACTCAGTCTCCACTGACTTTTGCAGCCAGAAGTTATGAGAACTTATCTTTCTGTCACTGGAACCTGGACTGGGGGGCCTGGTGTGGGGATTTGACTCCTTGATTCCAAGATACTCCTCCCAAATTTTTAGCCACCACATGTGGATGTGGAACCAGCCCATTCTGCATCTGTGCCTCTCCTACTAGTCTGGATGGATGTTGTTTCTTTAATTCTGTAGTTTTCAGACTTCCCTTCAGCTTGATTGCTGACAATTCTGATTGATGGTTGTTCTATATTTTAGTTGTGATTTTAATATGATTGTGCAAGGAGGTGAGCCATGTCTGCCTATGCTGCCTTCTTGACCAGGAGTTCAGAAACTTTTAAAACACTGAGACTGGATAACAGGCATTTGAAGCAGCCTCACCCTCTAGTATGTCTATTTGGGAAATTTTGCTCTTGTAAGAACAATTTTTTTTTCAAGAAAAACCAACTATTTTTTTAGGAAATACATTTGTGAATAAAATTTGACCTGGGTATCTAGTGTCTAGATCAAAGCAATATTTTACTCATAAGACACCATAGTTACCTTTTCATCTAATTGGTATCAGGAGATAAATGATTCCCTTTACTGAAACCTTCAAAGGCAATAAAGAATGTTGAATCCAGAGATGTAATTTGTAGATCTAGTCTGAAGTGTCTTGGAAGTAATTACTGCTAAGCATAGCCTTGTGGTCTGCTTATAAGACACATTAGCTGTTGTTCCAATGATTTCTATTGTTGCACTTTATACGTGGTGGATATGTGCTCATAAGGATTTTGCACGTTCTGCCTCTCCCTTGGAGAAATGGATTTACTTTACAGGCACTTTCTTAACCTTGCTCTGCTAATTTAAAAGTTTAAGAACCACACAGATTTTGTGGCTTCTGAATGCTCATTCATGAAACTCCAGGAAGGAGGAGTATGCTGAAAAAAAAATTATTTTTTTCTTGAAAAGAAACCAGTACAATCAGAATGACTCAGAATTGAATTATAAATGATTCAAAACAATTGAAAAGCCAAGGGGTAAGGAGGAAGTCGTTTGTTTTCAGAAATAAAGTGCTCACCTGTAATGGGATGTGATGGCAAACAGGTAACAGGGAAAAAGAGTGTGTTAGTTCTAAACCCTCTCTCTGCCTGTTCTGTGTTGGATTTAAGAACTATCTCAAATAATGGTAAGAGAAAGGAGGGACTGACAAAACAAGAATGAGTGAGGGGAAGGTATTTCAGAGGGTTTGGGATAAAATGAAGAAAAAGGAGAAAAGGAAAGAAAAGACAAGCAGATCTGACCGAATAATGGGAGCTAGGCACATTCACGACTGCTAAATTGGTTTCCTGCATGCTCTAATTCCTGCTGCATCCCAGACTGATAGCGTGCCTTGATAAAAAGGAGAAAAGAAAGAAAAAAATCCATGTGGGAGGCTGTGAGTACACACAGAGTCTGTTCTGAGCTCTCTCCACAGGCAGACATGGATCAATAAATCAATAGGAAATGTTCACTGGCTGTAAAATGGGTAGAGAATCCAGTGTCAAGCTGCTCCAAGATGGATGGACAGCAGGCTTGCTGTCTACTGAAAGGCCAGAGGTGACTATCACCTTGAGATGAGATTAGTGACCAACAGCCTAACAGCCCTTTGAACTCTGAGTCTATGATTGAGGACCAGAGCAAGGCTTAAAACAGTCCCAGTGTGACCTACGATGACATTCCCTCTGCTTTGTGTATCACTCCCTCCACCCAAACACTCACACCTCTTGGTAGGGCTGATGGTTTTCCATGTGGAGCCTGGCCACTGTCTGCCCCTGGCCTGCTGTGTTGTGTCATTGAAGTAAAGGCTACAGGAGACTGAATCAGAAATTACTAGGTGCCCTAGTGGTAGGAAGCATCGATCGGAAAGGGTAGGGATTTTCTGCACAACAGCTGGATTTTTCCTTTTGTATAAAGGGGGTTTAACATAATACAGGTGGTGTTTTCTCTGCACAGCACTGTATGTTAACCCTTGCTTTCATGGACTTAACCTAAGGCTGCCGCAGGGGTGGCTGCAGTAGGTCTCCCTGAAATTCAGAAAAGTGCTTTCTGTTTGAAGGGCAATTGGGTCAGGCCAGCCTGACTGTGTGGGGGTGGCCACTGCTGCCCTCATGGTTGTGTTGGGGCTCTATTGGAACAGCAGGTGGCTTTTTTCTTCAGTTGCACCTGGGCCAGTGAGCTGTAGCATGGCTGGGTTTCCACGTAGAGCAGGGGACAGCGTTGCTCCTGAGTCCCTGTTACTGTGGCAGGCAGGGGATGGTGTATGCATATTTCTTGTCCTCTCTGTGACCCCAGTTCTCACTTTTGAGGACACAGGGCTCCTTAACCTCTTGTGACAGAGAGCAAGCACTCACTTTGGGTTCAAACGCTGTGCCATCAACCTCCTGCTTAGTTCTCAGAATGTGGCTCTGTCCAGAAGACACAAATGGCTCATCCTACAGAACGTGTAGAAAAAAATTTGTAACATTTCAGCTTAACATTCAGATAATTTACCATATTTGGTCACATGTACAGTATATGTATCTTATTCATTTCTTAATTTTTTATTCAATAAATGCTTTTTGATTTTCTACTACCTGCCATTCCTAGTATGTGTTAGGCCAGGGATTTTCAACCTTTTTCATCTCATGGCACACATAAAACTAATTACTAAAATTCTATGGCACACCAGAAAATATATTTTTACCAATCTGACAAAATCTATGTATAATTTTGGTTCATTCACATCGGATGGCTATTGTTGTGTTGGCTGTTGTCATTTTAAAATTTGACAACCTAAGGGAAAATAGATCAGTGCCCCTGACTAAATAGTCAGGCATCACATGATTTAAAAATTCTCATGGTACACCACCATGTCGCAGCACACTGGTTGAAAATTGCTATACTAGGCAATGGGCAAAAAGGTTAAGAAAACACTGTTCTAGTCCTTGGGGAAAGAGGGGTCCCTAAAATTTTAAAATACAACTTATGTTTCTAGTATGTCTGGAAGGTCTTATTTATAAAAAAAAAGACTTAAAAAAAATCTGAGAGGTTTTCTTATCAATGTTTCTGAAGAGACAAAAACGGCAATTTTTGGGGATAGTCAGAAAAAGTAAAAAGATGAATTAGACACATAATTAAATGAAGGCTGCATGGTATAATGAGAAATACATTGGAGAAGATTTATTCACTTATTCATTTATTCTCTCCTTTATTCTACAAATGTTTATTGTCTATTCTGTACCTGGCAAGCTATTGATATTGTCCTGGGAGATAGCAGACATTCAACATGGAGTCTATAAACAGATGTACAAATGTATAGACTATTATGAGGATAAGTAGGAGGAGGATGCTATTTAGATGAAGTGGAGGTCAGTGAAGGCTTTAAGTTGAGAGCTGAGAAGAAAAGTAGGAACACGGGCTGGGCCTCAAATCCTTGTCCTGTCACCGACAGATGTGTGACCATAGGTAAGACCCTTGTTATTCTGGGCCTATGCCTTCCCATATGTCAAATAAGGGGGTTGGATTAGATAATTTATATAAATGCTTTTGGTTCTGAAGTAGTATGATTCCTTAAAAAATTTCATTTACATGAAGGCTAAGTCTGTTAGAAATAACATTTTTAGGAGTGACTCAGATATGTTCAGAAAAATACAGAGTTATTGGTTGTTGCTATATAACCTCAGTGGAGACAATAATATGGAAAATAGTTTGATAGTGCTATCAAAAAAGATGGCTTGAGTCCTGGTCCAAATAATCTTAGGGCCATGGAGGAAGACTGTGATACATTGGATTGTATATGGTTCAGACATGAAGTTTGATTATCACACTTCAATTTCCAGTTAAAAAAAGAAAGAAAAAGTGGATGATAGGCTGCATTTAGGAACACTAACAGGTTTCTCATTTGACAATACCTGTATGCCAGGCTTTGAGCTTGGTAATGAGGGAGGGAAGGATGAATCAGACTAGGATTCTGCTCTCATGAAGCTATTTAACTAAATTTATAAAAAAGAGTTCTATTTAAAAATTTAAATAATTGTAGCTATTTGATCCATGTACAACGAATACAGAGCTAATCTGTATGAAGATTTTTACAATTATGTTAGAGCCTGTTGCCTTGTTCCATCTCATTATGGTTGCCCATCTCTACTTACCCTCTTACCTACACAGATAGAGACACTGGCTCAAGTTCAGATGTTGGCATTAAATGTCAACTTGCTTCTTTACTTAAAATCCTGATACCAAAAAGAGGTCTGTGAATTGAGACAACAAATCGACTTTGGTCAGGGGGAGCAGGAAGATGGGACATACAGGTGGAGAGCACACATGTGTAAGAAACTGTCAGAAAAATGCCATTTGAACCTGTATCTGTCCCTCCTGCTTTCTTCCAGTCCCGGCTGATACAAGGTGTCACCCACACCAAATAACTCCCAATCACAACCAATATTAAAGGTGGTGACCTGGGAAACCATGGTCCCTAGGATATGATATTAGGAGGTCTACATCAGGCTCTCTTGAGAAGGGTGATAAACGGATTCACCTTGAAGCATGTCCCCCCTGGCTTGGTGGGGTCTGCTGGTGTGTCTAGGAAGCCCTTTAAATGTGGCCTTCTATTAATTTAGGCTGTCTCTGATGGTGGCTATGTTGCTAGAGATCTTCTACCAAATACAGACTTTTCCATTGATTTTTCTTTTTAGTTTAGCTGATTTAGCAATTCCTTTTAGGTTTATAGATGGGTAACCTGAGTGTTGCAGATGTCACTAGCCAGGAGGCCCCTGTATTATCACATAATTATCTGGAAAGCCCTCACCTCTGGGCCTTCCTGCAATCATCCCAGAGATGCCTACTGCTTCAGAGTTCAGGCTCTGCCTCTACAGAGACTTGGCCTTGAATGCTGACTTTCCAGTTATCAGCTCTATGCTCTTGTAAAGGTTGATGTGACTTTTTCTAAATCTCAGTTTCATTAACCAGAAAATAGATTTTGTGAGAATTTAATGTGATGGTGCCTTTAAAGATCCTGGCAAACAGATAACCCTCAAGGGACGGTAACTCTTGTTACTAACAATGATAATATAAATGTGAGTTTAACAGAACATCTAGTGTAAACTTAGGTATCATTAGATCTGAGATCTAATGAACCTGAGATCTGAGAACTGCACATCTCATGTGTCCCTCCAAGACCTTTCTTGAACAGTGGGCGAAATACAAGGATTCTCTTGTTCTGAGCCTCTGTCGGTGCCTTCTTATATGTCATCACTATATATCAACTTTGCCGAAACATGTTCCTGGACACCACATTTTTTTTTATCCCTCTGGAGTCCCACTGTTATATACATTTACTGGTTCCTCTTGAGGATCCTGGAAGGGTCTCCATTTTTGATGAGACTACTGCTCTCTTCAGTGTGCCCAGCCGGTCCTCCTAGGGGGTCTCTTTATCATTTTCTCAAATACCCATTTCCCCCCATAGTCCTGCTCAAGGATGTGTGCACAAGAGACTATCATTCCACATCACCAAAGGTTATGACTGAAGTTTGAATTTGAAAGCAAATCTGACTTTTTATCTCGCAGCCTCTCCCACCTCACCTGAACCTTGGGTCCCCTTCTGTCTGTCCACCTCAGCTTCAATAGCTCTCTCTGTGTCCTGAACCTACCATGATTTTCCACTGGCTTGTCAAATATTTCCCAGTTCTAGAGCTTCATTCTAAGGGACCTGGGTTTCATGACATCAGCAGAAAGAGTTGCTGAGTCCTGTGAACCTCACTCACAGCCAAATCTAGGTGCCTGACTCTTTATTCATTTTCTGTTTCTCCGAAACCCTTTCATACTAGTGTTTCAGATACATCCTTTTCTGTTCAATCATCACTCTCACCTCGCAAGGCAGGCAACCCCCATAACTCCTTTACAGAAAAATCAGATTATCTGATGGTAAATGAGCTCACAGTCCCCACTTTTCTTTATCTCAGTGCATCCTCTCATTTTTCTTTCAGTCTCGAGATGGATTGTCTTCCCTTTTCTCTGACCTCCTCTGGGTCCCCTCCTCTTCTCCTGCCATCTCAGTCATCCACATCTTCTTCATCTTCAGTCTTCCTCTCCCCATGGTCTGATTCTTTTCTGCTTTCAGATTCCCACAACACAGCTTCCAAAAGACTGGAAAACAAACAAACAAACAAACAAAAAACTTCTCTTCCAAGCCAAACCTCAAAGTCCTTGGTTGACCTTTCTATCTACATAGACTTCCTTGTGAAATGGCCTCCCCTACCACCCCCGAAAGATATTCTGGATGCTTATTGTAACCTGATTTTATCTCAGTGGAAAAGAACAGTGAGAGCACACAGTGCTTTTCCCGGGCCTGCAAACTCCTTGGCTGCTGTAGTCAATCTCTAATTCAGAATGATTCTTTATTTGTCCTCTCTTACATCTATCTTTGCTGTCTATTTCTGCTCCTCCCCACTCCTCCCTGGTCTGGGTCTCTATCACCTCAAGCCTGGGATATTGCCTAAACTTTATAACCAGTCTTACCATATTAAGGCCATTTATAAGTAGTTGGCAGGTAAATTGTTGTAAAATAGCACTTTGGCCATGCCATACCTCTGCTAGTAAAATTGGGCTAGCTCTCTACCACACACAGGAAAACATTCCGAAACTTAAACTTCTACAGGCAGAACCACCTGCAACGAGATCATACCCTTTTTATAATCTCATTTCTTTTACAGGCCCAAGTCTACCTCCAATTAATGATCACTGAAACACTACCTTGTACATCTCAGTGTTAATGCCATGATTGGTCTAGTCTCCCCCTTGAAACGAATTTGCCTTACTGTTTACTCATTGAAAGTGCATATGTTCTTTGGGACCTGTCCACCTCTTCTTCAAGCTCTCACCTTGACATTTATATATAACCTCTCTTTTATCATCGTACTTGCATCTTGACAGCTCTCCTTTTCTCCCCCAAGTAAAAATAAAAGTTTAAGCACTTTATCTGGGAATTTTAAGTAAAATATCTTTGGGTTAAAATTCACCATTTCACTATGTATATATAGAATCAAAGCATTTCCTCTTCACCTATTGCCTTAAATTTTTTGAGTACAAACAAAACTGTTTATTAGAAAGGATTCTAGAAATACTGATTAGTAAATACAAAAAATCTTGCAACACAGAGATGATTGTGTTAATATTTTGGTGTGTAACTTTTCAGTATTTTTCATGGTACACATTCTTATTTATTTATGAAGTATTTCTATCTATTGAGCACTAGGAATAAAATGACAGATTAGATGCACATAAAATATGCCAGGGTGTGCTGATATTCTATTTATATATTTTATACCTATCTTTAAATATTATATATCATAAATATATACATATTATAAATATTGGTATACATATTTTAATATATACATGCAAAATATACATATGTATACAAATACATAAGCATACATATGCATTATATGTATTAGAAATACATCTGCATGTATATATACTATATACAGCATATACATATACAGTAGTCCCTCTATATCGCGGTTCACTTATCGCGGCCTCACTTTATCGTGGTATTTTAAAAAAATATTATATTTAATTATTTATCGCTGATTTTTCACTATATTGCGGGATTTTGTGGTACTGTATACATATGTTGTTAAAGTTATGTAGGTTTAAGAGTGTAGAATATGTTTAAGAACATAAGTAGTGTTTAGGTTTAGAACGTAATACCCGTGATAAGTGAGGGAATACCGTATTTACAAAAAATAAGATCATATTATACATTCTATTTTGTAACTTTCTTTTTGTAATATATCATTGACATCTCAATATCAGTAAGTATACATATACATCACCTTTTTTCCTTCTGTCTTAACCATTTTTAAGTGCACAGTAAAGTACACCTTGTTGTGCAACAAATCTTGCAGAAATGAAGCTCTATGCCAGCAATGTCTCTTTCCTCCCTCTCCTAAGCCCCTGGAAACCACCATCCTATTTTCTGTTTCTAAGAATTAGACTATCTTAGATACCTCATCTAAAAACAATCATGCAGTCTTTGTCTTTTTGTGACTGGTTTATTTAATCTAGCATAATATCCTCAAGATTCAGCCACATTGTTGCATTATGCATTATGCATTATGACAGTATTTAACTCTTTATTATTGCTGAATGATATTTCATATATATATATATATATATATATATATATGAAGGAGGATTGCTGAATCATATGTTAATTTTATTTTCAAATTTTTGAGAAACCTCCATAGCAGCCACACCATTTTACAATCCTATAGATAGTGCACAAGGTTTCCTATTTCTTTGTATTCTTGCCAACACTGTTTTTTGTTTTGTTGTTGGTTTTTAAGGGCCATCCTAAAGGGTATGAGGTGATATCTCATTGTTGTTTTGATTTACATTTTCCTGGTGCTTAGAAAGGTTGAGGATCTTTATTATTTTTTAAATTTTATTGGTTATGTTGTTACAGTATTCCTCCTTTCTCCCCCTTTCTCCCCTCTGCCCAGCACCCTCCTTCCCTCCAGCAATCCCACCCCCTTTAGTTCATGTCCATGGGTCATGGATATAAGTTCTTTGGCTTCACCCTTTCCTATATTATTCCTAACTTCCCCCTGTCTATTTTGTACCTACCAATTGTGCTTCTTAGTCCCTGAACCATTTCCCCATTTCTCCCTCTTCCCCCTCCCAGCTGATCACCCTCCAAATGATCCCCATACCTATGATTCTGTTCCTATTCTGGTTTATTTAGTTGGATTTTGTTTTTATTTTTTAGATTCTATTGTTGATAGTTGTGAGTTTGTTGTTATTTTAATGTTCATAGTTTTTACCTTCTTTTTCTTAAATAAGTCCCTTTAACATTTCATATAATAATGGCTTGGTGATGATGAACTCCTTTAGCTTTACCTTGTCTGGGAAGCACTTTATCTGCCCTTCCATTCTAAATGATAGCTTTGCTGGGTAGAGTAATCTTGGTTTTAAGTCCTTACTTTCCATCACCTTGAATACTTCTTGCCAGCCCTTCTTGTCTGCTAAGTTTCTTTTGAGAAGTCAGCTGATAGTCTTATAGGCACCCTTTTGTAGGTAACCCTCTGCTTTTCTCTTGCTGCTTTTAAGATTCTCTCTTTATCTTTCACCTTTGACATTTTAATTATGATGTGTTTTGGTGTGGTCCTTTTTGGGTCTGGCTTGTTTGGGACTCTCTGTGCTTCCTGGACTTGTATGTCTATTTCCTTTGCCAAATTTGGGAAGTTTTCCTTCATTATTTTCTCACATAAGCTTTCAATTTCTTGCTCTTCCTCTTCTCCTTCTGGCACCCCTGTTATTTGGATGTTGGCATGTTTAAAGTTGTCCCAGAAGTTCCTAAGCCTCTCCTCATTTTTTAAAATTCTTATTTCCTCATTCGGTACTGGTTGACTGTTTTTTCTTCCTTATGTTCCAAATCATTGATTTGAACCCTTGTTTCCTTCCCTTCACCATTGGTTTTGTGTGGATTTTTCTTCTTCTCATTTATCATAGCCTTCACTTCTTCCCTTATTCATTGGCCATACTCAAGCATATCTGTCAAGTCTGTGAGCATTTTTATCACCAGTGTTTTGAATTCTATATTTGTTAGGTTGGCTATCTCCTCATTGTTTAGTTCTCCCACTGGAATCTTGATCCATTCCCCATTTTGGGCCATTCCTCTCTGTCTCATCATCTTGACAGGCTCCTGTGTTTGTTTGCCTCTGTGTCTTAGGTAAAGCTGTCGTACCTGTTATGTTGTAAGGGGTGGAACCTTAGGTATTAATTAATACAAGGCAACCTGTTTCACCACATTGTGGCACTGTGTGTGGGGAGGGGGTCTGAGAGGGAACAATGCTTCTTGCTCAGCACTCACCCCTTTTCCAGGCACTTCTCCCACTTCCGTATGGGCCTGGTGCCTCTAGCTTTTGTCCTGGCCGGCGTTCTCAGAGTAGGCAGGCCCATGGATGCTCCAGGACTATGGGGACCCTTAAACAAGCAGACTTTCATGAGAGACTGGCAACTTCTTCCTCCATCCCAACCCCCACTTGTTTGCACAGTCAGAAGCAATGAGGCTTTATTTTTCCTGGCGCTGGGACCATGAACTGCAGGGTCTGGTCTGGTCCTGGGAGTGCTCCCCAGGTGTCCCTCCTGACTTTTTAAAATGTGTGACTGTGCTTTCCCCTGGCCTGCTGCTGCTGCTGCTGCTGCCACCACTGCTGCCACCACCACACTGCGTCCTCTCCACCCTGGCTCCGCCCCTTCTACCTGTCTGGGTGAGTATTTCTTCTTTATATCTTTGTTTGCTGGACTTCCATGCATCTCGATTTTCTAGAACTTCTGGTTGTCTCTAGTTTTGCAGTAGTTGTATTCTTTCTTAGTTGTGAAGGGAGACACAACGTTTCTGTCTAGGCCTCCATCTTGGCCAGAACCCTGTTGAGCATGTTTTTATATGCTTCTTAGCCCTTTGTGTATCTTCTTGGAGAACCATCTATTTGAGTACTATTTGTTTTCTGTTGCTGAGTTGTAGGAGTTCTTGATATATTCGTGCTCTTAACTCTGTCAGATATATGGTTTGCAAACATTTTCTCCATTCTGTATTTGCCTTTTAATTCTGTTGATTGTTTCCTTTCTGCACAGAAACTTGAAAGTTTGATGTAGTCCTGCTTGTCTTATCTTGCTTTTATTGCCTGTGCTTTTGGTATCATGTCCAAGAAATAATTGTCAAATCCAATGCCATGAAGCATTCCTTATGTTTCTATCTAAGGGTTTTATAGTTTTAGGTATTATGTTATGGCCCTTTGAGTTAATTTTTGTATCTCGTATAAAATTAGTGTCCAACTTTATCATTTTGCATATGGGTGTTCAATTTTCCCAACACTATTTAGTTTGACTAATGTAGCTTTTTAATATATTTTAAATCAAGGTGTATGAGGCCTTTAGCTTTGTTTTCTTTCTCCATGTTGAGATATTTAAGAATTGAGTTTGTGTCTCATCCAGTCTCTGTCTCTTCCTGTTTGCCAACTGGATGTCAATGGCATGTAGCTTGAAGCTCATATTGAAGGCAGCAGAGCCACTGGAACCCTCTGTCCCAATCTGACTAATATACAGCACAGCACCCATCCACTCCATCCTCCTTCTACCTAGACCTGCATTGGATGATTAAATGATTAATAAACAAGCCTTTGCTTGTTCATCCGTTGAAACTCTGGGCTTTGTTTATACTAGATGTTGGCCAACCTTACATAATACCATACATATAAAAAAGTAATGAGAGTAGGAGCATAGTGGAAGTAGTTTGAAGCTGGTTTGCCCAGATGCTTTGCATTAAACTGCCTTTATTACCATAAAGAATTACAAAGATGAGGAAAAGGAACTTTCATCCTTGCATGCACACTGAAAAACAGGTATCTTAATGGCTCATCTGAATTGGTTTTATAGCTAGAGCTAGAAAATAAAATTGAAATTATTTTTCATTCTTTTCTCCATTTAGTGAGAAGAAAGTGTTAATGTTAGGACTTTTCATTTCACCTAGCATATTCATACACATGACTCTGTTTTATCTTCTACCCAGCTCTGTGAGGTGATAGAATCTTATTGATTTGGAGCTCAGAGAGGTTTATTGAGTTGCCCAAGGCCAGATAACTTCAGATTCAAACTCAGGTTTTCTGAATTCTAGGTTTGTGGTACCTTGTGTGTAACTATGAAATCTCCTTTCCATAAGAAAAATCAATTTCAAGAACCCTACTCCAGCCCGTTTCTCCCTTGCAAAGATGAAAGGAAGGCCAGAGGCATTCCTAGCTTAGGTCACACTGATCAGTGGAGGCCTTTGCAGTAGGTCAGAGCCTCAGTCCATACTTTCAGATGTGAAAGAAAAAGTTCACTTCTTAATTTTCCTGAGCACAAATGAAACCAGAATCAGCCTTCATCTGGATAGTCTCTGGGATATTCAGACTTAATCATTATGTTGATCTATCCCCTCTCAAAGTAACCCAGGCAGCTATGTGGTATGTGAGAAAAGAGGGTCAGGGTCTTTTAGATCCAGTCCATTCTCATTGCCACTGAGACCCCCAGTGGGCAAATCGTGATGTCAGGTGGCTCTGTTTCACTACCATATTTGAGGTATACATTTTTATGCTTCCACCTCCTTAAATGTACCTTTAAGACCACTTAAATCTTGCTACCTTGCTTGGGTGCTCCCTCATAGAGTGTAGGCCTCTGTTCTCCCCTTGCCCCTTTGTTCCTAGAGGGAAATCTCTCTTTATTTTCTATGGTTATCCTGAAAATCTCAGTACATCATCACTTGGATGAATTAAGGATTTTTTTAATAGAAGAGAAAAGCCTTTGTCCTCCTGCATTTGGGGATTTTTAAAAAATCCTGGAAGCAAGGATAACTAAGGAGTGGGGATCTTCCCTGGAATGGGGCACCTGAATATATAGGTTAAGCACAATAAAGTTGGCTTACTACAAAATCTGTTTCAGTCCAATTTGTTCATAATTGCATTGGAGACTTATTCATTCATGACTAATGATCACCTTCCTCTTGCCAGGTTATGATCCAGACATTGAAGAGATGATGGTGGACATGGAACTAGTAGTCTAGTAGAATAACTTCTGATAATGTTAGGTGCTATGATGGATAGAAAACAAAATAATAAAAAGAGGGTGAGGGAAGGTGGAACAGAGGGGTGTCTGTGAAGGGGGAATGTTTGAGCTGAGACCTGAATCATGAAAGCTTCATGGTAACCATGAGACCAGGCCATGCAGAGGTCTATGGGTAATGTATATCAGGCAGTGGCCGTGCAGGACCTGAGGCCCTAAGGCTATGGAAATAAATCTGATTTTAGTCCAGTACTGTGATAAGCTTTGGAAGGTTTAAGAAAAACAAGCTAAAGGCTAGACATGGAACATCAAATTCCTGTATCAGTCTATCTCTTAAGAATTTAGGATTTGGACTTCTGGTCAAGATGAAGGTGTAGGTAAACACGGCTCATGTCCTTGCAAAACCACATCAAAATTACAACTAAAGTACAGAAAATTCATCACTCAGAACTGTCAGAAATCTAGTTGAATGGAAGTTCGACAACTACAGAATTAAAGAAACCATGTCCATCCAGACTGGTAGGAAGGGTGGAGATGTGGAGATGCAGAACAGGCTGACCCTACACCCAAGTGTGGTGGTTAGAAATTCAGGAGGGTTATCTTGGGAACTAGGAGTCCCAGACCCACACCAGTCCCCACAGCTCAGTGTTCCAGTGCTAGAAAGATAAGTACTCATAACTTCTGGCTGCAAAAAACAGTGGTGATTGAATAAGTGGAAGAAACTTCTGGAGCCCCAAGCAGCTCCTTTTAAATAATTTGCACATGACTTACTTAAGCTCACTCTCTGTGAGCTCCAACACTGGGGTAGCAGCTTGAAAGGCACCAGTGGCATACAGGGAAGAACTGAAGTGTCTGCCATCAAGGTGAGAGCTGAGGGACAGCTTCTCCCAGACAGAAAGGCAGGCAGAGACCATTGTCCCTTTTCTGAATCTTGCCCATAAAGAGTCACAAAGCCAGTAGGCAGGTGCTATATCTGAGACTCCATCAACCTGGCTAACATCGTACTGCCCTGGAAGTCCCTTCAGGCTCCATCCCATCCAACTTACAGCTGATAACAGTGGCTTATTCATATGAATGGCTGGTCTTGGCTCATGCTTCACAACTTCCTAAATCCTCTCAAACAAGTAGCCTCAGTGATCTGCCAGCACCCATACCTCTTGGGCATAGCACAAGCAGCAGTCAGCTTAGATCCGCATCTTGGCTTCATCTAGGAATCTCCAATTCAAACACAAATAGCAGCCATGTTTAAATTGCTTTGGAGCTCATGTGGGGTGGCCCCAGGCAGAATACAGGTGGGGGCTGATCTTGATCTGCACCACCCAGGAAACTCCAGAGCCTGCATACCCAGTGGTCAGCTACAGACCACATTGGAGCACCACCACACTTCCCCTGCACATCTGATCTTCCAGAGAGGACAGAGGTTTGTGGTCAGTGATCGCAGCCAGTTCTTGAAGCTGATTGGCCTGGGTAAATCCCTCCCATTGATCTGCCAATAGCAACTAAGGCTCAACTACAAGAGGAGGGTGTACTCAGCCCACATGAAGGGTACACCTTGAGTACCCAGCTTGGGTGATAAAAGAGGCTGTGCCACTGGGCCTTACAGAACACTTACTACATTAGGCCGTGCTACCAAGACAGGGAGTCATAGCAGCTCTTCCTAATACTCTTACATAGAAACAAACACAACAATGTTGCCAAAATGAGGAGACAAAAGAAACATGGCCCAAATGAAAGAACAGATCAAAGCTCCAAGAAAGAAATAAACAACATGGAGATATGTGGTTTATCAGATGTGATATTCAAAGCACTGGTTATAAGGATGTTCAAGGAACTTAGGACTTCAGAAGCATAAAAATATACAGTCAGAAATGAAGGATACACTAATTGAAATAAAGAACAATTTATAGGGGAAACAAAAGTAGGGTGGATGAAGCAGAATATCAAATCAATGATTTGTAACATAAGGAAGCAAAAAACAACCAATCAGAACAACAAGAAGAAAAAAGAATAGAAAAACAAATGAGGATAGTGTAAGGAGCCTCTGAGACAACTTCAAACATTTCAACATTTGCATCATAGGGGAGCCAGAAGGAGAAGAGCAAGAAATTGGAAATCTATTTGAAAAAATAGTGAAAGAAACTTCCCTAATTTGATGAAGAAAATAAGCATGGAAGTCCAGGAAGCACAGAGAGTCCCACAAGATTGATGCAAAGAGGTCCATGATAAGACACATCATAATGAAAATGCCAACAGTTAAAGATAAAGAGAGAATCTTAAAAGCAGCAAGAGAAAAGCAGTTAGTTACCTACAGGGGAATTCCTGTAAAACTGTCAGCTGATTTCTTAAAATAAACTTTGCAGGCTGGAAGGAATTGGCAAGAATATTAAGTCATGAAATGCAGGGACTTATACTCAAGATTTCTCTACCCAGCAAAGCTATTGTTTAGAATCGAAGGTCAGATAAATAGCTTCCCAGACAAGGTAAAGCTAAAGCAGTTCATCATCACCAAACCATTATTATATGAAATGTTAAAGGGACTTATTTAAGAAGAGAAGAAGATCAAAACTATGAACAATAAAATGGCAAAAAATACAAATCTATCAACAATTGAATCTAGAAAGCAAACTAAGCAAACAAGAACAGATACAGAATCATGGATACAGGGAGTGCTTTGATGGTTGCCAGATGGAAGGGGTGATTGGGGAAATGAGTGAAGAGGTGAGAGGATTAAGCAGTATAAATAGGTAGTTACAGAATAGTCATGGAGATGTAAAGTACAGTTTAGGAAATGGAGTAGCCAATGAACTTATATGCATGACCCATGGACATGAACAATGGTGTGGGAATTGCCTGAGGGAGTAGAGGGTGCTGGGTGGATGGGATAAAGTGGGAAAATTGGGACAACTATAATAGCATAATAAGTAAAATATAACTTAAAAGTAATATAAAACAAAATAATGATAAAAAAAAGAATTTAGGATTTATCTGGAGAGGCAAAACCTATGCACAATAATACTACAGTTTGGTTTGCCTTAGAACAGCGGTTCTCAATCTGTGGGTCGGACCCCTTAGGGGGTCGAATGACCCTTTCACAGGGGTCACCTAAGACCATTGGAAAATACATATATAATTACATATTGTTTTTGTGATCAATCACTATGCTTTAGTTATGGTTGGGGGTCACCACAACATGAGGAACTGTATTAAAGGGTTGCAGCGTTAGGAAGGTTGAGAACCACTGCCTTAGAGTTTTTGATAAACTTTCTTTCCTGTGATACTTAAATCTCAAAACAACCTTGTGAACTGAATAGGACAGGTAAGAAAACTGTAAATTATTTATGCAAGTCAGTCCTTGAATCTGGTCTTATACTTCTTTCTACATGACTGCCATGGGGCACTCCTGTTGATTCATCAGGAAGCTGATCCTGCCTGGCCACTGCTCCCAGCTGAGCTGTTCACTAGTGCCCCCCACCCCCAGGATGCCTCTCTACATTGTCTATACTTTTAGTACTGCACATATTTTGAACATATTTGATGTTGTGAGTTCTTACTACAGTCAGAGACTGTGCTTTTTCTTGTGCCCTAAATGAACAAAATGGGCTTTCAAACCTGTGTGTGTTGAATGTGTGCATGTGACCTTTATGGCACTGACTTATGAAAGGAAAACAAGGTGAGCATGGACTGGCAAGATAGAGGAGAATTCATGGACAAAGGGATTTGGGTTTGTCACTTGAGATGACAGGGGAACATTCCAAGCAGGAGGCCCAGATGAGCAGAGGCACTTCTTGGCTTCTGCACCTACTGAGTGAGCATGGTCTGTGTGTA
Source organism: Furipterus horrens (assembly GCF_987537825.1). Taxonomy (NCBI): domain Eukaryota; kingdom Metazoa; phylum Chordata; class Mammalia; order Chiroptera; family Furipteridae; genus Furipterus; species Furipterus horrens. The sequence goes on from NW_028327173.1 coordinate 157,645,025, forward strand.
AGCAGAGCAGGTGATGATCAGTGTAGAAAAAGTGTGCCCAAGGGGGGCAGTTCATGCCCAGGAGAAGGAGTCATATGGTTGGAGAATGAGCTGGGCCCACATGGTGGAGGGCTACAAATGCCGGGGTCTGGAATGAGAATTTATTGGATACACTGAGGGGATCCAGTGAGGGTTTCTGAGTTGGGACAATCACATAATGATGTTGGTGTTTTACAGAACTTGAACTGACTCTTGAGGATCTCAAGAACAAGAGAAGCCAGCATATGTGAGAGAAGCCAGGAGGGATTTTTCACAATTTGGGCTTCAGGTAATAAGTTCTTGAGGGAAGGTGGTGGGGATGGAGGAAAAGGCACAGAGGCATGACAGAGAATAGTGTGGGCTTTCATGCCAAAGGGAGCCTTCACTCCCACTGAGAAAGTTGGTATGATTATCCTGTGAATTCAGATCCTGGTTTTGCCACTCAATGGAATGTTTTGAAGGTTGAGAAAAATAACATGCATAAAGTATCTGAATGACATGTGTTGAGCAAGTAGCATCTCTTGTCCACCCTCAGGAGTGGAAGTCTGGACACTTCTGCTGCATCCTGGTACTGGGGTTGCCAAGGAGAATACAACATGGTCAATGCAACAACACTAGACTCCCATAGAGAGGAGATAGCAAGATCAGCTTCAGTAGTGGGTGTTGGCCCCCATGGCCAGTGGATTCCTCCCAGTGGGTAATGCAGGGCCATTGTGCCGCAGCAGAAGGACCCCATCCCCTTCCTGGAGGAGAGGGGTGGCCAAATGCCATGAGACACACCCTTAAGCAGAACGAAGGAGCACAAATTGAGCCTAAATAGGGGGAAAAAATGTTCCTATGTAAGGTGGTAAGTGCAGCACTGGCTATGAGGGCTCCTTAACTCTTGGTAAGGAAGTGCTCTAGGCCCCAGAAATGCTGCACACATGAGACTGCCTTTCCCAACAAAGTGAACCATCATTGCAAACCTGCGGATGGGTTGGTGTGATGGATAAAAGCATGAACTTTGAAACCAGACTTGGGGTTCAGTCTAACTTGTAAGCTTCACAAGAATAGGAGCTGTGTCTGCTTGTTCATTTTGTCTCTCCAAGAAGGCCTGCCCCATGGCCCGGTGTATGGTTGGTAATGTGCAAGTTAGTGAACTCTGGCTACATGGTTTACTAGTTTCTTGTCTTTGGGGAAATTGCTTAATTTCAGTTGTCATCTTTAAAATGGGGAGAATTATAATAGCTAACTAATAGGTTTTTGGTGAGAATTAAATGACTTAGCAAAGTGCCATGTATATAGTGAGCTTAATCAATGTCAGCAGCTTTATTATTATTAATGTTATTTTATTAATCAGAACAAGCTTTAGAGTTTATGGAAAAGAGAAAAGGAGTTAGCTAAATCAATTTTACTAAGAAGAGCTTAGTCTCCATTGAAAGAATATTTTGCACATTGTAACAGCCAATGAATCATTGAGTCTTACAGGTCTCCCCATTCTGAAAACATTTCGGGATTCACACGTACACTCAGTTTTACTTGCAAATGATAGTCAAAGGTTATTTAGTCAGAGTTATAAAGGGCCATTTTGTTTTTCACACTGTTGGTAAATTCCCAACTGCAGCTAATGGATTTTTGTGACAGATATTTTGGCAGCAACTTGACATATTTTTGTTAGCTAATTCAAGTAGTCATCACATTTCCCTGGGCATGTTGAAAGCTTTCAACATCATAATTACCTACTCATTTCAATCACTAGTGCTTCAACAATCAACCACCATGGTAACTACTTTCAGGGAATTTTAAAAAGAGGGAACACATTGTCCTAAGTCCTCTGGGCATTTTGTGAAAAAACAAAATAAACAAATGGGCAATCTGAAGCATGGAATTTTATTGGTAGCCATTTTGGGGAAGTATGTGAAATATGGCAGTTTGACATTACAAAATTATCTAGAAGATTCAAAGAAAATTAGTCTTCTTGGTTTTGACATACTACCTGCTTATGAACTACATACAGGTGTGTACTATAATGAATTTATAATGCACTTATCATACATTGTTCTTTCATTAAAGTATTCCTTCTTAATAAATTTCCTATTAGGAATTTATTAACAAAATATACATAAATATTCCAGAATTAAATATTCTTAATAAATGTATTATAACTAAGAACTTAATAAATTAAAAGTGCCTTTCATGCTCTCTTGACTATGACAGAATGCTACGTGAACTAATGACTTGATCAAGTGTAATTTTCCTGTTATTCCAGCTACTACCAATAGTGAATCTTATCAGCTCCATTCCATCTGGGTGGTGTTAGCATCAGCTGAATGAGCAAGTGGTGTAAATACTGGAATCAGACAGAAATGAGTTTATGCCCTGGTTCTAAACACTTAACTGTTGTAACCTTGAGCAATAATCTCATCTCCATAAGATTTTTTCTCTCCTGTAATGTGGGGATAGTAGTACCTATGTTGTAGTTTTGTCATGAGGATAAATGAGATCAGGTTTGTAAAAAATGTTAATTACATAAAGCATATCATAATAAATGCTCATAAAAAAGAAGCAAGTATTATATGATTTTTATTTCTAGAGATAGAGAAGTACATAATTCATATTACACAAGTGTGAGTAGATCAAAGTATACTGGAGTGTCTGTGAAGTAGGGGTAGTAACAGCCAGAAGGTTTTTACCACTATCATAAACAGAACCTTAGAGTTCAAGACTGGTCAAGGATTCTTATGGAATAGTCCCAGGGAACTGGACTGTCTAAATCTTTCCATCCTTCCAGGATGATTGCAATTATAGAAGCTATGTTAATCTCAAAAAAGCAGCTTACTAACATTGTAGAAATTGGCTAATCAAATAGCTATCAAATGGATGCTTTGACAGTCAAAATACTGTTGGTTTGGCAACCTTTTTACACTTAATTTACTGATTTTTGTGGGTTTAATTTGCTCACATTATATAGATGGAGCCATCAGCCTGGCTATATATTTATATAAGAAATGTATATTTAAACTTAAGGGAGAGGGGCAAATTAGAAATTTTAGCAAAATGATAGTTATTAAATTCAAGTCAAAGGCGTGTCAAGTAACATACAGAGCATTGATATTGGGGGAAAAGAAGGAAATGAATTAATAAGTAAAACAGTTTGCTACTATTCCAGTCTATTCGATTTATATAGTTTTTTGAATCTCATAAATCTATTCAGCAACTGTTACTGATATAAACAATTAAAAATGTTACTCAATTAGTAAGACGATTCTATATGTTCAAGATTTTCTTGGACCAAAACCAAACAAGTGGTTGATAATTTCTGTTTATTTTATTCAAGGTCTCATGTTTCTTTATCACATTTATTCCATATAGAAAAAGATGTGAAATTATTTTTGGAAATATAGCGGACTTAGGTCTGTGTACAAAAATAAATTACTGCTTAAGGGGCCAGAAGACAAGGTGATATGATGTGTTTAATTTGCTCAGTTATGAAAGAACCTTCAGGGTATTGGGTTATGAAAAACAGTGGTTATTTTGAGAGCTAAATTGGGTGGACTTTAAATACTTTCCAATGTGTTTAGTATTGGATGCAACCTCCAGGTTGGGGTTGTGGGGGGGCGGTGGGAAGCTCTGTTCCATTGTTCCTTCTACCCACTTTGGGGAAAAGCTCCTGCCTCTGACTCTGTTCTGAACACAAGCATTTCACTAGATTGCTTTCTTGGAAATGGCAACAGAAAATGGTAGCAATAATAGGTTTTAAGGTGCTTGGCGGTGAATCATGCCATTTTATAAATTCATCTCCTTACACTTTATTTCCTTGCTGTGAGATAATTTAGATGAATGTCAGCAAGGGAAAAAGAAAGTGATTGGTGATTCCACCTCCCCCAGTAAAGCAAATTCCTAATTTTCTGTCTTTTATCTTTTGCCATTCTTTTGTGCTCCTCTTTGGCCTTGTCAAAACATATCGTTCAGTTAGAGACTAAAAATATTTTCCCATCGATTGGGGTTATTGATTTTTTTTAATCTGTACTTTGGCTTGAAGAGCGCGGGTGAAGGGTGAAAGTTCACCAGCTTAGTCTGCCGTTTTATCTGGACAGCAGAAGAATGTATTGGCAGCAGATTTGATTTACCTTGTTGGGCAGTTGTAGACACTTCAGCCACTGGAGACAATCCTCTAGCATGTCCTGCTGCTGCTGTCTTTGTGTGTGTGTGTGTGTGCGCACGCGTGTGTGTGCGCGTGCCCAGCAACTCTTGAAAGGTCCACCTTCATATTGATTTTATCTCTCTGTTTCCAAGGCAGAGTTTTGTTTTGTTTTCATTTTAGGATTCTCAAATTAGGCCTTTAGCAGGATGGCATGCATCCACTGGGGTTTGGTCACTCTGCTCATTTGGCTTCAGTCTCAGATCATGTCCATCCATGATGTCACAGCAGAATCTTATGTGACTGAATCAAATTTGCTGAGATATTCCTTTCTCCCTATCACAGCTGATCAGACACAAATGCTCATGGCAGCGTTTGCTTCCTAATTTGAGTCCAAGGATGGCATCTAAACCCTCCTCATGAGCACCAGAAATGTGGAAGGTGGCACCACAGCCATTGTCAGAGAAAAAAGAGTGTGTGACTAAAAGTATGGCTTCTTTCTTGATTAGAATCCCAGCTTCAGCCTTTGCCAGCCAGGTGACCTTGGGCAAATTGCTTAAACTCTTGGTGTTTTAGTTTTCTCATTTGTAAAATGAGGATAGAAATTGTACCTATTTCATCAAGTTGTCTTAGGTTCACATAAGTAAATACTTATAAAAGTTCTAGGAAAGGGCCTGCTAACTGCAAGTTCTCAGTTAATGTCAGCTACTGCTATGATTATAGACAAAGAAGCTGAAGCTAGTATGGGGGGAGTGTTAAGAAACATAAGTTTTCCCAGAGGAAGAAAGAGAGAACTGACTCTCAGTGGCAGGAATTTTGGGTCCAGTGCCACAGCTAGCCTCCTGAGTGCTGCCGCAATTCTGACCACGTTCCTTGACTACTTTTTGGTTTCTTCTAGTATTGTGTGGGGAGGCTCTGAGGTGAAACCTGAGGTTTGCTGATCAGTGGGGCCACTGGCCTCACTGTGCGCTGTGGAGAATCGGTCTGGATTTTCTGCCCCTGCCTTTGTGTAGCCAGGGCACATCACCCTCACTGTGAACTAAGCCTTGCCAGAACCTAGGACCATCATTTAACACGAGGCAAATGTACCTAAAACCCAGAGGACAGGCCTCCTTCAGAGAGGAAGCACCATGGTGGACAGTGGTTCTAGAACTTCAGTGAATCACATAGGAAGAACCTGACTCGTGAGTGCTGGGCCTGTTGTTTTTAACAAGCAACTCAGGTGACTCGGATGCAGGTGTTTTTAGTCCGTACTTAGAGCAATGTTGAGACGGTAGAAAGAGGTTGGGCTATGGACATGGACAGACTTGGGTCTGAATTTGCTCATCAATTATGTTTATGTGGTCAAGTCACTTAATTCCTCTGAGTCTCAATTGTAAAATAGACCAGTTAACTAATAATACATCAAAAGTGTTTAGCATAGTGCCTAACAGCTAGGATGTGCTCCATAAATGCTAAAGCTCTCATCCCTTTCCCTGATTCTATTTGCTGTCTTGGACTCCAGAGAATTTTATACTCCGTTGGAATTAATTTGTCTTTATTTCTCCTTCCTCACTCATGCCTGTTGTTGATTTCCTGTCTGAACTGCACCTGCTCTTCCTATCCCCTTGTAAACACTTTCCTGTTTAGATAAGGTTGACCTTATTCCTGCAAGCCTTTGCTCTTTCTTTTAGTTATCTGCCCTTAATGACATGCTGGTGGCATTCTGACATCTGTACTGGGTCTGTGTGCAGCACTGAGGACTAGAGTTCCCCTTGTCTTTCCTTGGGCAGCAGGACTTTAGGTTTATTGATGCTGAAGGCCATATCTTGCTTTTGTCTGCAGTATAGCTAATGCTTTTCTTTCCTCAGCCCCTGTTTGATTCCCAATGTTGGCATTTTTTGCCTGCTCTTACTAACTCTCATGAGCTCCCATGATCTGAACAAGAAAGAACAAATTGGCTGACCACCCTGAGTTAGCAAATATAGGAGCCTGTAATGGGGCAATGGCATTTTTTTTTACACTTAGTATCTAAACCTGGCTAGATAGTTAAGGCTGTGCTTTATGTGGAAGAGAAGGCATTGAATTAAACTGATGTCAAAACAGTTGACCTGCTTGGTTTCTTCACTCAAACACATGATCAATTGTGAATATATAGAAATGCCATATCATGTGTTCAGTTAATTCAGTCCAAAAGGTAGTTTCTGTAAACATGATCTTTAGCTTTAATAAATTTAAAGACTTAGGGGCCAAAGAAAGGTAAGCTAAATGTTGGTCTTATAAGCATATACTCTTGTGGGAATGCCGCTAACATGTCAGTTAGGGGGGAAAAAAAGACACAAAGCAAAGGCTTGTAGGAGTAATGTCAACACCACTAAAACAGGAATGAACTGTCAACTCAGTGGAAAACTAGAAAAATATCCTGGAAAGATGTTTACTATAAGGAATGAGTAAAGGGATAATGATTTCAATAGGTCACTTGGTTTAGGGACTACCCTAAAGCTAAGATGATTTCATCTCAAGATTCTTAATTAATCACATCTTCAAAGACTCTATTTCCCAATTAGGTTACATTCTAATGTTCTGGGTAGATACAAATTTTGTGGGGACACTATTCAACCCATTACAGCATACAGGGCCAGTAGGCTTGATCAGTTCCAACCTATAATAGAAATCCAGAATATGGGAAATATGAAGCCACCTCTTCTTGCCTCTGTTTCATTCTACTGTGAGCACCTTAAGAGTAGGAACTCTGTAGAGAGGCTTGCAGGGCAGGTGCTCAGTAAGTATTTTCTGAAAGAGTAAACTGGGTATGGCAGGTCAGGACCAAGAGAAGTACCCTGAGGATGAAGCCATTCTCAAAAGTATCCATTTCTCCCTCTTCCAGAACCATTTTAATGTGCTATGAACAGTCAAAATGTGAGTCCAATTTTGTAGCTGAGTGGACCATTTGAATCACAAATATTTTTAATCCACAAAAGAAATGATTTCTCCATTGGAAGAAGATGAAAACAGAATTGCGTGTAGTGTGTTGGTATTCTGACAAGAGGGCATGTAGAGATGTATCTCAGTGAAAATATGCACTAAAACAGTATTAATACATTAAAAACAATGAACTATATCATTGAGCAGGGAAAGAACCAGTACAATTGGTCTAACTCAAAACAGATTTAGTTGAGTGGCTGTAGTTGGGAAGGATGCTTCAAAATGAGTAAATTTATTTAGTTTTTAACTCTTTAAAAACAAGATAGATTGCCCATCTTGAGTGGTTTAAGGCTATAGTCACAAAGTGACAAACAGGTGCATAAAGATGGAAGCATTCAGTCCATTTGGGTATGGCCTCTTACTAGTTCCTGAAAATTGACCTATTTTATTGCATCCTTTTTACAACCAATTCCAGGTGGCTGAATTGAGTATATTTTTCATTCTGACTTGTTGACTTCTGGCCCATTAAGGCAGCCAATCCAATTAGGCAGGTTTTCTCTTGCTTTGCCTCCTGACAGAGCATCTGATTGGCTCACAGCTCTTGCTAAGTGACAGGCCTTCCACAACTGTGAATTATCTTTCTGAAAGGGATCTTATCTCTGGTTCTGTCTTTAAAATGCCTGCATTTTTTTCTGGTTGTGCTTAGGCCCAGGTTTTAGGGTGTTTCTCTTTCAAGTACTTGAGCCTGAATCTTTGAGCTTACATCTTAGGCTGAGTGATGAGTCAGCTGGGTTGCTAGGGTGCACATTTTGACACAGTTCTTGGATTACCAACTGGACAGCCTGAATAATGACCCTCCACCCCCCTGCCCAAAGATATCCATGTTCTTATCTCTGGAACTTGTGTTATATTATATGGTATAAATAAGTTAAAAAAAAAAAAAAAAGGGCTTTGAAGATATGATTAACCTAAGGACCTTGAGATAGGGAGATTATCCTGGATTGTCCAGGTAGGCCCTAAACATGGTGACATGTATTTATATAAGAGAAAGATTCAACACAAGCACACACAAAAAGAAAGCCATGTAAAGGAAGCAGAGGGAAGAATCAGAGAAAGAAGAGGCTTGGCCATTGGCTTTGAAGAGGGAGGAAGGGGTCACGAGCCAAGGAATGCAGGTCTAGCAGCAAGAAAAGTCAAGGAAACATTCTTTTTGAGAGTCTCTGGAGGGGAGGGAGAGTGGCCCTGGCAACATCTTGGTCTGAGCCCAATAAAACTGATTTTGGAATTTTGGCTTTTAGAACTGTGAGAGAATAAGTTCTGTTGTATCAAATTTGAGATAACTTATTATAATAGCCATAGGAAACTTATACATCAAACAAGACCATCCCTGCCAGGATTAGACCCCTGGTTCTGAATAATGAATGTGCTTTGCAGGTTGATTGACACCAACTATGCCATTTTTCATGTATTTGTCTATACATGACAAATACATGAGTGTGTATTTGAATGAAGTTTTGACCTTTAACCTTCATCTGAGCTATTGTCTGAAAATATTTGATGAGATTTGCTGGACTAAAGTGAGAGAGTTTATAAACATTCTGTGTAGCAATCTAAGTTCCTTGGTCTATTAAGACTTTTTATATCAAGATTACCCAACCCTGGGGTTACTTACTTATTTATTTATTTTTAAAGAAATGAATCAAATTTTTTAAAATTTATTTATTTGTTTATTTATTTATTTATTTTTAGAGAGAGGGGAAAGGAGAAAGAGAGGGAGAGAAACATCATTGTGTGGTTGCTTCTCACTTGTGCCCCCAACTGGGGACCTGATGTGCAACCTAGTCATGTGCCCTGACTGGGAATCGAACCAGCGACACTTGGCTCCTAGGGTTACTTATTGACGCTCATTTTCATTTAGCACATCAGTTATCTGCTCCTCTTGAAATTCTCCTTTCTTGGAACTTCATTATTTGTATTAGGGTTCTACAGAGAAACAGAACCAATAGGATTATCTATCTATCTAATTTAATTACCTATATATGGTGTAAATATATTTATTATAAAAATTGGCTCACATGATTATTTTTTTTTAAATATATTTTATTGATTATGCTGTTACAGTAGTTCCAATTTTTTCCCCTTTACTCCCCTCCACCCAGTATCTCCCTCCCCCAGCATCCCCCCCCAAGTCCATACCCATGGTTCGTAAAAAATAACTATCCCTCCCTCTCAGATATTAAGACCCTTTGTAATCTTGTAAAGGACAATGGGCGAAGGTCTCAAGCTCCTCTAGCTGCTTCAAGCTGGACATGGTCGTCGTCCTACCTACCCTTGGGTCCAGAAATCCCTAATAAGAGTGGGGGTGTGGAGGGGAGGGTGGCCTTCCCACATGGGGAAGGATCATGCAGACTCCAGGTCAGTTGGCTGTCTCCGGACAACGGCGTGCTTGGTTTAACAGGCTGGTATCCTTGTTGTGTTCTGGGGGCAACAGATTTGGCAAAAAGGGTTAAAAAGCATCATTCAATCCATAACTACTAGGTGGCAAAAGGCAGGGATTAATTTTTCAATGTTCCACATTAGGAGAAAAAAAAAAAGGGCTTCTTTGGAGGAAGGTGTGCTAGGCACATCTCTCCTGTCCAAAACCCTTTTGCCCATTTTATTTAGTTTGGGCTGAGGGAAATATTTTTTGTTTCCCCCCTTTCAGACCTCTGGGCCCTTTCTGACCAAGCCATTAGGATAGAAAAGAGAATTCAGTTTTAAAGTGAAGCCCACAGACCACCCCATTCTTCACCAACTCAGCCATTTAGTTCAGCCAAACTGTTGAGTCTCCGGAGGCAGCGCTGCAGAGAGGATTAAGTGAGGCTTATGCGTACAGACAATCACTCAGGTAATGAGATTGTAGGCTTATGCCCTTTGAAAACAGAAAACACATGTTAATTTATGTAACATAACCAACAAAAAAGTCTCTAAATCTGTAAGACTGTCTTATTGGGAAGACATACAGTTGCAAGGCACTTGACATTCTACTTGCCTGCAACTTGAATCTCTTTGGTGATATCACAGATATGGTTTAATTTTCAAGTGAAACCATTTTTTAAATGAGAAGAAACTTTTAAGACGGTTAGCTGCCCTACTTTACAGTCTGCCACTGATCATTGTGATTTTCCTTGAATACTGATTTTTCTCCCTAAGATTACTCTCCTTGTCTTTAAAGGGACTACATTAAGTCCATTTTTAATTTATCCTGTTCATTTGCATAAGCATAACAAGAGCAGCAAATGATCACTTATGATCTTTAGTTCTGTTTTGCTGGAACTTACCCAAGGAACATTTAGGGTGGCCCTCAGTCTGCTCTTCAGTGTACAGAAGCTGGGCCACATACCTGGCATTCATCCTTGCCTGTACACACCTGTCCTTTCCAAGTCTTTCTGGTTTTCCATTGTGCCTTAAGGTCCTTTCTAGCCATCTTTCAGGAAAACAACCTTCGTTCCTTCCCTGGAGAGATTGCTGTAGACCGCACAACCAACCATGGCAGCAGGCCTTTTGTTTCGCGGGCTTTTATTACCTTTGAAAGTCATTCCCAGTTCCTTAGGGCTTTTTGGTAACAACATGAGCCCAAGCATGTCTCCTTTAGGCTTGACATTCCAGTCAAAGGCTTGTTCAGAAAAAGGAACCTCTATTAACAACTGGTCTTATTAGGTCTATGCAAAGAAACTTAAGTCATTACTTACTTGTTTAGAATGCCAAACTCTGGAGAGATCAAATAGGGAGAAAAATATACAACGTGAAGGAAAATCTTTGTCCTAATATTCACTGAACTGGCATTTCCATTCTTCATATTTTCATTTTCCCCCACTAAAAAAAATTTTTTTGTTTGTTTTTCCATTACAGTTGTCTCTCTTTTTTTTTTTTTTTTTTTCCCCTCTTGCTTCCCTGTATCCTGCCCCTCCCTTCCCCCACATTCAGTCCCCACTCAGTTGCCCATGTCTGTGGGTCATTTATACATGTTCTTTGATTTGACACTTCCCCTTCTTACCCCCTTTTCTCCCTCCCCCCTCCCCCCTTGTTACTGTTAGTCTACTCCTTGTTTACATACCTCTGGTTCAATTTTGCTCATTTGTTTGTGTTGTTCATTAGTTTCCTGTAATAGGTGACAGCATAACGTATTTTTCTTTCGTTGCCTGGCTTATTTCGCTAAGCATAATTCTCTCTAGTTCCATCCATGTTGTTGCAAATGGTAGAAGTTCCTTCTTTCTTTCTGCTACATAGAACTCCATTGTGTAAATGTACCACAGTTTTTTGATCCACTCATCTACAGATGGGCATTTAGGTTGTTTCCAGCACTTGGCTATTGTAAATAGTGCTGCTATGAACATTGGAGTGCATAGGTTCTTTTGAATTGGTGTTTCAGGATTTCTCGGATATAATCCCAGTAATGGAATTGCTGGTTCAAAAGGCAGTTCCATTTTTAGTTTTTTGAGGAAATTCCAAACTGTTTTCCATAGTGGCTGCACCAGTCTGCATTCCCACCAGCAATGCACCAGGGTTCCCGTTTCTCCGCATCCTCTCCAGCACAAGTTGTTTGTTGATTTGTTGATTATGGCCATTCTGACTGGTGTGAGGTGGTATCTCATTGTGGTTTTTATTTGCATCTCTCTGATGGCTAGTGATGTTGAGCATATTTTCATATGTCTATGGGCCCTCTGTATGTCTTCTTTGGAGAAGTGTTTGTTCAGGTCCTTTGCCCATTTTTTAATTGGGTTGTCTGTCTTCTTGGTGTTGAGTCGTATGAGTTCTTTATATATTTTGGAGATCAATCCCTTGTCTGAGATGTCATTGGCGAATATATTTTCCCATATGGTTGGTTTCCTTTTCATCTTGCTGATGTTTTCTTTAGCTGAGCAGAAACTTTTTAGTTTGATGTAGTCCCATTTGTTTATTCTTTCCTTTATTTCCCTTGCCTTAGGAGATATATCAGTGAAAATGTTGCTACGTGGGATATCTGAAATTTTCCTGCCTATTTTTTCCTCTAGGACTTTTATGGTATCACGGCTTACATTTAAGTCTTTGATCCATTTTGAGTTTATTCTGGTGTATGGTGTAAGTTGGTGGTCTAGTTTCATTTTTTTGCATGTCCCTGTCCAGTTCTCCCAACACCATTTGTTGAAGAGGCTCTTTTCACTCCATTTGATGTTCTTTCCCCCTTTGTCAAATATTAGTTGACCATATGAACCTGGGTTTATTTCTGGGCTCTCTATTCTGTTCCATTGATCTATATGTCTGTTTTTATGCCAGTACCAGACTGTTTTGATTACCGTGGCCTTGTAGTATAGTTTGATATCAGGTATTGTGATTCCTCCTACTGTGTTCTTCTTCCTCAAAATTGCTGTGGCTATTCGGGCTCTTTTTTGGTTCCATATAAATTTTTGAAGTATTTGTTCTAGGTCTGTGAAATATGTTGCTGGTATTTTAATAGGGATTGCATTGAATCTATAAATTGCTTTGGGTAGTATGGACATTTTAATGATGTTGATTCTTCCCATCCATGAGCATGGTATATGCTTCCATTTATTTGTATCTTCTTTAATTTCTTTCTTCAATGTTATGTAGTTTTCTGAGTACAGGTCTTTTACCTCCTTGGTTAAGTTTATTCCTAGGTATTTTATTTTTCTTGTTGCTATGGTAAATTGAATTTTTCTTTCAGTTTCTATCTCTGAGTTTTTATTGTTGGTGTATAAAAATGCCTTTGATTTCTTAATATTGACTTTGTATCCTGCTATTTTGCCGAATTCACTTATTAGGTCGAGTAGTTTTTTTGTGGAGTCTATAGGGTTTTCTATGTACACTATCATGTCATCTGCAAATAATGACAGTTTTACTTCCTCTTTTCCAATTTGGATGCCTTTTATTTCTCTTTCTTGTCTGATTGCGGTAGCTAGAACTTCCAAGACTATGTTGAATAGGAGTGGGGAGAGCGGACATCCTTGTCTTGTTCCTGATCTCAGGGGGAATGCTCTCAGTTTTTGCCCATTGAGTATGATGTTGGCTTCAGGTTTCTCATATATGGCCTTTATTATGTTGAGGTATGCTCCCTCTATTCCCATTTTGCTGAGAGTTTTTATCATAAATGGGTGTTGTACTTTATCAAATGCTTTTTCTGCATCTATTGATATTATCATGTGGTTTTTGTCTTTCATTTTGTTTATGTGGTGTATTACGTTTATTGATTTACGAATGTTAAACCATCCTTGCATCCCTGGGATGAATCCTACTTGATCGTGGTGTATGATCTTTCTAATGTGTTGCTGGATCCGGTTTGCCAGTATTTTGTTGAGGATTTTAGCATCTATGTTCATCAGCGATATTGGCCTGTAGTTTTCTTTCTTTGTTGTGTCTTGACCTGGTTTTGGAATTAGGGTTATACTGGCTTCATAGAATGAGTTTGGCAGTCTTCCCTCTTCTTGTATCTTTTGGAATAGTCTGAGAAGGATAGGAGTTAGTTCTTTCCTAAATGTTTTGTAGAATTCGCTTGTGAAGCCATCCGGTCCAGGGCTTTTGTGTGCTGGGAGTTTTTTGATTACTGCTTCAATTTCACTAGCTGTTATTGGTCTATTCAGACTTTCTGCTTCTTCTTGATTCAGTTTGGGAAGACTATAGGTTTCCAGGAATCTGTCCATTTCCTCTAGGTTGTCAAATTTCTTGCCATACAGTTGTTCATAATAATTTCTTATAATCCTTTGTATTTCTGTGGTATCAGTTGTGATTTCTCCTCTTTCATTTCTGATTTTATTTATTTGGGTCCTCTCTCTTTTTTTCTTGATGAGCCTGCTTAAAGGCTTGTCAATTTTGTTTATTTTTTCAAAGAACCAGCTCCTACTTTTGTTGATCTTTTGAATTGTTAGTTTAGACTCTATGTCATTTAATTCTGCTCTGACCTTGATGATTTCCTTCCTTCTACTTGATCTGGGCTTTGCTTGTTGTTCTTCCTCTAGATCTTGTAGCTGTAGGGTTAAATTTTTTATTAGATATTCCTCTAGCTTTTTTAGGTAGGCCTGTATTGCTATGAACTTTCCTCTTAGGACTGCTTTCGCTGTATCCCATAGGTTTTGGGTTGTTGTGTGTTCATTATCATTAGTTTCCAGAAACTTTTTGATTTCTTCCTTGATGTCATTGTTAACCCATTCATTATTTAATAGCATGTTATTCATTCTCCATGAGTTTGAATGTTTTTGAGTTTTTTCCTTGAGGTTGATTTCCAATTTTAAGCCATTGTGATCTGAGAAGATGCTTGATATAATTTCAATTTTCTTGAATTTGTTAAGGCTTGTTTTGTGTCCTACCATGTGGTCTATCTTTGAAAATGTTCCATGTACACTTGAGAAGTATGTATATTTTGCTTCTTTGGGGTGAAAACTTCTATATATATCGACTAAGTCCATTTGATCTAGAGTGTTGTTCAGTGCCTCCATATCTTTGGTGTTTCTTTGCTTCGAAGATCTGTCCATTGTTGACAATGGGGTGTTAAAGTCCCCTACTATGAGTGTGTTGTTGTCTATATCTTTCTTGGAGTCTTTCAAAAGTTTCCTTACATATTTGGGTGCTCCTAAGTTTGGTGCATATATATTTATAAGGGTTATATCTTCTTGATGGATTTTTCCCTTAAGTATTATGAAATGCCCTTCTTTGTCTCTTTTTATGGACTTTGCTGTGAAATCTGTTTTGTCTGATATAAGTATTGCTACCCCGGCTTTTTTTTCATGTCCATTTGCTTGGAATACATTTTTCCATCCCTTTACTTTCAGTCTGTGTAGATCTTTTGTTCTAAGGTGGGTCTCTTGTAGACAGCATATATGTGGGTCATTCTTTCTAATCCATTCAGCTACCCTATGTCTTTTAATTGGAGCATTTAATCCATTTACATTTAAGGTTATTACCGATAAGTACTTATTCATTGTCATTTTTCCCCTTTGTACTCGTGTTCTTCTCTGTCTCTCTCTGTTTCTTTATCTTCTTAGAGCAGACCTTTTAGCATCTCTTGCATTGCTGGTTTGGTGGAGATGTATTCTTTTAGCCTTCTTTTGTCTTGGAAGCTCCTTATTTCACCCTCCATTTTGAATGAGAGTTTTGCTGGGTATAGTATTCTAGGTTGTAGGCCTTTGTTTTTCATTGCTTGGAATACTTTTTGCCATTCCCTTCTGGCTTGTAGTGTTTCTGCTGAGAAATCTGATGATAGCCTTATTGGAGTACCCTTGTATGTTATTAGTTGTTTTTCTCTTGCTGCTTTTAGGATCCTCTCTTTGTCTTTGAATGTTGCCATTTTAATTATGATGTGTCTTGAGGTGGGCCTGTTGGGGTTCATCTTCATTGGGACCCTCTGTGCTTCCTGGACTTGCGTGACTCTTTCTCTCGTCATGTTAGGAAAGTTTTCTGTCATTAGTTTTTCAAAGAGGTTTTCTATCCCTTGCTCTTCTTCTTCTCCTTCTGGAATTCCTATGATACGGATATTATTACGTTTCATGTTGTCCTGCAGCTGTCTTAGAACCTCTTCAGTCTTGTTCAGTCTTTTTTCATTTTGTTGCATTGTCTGGGAGTTTTTGTGTAGGTTGTCCTCCAGCTCGCTGATCCGATCTTCTGCTTCCTCTAGCCTGCTTTTAATTCCTTCTACTGTGTTCTTCAATTCAGAGATCATATTTTTCATTTCCTCCTGGCTCTTATTGATAGCTTCTATGTCCTTTTTCATGCTCACGTAATTTTCTGTGAGTTCCTTGTAGTTTTTCTGGAGTTCTTTGAAGTTTCCGCTGAGCTCATTCAGCTTCTCCATAATCCATGTTTTGAATTCCATATCTGATAGTTCGCTCCCCTCTATTTCATTTAGCACTCTTTCTGGGGATTCTACCTTTCCTTTTGATGGGAGGTTGTTTCTCTGTCTCCCCATTTTTTTGACTCCTATTGTTTGTTGGTGCTTCTTGGAATGATCTGCACTTCCTGGATCTGCCTCTGGTGGCGTCAGATCATGTACCAGTCTGGCCCTAGGCAGCCTGTTGGAGACTTCCAGGGATCTACTGCTGTTGTCTGTCTTCTTTGATTGTTAATCTATTCAATCTGTGATTAGCTGTCAGGCTTAAGAACTGTGGGTGTGGCAGCTTAATTCCTGTAGGCAGGGCTTTTGCTTCCCCTCAGGCTGACGCCACTTGGAGGGGAATGGTCTACCCGCAGTACTGGGGATGAGTCAGCACTGGGACCCAGTCAGCTGCTCCTCCAGTTCTCCCCTCAAAGCCACCGTGCCAAATTCTCCCCAAGTGTCTCCGGTCCTCTCTGCCTTCCCTCTGCTTGAGCCCAGGGTAAGTGGTGGCCAAAATATTTTCGTATGTGATCCACTTAAGAGCTCTTTTTCTCCTGCTGTTTCTCTCCGGCTAGCAAGAAAGCCTGTGGCTTTTCGCTTTTCACAGCTGATAC
Source organism: Furipterus horrens (assembly GCF_987537825.1). Classification (NCBI taxonomy): domain Eukaryota; kingdom Metazoa; phylum Chordata; class Mammalia; order Chiroptera; family Furipteridae; genus Furipterus; species Furipterus horrens. The sequence goes on from NW_028327173.1 coordinate 157,661,523, forward strand.
TATTTTACTTTCCACTCTGTCGCTGTAGGCTGGGAAGCCCAGCTGGGGGTTTAGACCCTGCCCTTCTCAGGGGGAATCCCCGGCTGCTGAGCTGTTTCTCAGTCCCTTCAGCAGCCACCCGTGTGAGCCCAGCCAGCCCTTCCGCGTCTCCACACTCCCTACCGGTCACGTTGTGATGTAGCGGCCTTTTCTGTCTCTCCGTGGTTATAAGACTTCTTTCCAGCTAGTGTTCCGTTGGTTATTCCAGATGATTTCTCCAAAATTAAGTTGTAAATCCAGACTGGTCCTGGGAGGAAGTTAGTGTAGCTTCCACTTACTCCTCCGCCATCTTGGATCTCCCGGCTCACATGATTATTAAGGTTGGCAAGCAGGAGACCCAGGAGAACTGGTGGTATAGTTCTAGGCTGAGAAAGAGGTAATGCTTTGATTTGCATCTGAAGGCAGGAAGAATTGATGACCCAGCTCAAGGTAGTCAGGCCAGAGTAGTTCTCTCTTACTTGCAGGATGGCCAGTCTTTTTGTTCTTTGTTTTTAATTTCAGCCTTCAGTTAATTAGATAAGGGGAATGACATTAGGGAGGGCAGTCTACTCAGTCTACAGATTCAAATTTAATCTCATCCAGACATACTCTCAAAGACCTACTCAGAATGATGTTTGACCAAATATCTGGCTACCCTGTGGCCTACTCAAGTTTACACGTAAAATTAATCATCACATTCTGTATTCTATGCTTGTATTCACCCCCACAAATTTATTTTTATTCTCATTCCTGAATGTGGACAACCTTCAGAGCTGAAGTCACTCACTTCTATTTTTTCTCTCTAAGCCGAGATTTCCTCATCAGTCTCTATCCCTCACAAACCTTCAGCTTCATTTCCACCCCTAACTTGACAGAGCAAGTAGAACTTAGCCCTATTAAAATCAAACATCTCAAAATTGTACTAAATTTCCTACCCTTCAGATACCCATCATTCTGGCAATGGTCACCATTGTTCCAGGCACCCAGGCTCAAAAACATAAAGGCATCATTGAATCCATCTATTTTCTTGCTTTTTCATGGGAAACAAAACAAAACAAAGAACCAACTCTGTTTGATTCTTCTTCAGAAGTTTTTCTTCCATGTTCCCTGCCTCCTCTCCTCCCCATTCCTCCTGCCTACATGATAATCCCTACCCACAGCATGCCGCCATTGCTGCCTCTCCTGATCAGATTTCATTTAATGAGCACTTCCTCCTTGCTAGGTGCAGTACTGGGCACTTTACATGTGTTACCTCAGTCATCTGTTCCCCAGAATAAGTTAAAGCAGGTATGATTATCCCACGAGAAATTGATGTTTAGAGAGTATAAGTGGTCTGTGCAAGGTTTCCCAGCTAGGAGATAGCAGAATGAGATTTAAACCCAGGTCGACCTGAGTCCACAGTATGCATTCTTAAAAACCCTTTTATAGTGCCTCTTCAGACTTAAAAAAAATTTTTTTCTATCTCATGTTTCCACCTGGAACTATTCCCAGTTTTAATCACCAGCAGTAAAATCTGGGCACATGACATTTGTCTGTTTCTTTCCGTGCTCAAACACTTTCAGTCTGCCCCCCTCCCCCCGCCCCATTGCACAGAGAAATTAATTCCAGTCTACAGATATATCTCCTCATCTCTTTTTGTTCCACTGCTTACCTCAATCCATTCCTTGGTTCGTGCTCTCCCTTGGATCAGATGTAGCTGTCCTGACCTATCCCAGCTGATAGATTTCAGGGCATTCTTCCATATTCTGCTCATATGTCTTCAATCTGGAACAACAACCTAGAACTTCCACATTTTCATTTTCCCATTCATAGAACTAAACCTTTGTCCCATAACTTTGGTGAGCGTGTGACTCATATTATCATTTAGTCATTAGTCTGTTTTCCTGATGGAGTAAATTTTTAATTCTGACTTGTTGACAAGTGTGAGTTTGACAAAGGACAGGGCCAGCATCCTACTCACGCCTGAATTGAACTTCCAGATCTCCTCTTCACCCCTTGAGGACTAATTAATCATTCCTCTCAACCCAGTCCTTCTTCTTGAATTGCTTCTAGTTGAAGACAACAGCCTACATCATCCTGTAGTGTTTGTTTCCCAGGAAGCCTGGCCTGTGACAGGGAGGTCTACACCTGGGTGCCCACAGTATCTCAGTTGAGTGACAGAAGGAGGCTGGAGGCTTACCTTTCAGGATGAGGACTTACTCTCCTCTGTTTCACTACAATGCTCTTTTCCTGCCTGTGTCACAAGTTTGGATTTCCTTTGGTTCAGTTTCTCCAGAGAATAAACCTCTCAATAGGGTAAGAGATGGCTGGTTATTTGGTGGTTTGGGAGGGAGCCTGGGAATCTGGATGCCTCTTATACTGACATTTGCCCATGTCCTGTTTTGAGTCCCATCTACCCTTTATGTCATGGCAATGGGGGTCTCTAATTCCTGAGCCTCCCCAGGGTGCTGTGTGTGGGGGAACTCTTATAGTTCTTATTCTTCTCTGCAGGTATCTATTTGTTAATTTTCAGCTCTGTTAATTCCTCCAGTTGTTTCCAACTTCCAAAATTGTTTTGCTATCTCACTTGCTGTTGTCTCCTTCTCATTTTCTTTACATTTGATGGTTTGTAATTTATACATTCTTCCATTCAATTTTTAGTGGCACATCTGGAAGAAGCAGGGTTGAGCAAAGGTGTAAAACATGCCTTGTTTAACCAGGAGTATGGCAGGTTCACACTTTGTTGCCAACTTTGGAGCATCTTGATTTTATTTTAAAAGCAAGGCGATGTTTTTAAAAGATGTGGCATTTTATTTGAAAATGTATTTTTATTTATTAGGTAAAACTCTGTGGAGTATTGGGTTAAAGTCAGCATATTTTCATTCACCAGAAAAGTGAGAGCATCACCAGCCCATCTTGCCCAAGCACATGCAAGATGAGGGCCATGGCTGACGTTGAGACTTCTCTTAATATTCCTAGACACCAGAGAAAAGTGAAACCTTTCACCAGTCACCCAGATGTTTTGTCTGCATGTCAAGAACCATGCAGAGGTGCCTAAGTATCTGAATGTTTGGTCCCCTGTAGACAGCATGTCTGTATAACTGCTTGAACTTCTCTCATCTAATTTTGATGTTTGGCCTCATGGAGATGCAGCCATAGGCTGACCAACTGCATCACTAGATATGCCAGTTACAGTGGGGTCTCAGTGTTGTGAATTAAAGATCATGCTATTTTTTTTTTTTTTTCAGGCTGTGTTTGATGCCTGTAGTCACATTTGGGTTCATATTTAGTCCATGTTTTGGAAACATGAGAATATTTTCAAAAAGATAAGGGCTAATTTCTTGAGAGTGGGCATGTGCTGTGGTGCAGCCTGCCAATCAAAATCTGCCAGCAATGTCATTCAAGGTCAGAGACCCAGTGAACCGCCAATCAAAGTCTGCAGGGCTGTTCATGTTCACTTGTCAGTGTTGGAAAGAGGTCAGTCTCTCTATAGTGTGACTAGTGTGTGAACAATGAGAGTATTTCAATGGTCAGAAGCACATTCTGCCATCTACCCCCTGGAGATTTCAGGACACTTGCCAAGGTTTTTTATCCTATAGGGATATAAGGATAGTGAAGAAAGCCAACAGTATTTTAAAAAGATGAGTTATGGACTCCAAATTCTAAAAGCAAACATGGCACCTAATTTAGTACATGTCTTTTTACAATGTTATTTGCTTTTGCTTAAGTGTCTATCTATAATGAGGGATAACAAAGAAAAATGAGAAATACAATTTTAGATACCTAAAAAGAGATAACTCTTTTAAACATTTTGTACTTGTTATTCAGTTTACAATCTTGTCTTAACTCAGCTAATCATTATTTTGTTTAATTTTCACCATGCAAAATAAGCTTTGTACTTATAGGAAAAAATGGCAAGGTTTAAGATGTGCTAACATCACAGAATGAAGCTTGGAAAATTTTGGTTTTAAGGTCTGGAAAACAATGATGATACAAATATTAAGTTTTGCATTTCAGTAAGGTCTTGATAGACTTTCAAATATGAGCTCTCTCTGAGGGCAAAGGGGTGATTCATCATGATCAAGAATATTTGTTATTCAAAGTTATTTCAGCAGCAGCAAATACTGTGGTGGGCAGATGTTCAAAGTTCAATCAGGGTGTGTCCCTGATGGCAAAACCTCCAAATGAGCCATGCTCTGAATGTTTTTCTTCCCCTGGTAAAATATCCAGATATTTATGTAGATCCACATGCTCAGACTAATCTGTAAAATGTTCAGAATTCATCTGGATATCATTTCGATATAAGTGCAAGCAACTGCTTTAGTCATATTCTTATTTTATTAAAAATATATTAACAAGAACATTTTAAAAGGCCACAGAAATAAAACAATTAAGATGAGGCAGAAGATATATATATTAGGTGTGAGGACTTGGTAGAGATTTTTCTAATTGGTAGAAGAGTAAATGGGAACTATGTGTTTGCAATTGGCCCTAGAGCATGAGGCTTTATGGTTGGAGAGATCCTTGGGGTCCCACTTCTCATTTTGTGAGTGGTGGCATCAGAGGGACTATGCAGGGGGCATTAGATAGTTAATGGCAGAGATAACTCCTAGACCTGCCTTCAAGTCCTGTCTCCTCCTTTACCAGGCTTGTGAGAGCCCAATCTTTTTTCCAGTGCACCTGGGAAGGCTTGTGGTAGAGGTGAGTTTTCTGAAGCAGCTTAAGAGTTGAAAAGTAGGATCTTTAGGAACTGAAAGGAGAATGGGTATTGTGAGAAAATGCTCAGCAGTGGCCTGGACTCTTCAGGTGAAGGGTGACCGGGGAGTTTACATGGGAGAGCTAGGGTCCTGGGGTTGCAAAAAGAGGGGGTAAGAAGAGAGGATGCTCCAAATTATCCAGTAAAGCAAAGCATTCTCTTTAAAATGGGCGGTACCTACTCTCAGTTTTGGATTAGAAATATTATTGGTTATCAAGAGCAACAACTTTTACCCATCAGTCCATGTTTTGGGGGTGACAGACTCTCCACATAGAAAATACCTGCTCCCAGCCTTCAGCCTCTCCTGAGTTATTTGATAGTAGAATATGGGAGTGAGATGTGTGGGCAAGGGGATACAGATAATATTTTCCTTCTCTTTCTCTGATATCCTGATGAACATCCTTAGGCTTGGAGGAGAGATTAAAATCCACAAAGACAAAAAAGGAGTGATTCAAGCGTGACCAGTTTCTTTCACAGATGTGAAGGGGGTTGGCCAAGAGGCACAAGGCAGCCAATTTTCAGCTCTGACAGCTGCCGAGGTCATCAGCTTCCTAACAGCACCCCCTAATTCCTCTGAGGCCAGGGCGTCCTTTGAACTCCGTGGTCGTTATACTTCCAAAGCTAAGCTGAGAAGGGGAGAAATCTGCAAATTTTGCTGGTTCCTGAGTACACAATTACCAGGCTGTTAAGACCTTAGGCTAAGGACTTCGGCTTGTGTTATCTTCTCTGACCTACAAATCAGTAGCTGCTCCCAGATGAGTTACACATACACAGTGAGTGTGTGTGATGTGTGTATGTATATGTATATGTGATATGCATATGTGCATGTGGTATGTGTAGGTAGGTGATGTGTGCCTGTATAGTGTGCATGTCGTGTGTGTAACATGTATCTGCAGTGTGTGTATGTTGCAGCAGGACTTTTCTGAGAAAGCCTAATGCCCCAGTTCAAAGGGTCTTACAGTGAGAGTCAGCACTAAGGGCTTAGGGAGAACAAGGAGCCCGAGAAATGTGGGTGGCCTTGCAATCTGCTTTTGAAGGGGGTCCCAGTTCATGAGAATCCGCTGGTCCAGTATTTGTGGAGTTTCAACTCCAGTGGGTGGGAGATGGATTTCAGTGTCTGGAGATCCACTGTCCACACCCAAGCCACTTGACTTGAGGTAATGATGGGGGATTCAAGGCCTGGGAGGGCTGTGCTGGTGGGGCCCCAACCCCATGGCAGCAACATGTTGGATAAGGAAGGCACTTGGAAAACCTCAGTGTGGTATAATGGGGCATGGTACATTATTTGAAAATTGCATATAAAAATTACATTATATCACCAATAAGCAATAACTAGTGAGCAGTATGTAAATAGTGTTTAGGACTGTCATCAGATAGAACCTGAAAAATTTAAACTAACATGAACTGGAATTTTCAAAATCCTTAATCTACAGAGTAATGTACCTTAAGTGGTAGGCTGTTCATTTAGTGATACAAAATAATATTGTTCAATCAAACTTATAATTTTTTCTTCTTTTCATTGTTAATTAATTGTTATCTGTATTTAGCTGTGATACCAGATGCACTTTAATGCTTATCCTATACACAAAATACATCCTGGACTCACTCACAGCAGCAAAAGATGAATATCTAGCCCAGTACTCAAAATGAAAGAGAAAGTACAAGTAAAAGGGAACCATTATAAAGATCCAAAACTGATATAAACCTCCTCAATAGGCTTTCATTGAAAAGCTCCCAAATTATACTAGTGATTCCACAATTGTCACAGTAGAAGATGGAAGAACGCTTGAATATTATCGCTTCAGAGAAGATAAGAAATATTTGCCATTGTTGCCTTCTATGAACCCTTCCTTCTTCCCTCCCTTCCTTCCTTCCTTCCTTCCTTCCTTCCTTCCCTCCTTCCTTTCTAACTGACCTGGGTTACAGTCATTTGGATTCCTCAGCTACATTTTCAGTTGTTTTCTAGGTCAACTCAGGTTCTGGTCTTGAACCAAGGCCACAAATCCTAAAGCTAAGGCAGGCCTAGCTTTGAGAAGTGGGGCATTATTCTAGATGGAAATGATGACCCTCTGACCTGATCCTGAAGCTCAGTTATCCATCACTCACTTAATACTAACTATGTGGCTGGTGGATTTCCCTCAAGACATTCATGTCTTCACAACCAGAGTCCAATCTCTTGAAGAGCATAGACTCTGCCTTTTTGATCTCATTAGCATTGCCTGGCCCAATCTCTTGCCTATGCTGGGGCCAGGAGGTTTGGCTTAGGTCAGGGCACTTGGTCATCCTTGCCATGGACACAGGACCAAGGGCACCTTGAGACAGAACCATGACAGTGTTGCATTACATCTTTAGTTACCAGCCACCCCCAGAGGAGCTCTTCTTCCCTGGAATATAAGTATTTATCCCACCTATGGAGGGGAAACATTTCTGTCCAGTGAGAAATGTGATCTTATAACTTCCTTTCCATATATCTCTGCTTAACCTAAGAAACAAGCAGATAAATGATTTCTGATAATGTATAAGAACAAATAAAATTCTGTATATGGCCCTCCCTCTTTCAGGAAATTCACATTAAAAAGCTTTTCTGGTCCAGTTTTATTAATAAATAATTGATATATATCACTGTATAAGGTTAAGGTGTACATCATGATGATTTGATTCACATATATTGTGAAATGAAGACCACAACAGGTTAGGTTAACATTCATTATCTCATATAGATAAGATAAAAGAAAAAGAAAAAAAATTCCCCTTGTGTTGAGAACTCAGGATCTACTACTTAACTTTCCTATAAATCATATTGCAGTTTTAACTATAGTCATCATGTTGTACATACATCTCTAGCACTTAATTTATCTTGTAATTGGAAGCTTGTACCATTTGAATACATTTCTCTAATTCCCCTACCCGTGGGATACTTATATTATGTGGTGAAAAAGTTGTTAATTTCAGGCAGACAGAATGGAGTGATAGTTAAAGAAACTTCAGGAATCAGCAGTGTTTTTCTTTTGGGCCTGGTGATGTGGGAATGTAATGTGGGGCAGACAAGGGTGGCAAAGGAAGGGGATCTTTGTGTAGTTTCTGAATTTGCAGTTGTAGGTGACCACTTCCTCTGACAAGATAGCATGAAAAGTTTCCCCTTTGGATCATGTTTTTGCTTTCTTATCACACTCTTACTTCCTGCAATTAAATTTTCTTGACCCTTTGCTGTCTAAGTAAGGAATTGAATGGAAAATGGGGTAGACTCTTCTCTTTTCTTTTTCTTGTTTTAGTATCTGATTATTTTTTCTTTTCTGGGGTTCCAAGATAAAAGACTCTAGTTTGTTTCCCATTCGACCCCCTTCCTTAGGCAGCCATCTTCAGCTTTTGGCTGTCTCACCCTTTCTGGGATCATGATGTTTCCTGGGCAGGTCAAAAGCATTTGATTAGGTCTAAGATGGCAGCTGGCAACGTACCCTGAGCGCTGGCAGTTTATTTTAGAGTTTGAGTTATTTTGTTACCTACTCTGAGCTCTGTCTTCTTCTGGAGGGAGTTCATGATCTCTATTCGCTGACTTGACATTTCCCTGACCTTTCCTTCATTCCCAGCTCTTCTTTCTGTCATTCACAACTCTGATTCCAGAGTGACCTACTTGTGTTTGGGGCTTTATTCTTGCACATTTTACACTGACATCTTTTATTTTGATATATAAAAACATCAATCTTTAAAGAATTTCTCTAGTATCCCTGCCTCCTCTGTGAAATATAATTCTCCAGGCCACCTCCTTCCCTCTCTCCATTTTGTCTGCATTTTCCTGACTTTTGAACACGTTCCCACCTTATTACCTAGAACCATGCTACTGCCATTCTAAATTATTTGAGGTTCCCTGAAAATGCTATATACCCTTTCATGACTCTGAACAGGTTGTCTGTTTGCCTGGAATTCCTTATAGGTCCCCCTTTTTCCTTTCTTCTGCAGATATAACTTCCCTCCTCATCAGATCCCACTGGTGCATTGCCCATATTTATGAATTCCTGTGCAACCTCCAAGTCTTAGACAGTTGTCTCCTCTGATCCTTTTTTTTTTTAACCCTCTCTTTATGTCATACTGTTTCGTTTACTCTTAGTCTCCAGTATAACATATCTCTATTAGCATTTACCCCAAGATATTTTAGTGTGCCTGTCTGTTTATGGAGCAAGAACCTTGCCTTCTTCAATTTTGTACCTAGAAAGAGGGTCCATTCAAGTCCTTGAATGAATAAATGAATGAACTGAAGTGGCACACTAGCTACCTCTGACTATCTTGATAGCTTCTTAGTGAATGGGTGAAAATTGTAAGGGCAAATAAAGCCTTGAGTCCTGGATAAACTCCCATTAATTCCATGTTAATTAATTCAATTAATTCCTCTGGGGCTAGAAGCATAATTAAACCATCTCCAAACCAGTAGAGATATATTTAATTTTAAATGAGTTAGAAGTTTTTAAATGTGTAAAATTTTTAAATGATCAAGATGCTAAAAATAGATAGAAAAGAGTAGATCCCTAACTGGGCCTTCTTCTTCTCATTCCTGAGGTAGACCCTCCGGCATTCTTGTGGAACCCAAGGGCTCTGGGCACATTAGATCTGTGACCCAAAGGAGTCCACATTCGTGTGGGAGAGACATTCTCACAAACAGGTATAATCCTTAGAACCAGGATAAGATATTTATAGGATAATAATAAAAATGACCAAGTGCTTTACATGAATTCTTTCTTCAAGTTCTCTTAATTATCATGCCCATGAAATACATACGATAGAGAATGATACTAAGGATCAGAGAGGTTGGGTACTTTCCCAAGATCATTAACATCACTGAGAATATATTAAATGGGATAGACTTTAGGTACCGGGATTATAGTAAGAAAATTATTGCAAAGGTCTAGGTGGGTGATGATCTGGGTTTGAACCAGCAACAGACCACGGGAGTGAAGGGTAGGACAAACTTCAATATGCTGCCTTGCCTATATTTCCCTTTTAAAGTGTTCCTGCTACAGCTTCTTCCATTTACATCATCATGTTGATATAGCCTATTATTTATTGGATCAAGAAAGTATGCTTAATGTTTGTTACAACATGGATAAATCTGGAGGACATTATGCAAAGAGAAATAGGCCAGACACAGAAGTACAAAAACTACATGATACTGCTTATAAGAGGAATCTAGAGTAGTCAAACTGAAAGAATCAGAGATAGAAAATGGTGATTTCTAGGAGTTGGGGGAAGGGAAATGGGGCAGTATTAGTCAAGGGTACATAGTTTCAGTTATGAAAAATGAAAAGTCCTGGAGAGCTACTGTACCGTTCAGTGCCTATAGCTAATAGTGATGTATTATATACTTAAAACTTTGCTGAGAGTAGATCTTATGTTAAGTATTCTTATCACACACACACAAATAATAATAATAAATAAAGAGGGTGAGAGGACACATTTAGAGGTGATGAATATGTTTATGTCATAGATTGTAGTGGTGGTTTTATCAGATGTATTCTTATCTCCATCAAGTTGCATACATTAAATATATAAAATTTTTATGTGTCAATCAAATCTCAATAAAGTGGTCAAAAAAAGAATGGCTGCTTAATCTAATAATAGCCTACCTATAGACTTGACTAGTGGTCAATGGAATATTCTGTCACAAAAGCCTTGGCCAGTGGGGGTGGTTGAGCAATTAGATTTTGTGACTTGAGGTGTATTAACTTGAGAAATAGAGAAAGAATTAAATAGTCAGAAGTCAGAGAGGACATACAGCAAAGCAAAATCAGTCTGTGGAATAGTAGGGCTGTGATCATAAACTCCTGACAACAAGGTACCTTGTCACTAGAGTCATACTGGATTCTGAATGAACTTCAAGTTCCCTAAGCAAGTTCTATCACTTCAGGCCATGCTATGTGGCTAAATTTCCATAGTCAAGATTCTCATCATCTTTATTCCTATGTTATCACCCAAATCCTCTTTTTCTGAAGTAAGCCAAATTATATCTGTTCCTTGCAACCAAAATAACTCATCTAAAATTGGAGTTGAGAGTAGGAACCAAGCTTGGGAAATTTACCTGGAGAAAAAAACTGGTGGGATTTGATGACCATTTTTTTTAACCATTATTGATTATTTTCAAAAGCTAGAACTATTGGAAGAAAGAAGGTCACTGCATTTTACAACGAACCATACAAAAACAAATCCGACACATGTGATTTCAAACCATTCAGAGTCTCAATTTTCAGCAAAATTAAGGAGGCAGTAGATTAAAGAAATACCAGAGGATGTAACAATCAGAAGCAGCATAAAATGGAAAATGTATCACAAGAACTTAGAAGAACAGGTATGGTTTGAAGCAACCACAATTGAACTCTGCAGGAGCTGCCTTTGTTTCTCTGCTTTAACATGTATTTGTTACTGCAGATAAATAGCCTCCATTTGGGGAAGAAATGGCCCTGGATCATTGTTTCATTTTATGAACCACAGGTGTTGTTGTACACACTCTGTTTATAACCTTAGGGGTGAGCGAAAAACCAAGAAAACAGCCACCACAGACCAGAATGAGCTTTGACATTTTCATCCTAATCATTCCTATACAGTCAGACACATAATGGCATGATAATGAGCATGAAGTTCTACTGTCTATGTGGAATGCCAATTTTAAATAAGAGTGAGGACACCAATGTGCATGTGCATGTGTATGTGAAAAAGAATTACAAAAATATTCAACGTGACTAATTTACTCATGTCTTGCATATTAAGTACCTTTCAGAAGTCCTCACTGAAGGGGCCACTCATTTTGAAGAATGTAGATTAATAAGCCTCCTTGCTTAAAAAATGAGTTTCAATGTTTGTGTGAATCATAGAGTCAAAAGAAAAAATCGATGGCTATTGACTACTAGGGATGATCACATTCATTTTGCCCTTTGTGGTTGGTGAAATCCATGCTGCAATTACAGAGACAGGCTGGCAGCAAAGAGCCTCGGTCGGGCTTTCAGCTCCACATTAATCCAAAGCTCCCCATTTTAATGCAGATATAGATTGCCATGAGTCAATAGCTGACTACTTGAATTGTGAAGTAGCAGCTCCAGCAGCTCTGGCAGGCCTGAGTTTACAGTATTTGGGAATTGCAAAGCTTTGCTGTGTGAACCAGCAGAGCTGAGGCTTGAGGTGCGGTTGTGCTGATGCTGTTGAAAAGATTTGTCTTTGGGATCTAAAACACAGATTATAGCACATTCAAGGTGGGCGGGTCATAGACTCCTAGGATTGTAGAGCTGTAAAGGACCTCAGAGGTCACCCGGTCCAGCTTCTTCCTTAAAGATGAGGAAATTGAGGTCCTTAGAGGTTAACTAACTTGCATGTGGTTACACAGTTAGTCAGCAGAGGACCTCATACTAGAAAAAGAAATGTATCCTCGTGGGCTTTCCACTACTCTACATAGCTTATTTATTTAAAAAAAGCAAAATTTGCTTTATATACTCCTCACACACATGTGAGCATGTAACATAAGTATGTCACTGAATAGGTTTCATTTAACCCATTTTTAATATTCAACAATACATGAAATGAGGTAGTGAGGAAATCCTTCTCATCACTGGCATGTATGTAGCTATGCCAACATAAAAAATAATCTATTACATGTTACAACCGAGGGAAAGATGAAATCCTGTGTTTGAGGCATTAAATGAGATGAAATTTAAAGAAATGCTTTGTAAGTGGTAAGGCACTATATACCCATGTTAGACTTAAGGGCTATGTTAAGGCACACCTTTTTGGGGATAAGATTTCTATTTCATTCAGTGTTTTTACTTATATCAAACTTAACTGTGAAAGCATTGAAAAATGAGGAATAGTATCTTTTATTATCAGCAAATAGCATAGTACTTGGCATGAAGTAGATGCTTAATAGATGTGTTGAATGTTGCATGTTGTATATCTAAATCCATATAATAAGACTTTACACTCAAAGTGTGGTCTCCGGTTCAGCAACATTGGCATTGCCTGGGAGTTTGTTAGAAATGCAGAATCTTGGGCCCTGTGCCAGTCCAACTGAAGCAGAATCTGAATTTGAACAAGATCCCAAGGTGCTTAGCAGTCTCATGAAAGTTAGAGATGCCTTTCAATGTGCTATGCTGAACGAGTTTTCTAATCACACAGACTTTATTACAATGAGTTTAGATGTCATGTCTGTCCATGAAGTGACAACTCAGAGTGGTTAAAATTATCCCTAAATGAATGGCCTAAAGTCATCCACAAACCGTAGGCAATGGTAGAGGAGAGGGATGTTTGTGTGTGTGTAGCAGCTGTGGAGATTGTTGTTGCTTATTCAACTGAGGGAATAGAGGGTTTGTATCTTTCATTTTTAATATGTGCATGTTTTTTTAATCAGAATGGCACCATTTAAATAATGATCTCTCTTTCTCCATAACTTATACAATATAACTTGAGTTAAATACAGTTATGATGAGACTCATTGACCATGGGAAATATTTCTTTTAAGTGCAGTGATATGCATCTAGTATTATGACCTGAATACATTTGCCCAGTTAACCAAGTTCAGTTATAACAACTAGTCACATTGAAATTCAGGGTTTTCACCCAGTTATGCTGCACTTTACTGGAGAATTATAGTTCTAAACATCTTCCAGTTGGAATTTCAAAACAGGGTGATGGAACATAAATTTTTAGTGTTTCTATCACAACATCATTAATACCAGTGGGCTTTGTGGGATATTTATGCCCAGAGTAGCTCCCTGGGTGCCACACTTATCTCAAAAGAGGTAGAGTGGCCTTGGCCTGGGAGCTGTGACTCTGAATCCTGTGCATTTTTTGTAAGTATCTGTAGAACCTGAGCTGATGCCTGGATAACCAGACTTGGGCTCCAGCAAAGAGATTTAGTATCAGATTTTTCTGTCTTCTTTCATGCTCACACAGAAAATCCAAGTTGAGCCAAGGCTGAGACCAAATATACATGTCAAGTGTGTTCACACTCTGGGTCATCTTCCATTTTGTTGATGTTGGCTTTATGACTTGTACTAAAATGCTTTGAGAAGGCAAGTACATGGTGATGGAGTGGGGCTTGCCTGTCTAAGCAATGGGATGGTCAGAATTCAAGCACTTAAAAGGGACATCTTAGCAGCAATACACTTTAACGGGCTTTAAATGAACTCCAGGGCTCTCTGGGCTTCCATGGAGAGAAGTGTTTGCCCTGCAGAGAAAGCACTGGAAGAACTGGGAATAAAAGGGGTTCTCTAAAGGCATATCTGATCTCTGTGGTGGCTGCCCTGTGTTCCATCCCCACCCTAGTCCTCCATCTCTACCATGCTCTTTGCAGAGCCTTTTTCTTTCTCAGGCTAAATCACTTGTAAATTCTCCCCCTTCCCTTCCCTTCTTATGCCTGCTGCTATAATTCTCCAATGATTTCCGAGGCTGGGCTGGGCATGCTCAGTAGTCACAGGCAGGTTGTGTCTGTAAGGGGATAACTTCAGCAGTATCTCTCTATGGTGTTTATGTTGTTTATATGAGAGTAATTCACCAGATCAGCAAATAGATGAGCTGGAAACCTCTTGGTTTATGACAGAACAGATTAGTACAAGCGGGACAGTTTACTAAAACATATTGCCACCCGTCCAGCTTGGCTTCAAAGAAAGCTGCTTCTGTTCATACTGGTGCTGACCAGTTCATCTCAACTACTTGCTTTTAGACACAAGTATATATCCTGAAAGAAGAATATAAATTGGAATTTGCCTGCACTGCACTGGCTTTTAAACAGCCATGATTCTGTGAGTGGACAGACTGCTTTAGCAAAATTATTTGCCTCAAGCAGAATGTGAACATTTTAATATTTATTTATTTATTTATTTACTGTATTTTTTTCATTACCATTATTCCCCTTTAGTCACTTCCACCTCCACCCACCCCTTCCCCCACACCACACTGTTATCCATGTTCATGAGACCTTTACTTTTTTGCTCGATCCCTCTACCCCCTAACCCTCCAAACCAGAGTTGTGAGTCTGCTCTCTATCTATGAATCTGTCTCTATTTTGCTTGTAAGTTCAGTTTGTTCATTAGATGCCACATATGAGTGAAATCATATGGTGTTTTTCTTTCTATGACTGGCTTATTTCACTTAGCATAATGTTCTCCAGGTCCATCTATGTTGTTGCAAAGGGAAACATTTTCTCCTCTTTTATGGCCAACCAGTATTCCATTGTGTAAATCTACTGATAGGCACTTGGGCTGCTTCCAAGTCTTGGCCATTGTACATAACACTGCAATAAACAAAGATGTGCTTATATTCTTTTGAATTAGTACTTTAGGTTTCTTTGGATAAATTTCTGCAAGTAGAATTGTTGGGTCATAAGGCATTTCCATTTTTAAATTTTTTGAGGTAACTACATACTGCTTTTCACACTGGCTACACCAATCTGCCTTCCCATCAACAGTGCCAAAGGGTTTCCCTTTCTCCACATCCTTGCCAGCACTTGTTTGTTAATTTATCTTGGACATTGATTATAGCAATACTTTTTTCTGATATATCCACTGTGGAAAGCAGTATGAAAATATCTCAAATAATTAAAAATAGGACTGCCTTATGGCCTTTTTATTGTTGTTGTTGTTGGTTGAAGCAAAGGCATTGTTACATAATGACATAGCCACAGTCAACACCTTCTGGGCTGTAGTTCCTAGAAACAAGGTCAATATCAGTGCCATTATTTGTCTCTTTTTTCATATACGCTTGTAAAATTATAATTAAAAAGCAAGCTGTTTAAGATGAAAATATGAGTCTGTTATTTAACTCCTCCAATCCAAAATTTTCATGGAAATAGCTGAAGAAATCTAAAAATGGTGGTGTATGTGTGTCAATACTGGCATTGGAGGTCAGGGAATGGCTGGAAACTTTAAGGAGTTTCCTTAAGTCATGCTGGTATTACTGGATTGAGGGGAAAGATAAAATCTGTGATTGGCCTGGAAAACAATAGAAGGAACCCTCCAGTAGATGCTGTTGGAACATACATCTCAGAGTGATAAGGGCTGCCAGAAAGACAGGCCTTGAAGTAACTGTTAGGGGTTTTGGATCTTAGGAACATCTTAGGGAAAGACACAGTGTCCTGGGGACCAATGAAAGTGGAAACACTGTGGACTGAATTATATGCATTCATTTCTGTTTAGCCCTACTGGGGTAGGAAGCAAATAGTGGCACTTCTTGAGGGCTCCAATGAGGGTGGACATAGCAGTGGAAAGTGGGGATCCTAACAACGTTCAAGCTGCCTGGATAAACACAGAGAAGACTCTTTGACCTACTTGTGAAATATAGCTCTTTGTCTCCTTTCTACTAGCAACTAGACTGCTAATCTGGCATAGGAAATTTACAAAATTTTTTCAGTTTTGTTCTTATTCCTTCATTGGAGTTGAAACATAAAAGCCAGCAGGATCTCTGCCAGACTCCATTTCAACTCCCAAGACAAGCATATATTCCTATGTTTTAAAAATAAACAAATTAAGGAGATTATTATATACATAAAAAGATCCAGTAATAGGAGTCTGCAAGATCCTTCCCCATGTGGGAAGGCCACCATCCCCGCTACACCCCCACTCTTATTAGGGATTTCTGGCCCCAGGGGTAGGTAGGATGATGGCCATGTCCAGCTTGAAGCAGCTAGAGGAGCATGAGACCTTCTCCTATTTTCCAGAATTCTAGATCCAGGCATGCTCTCATTCACATATGAAGGCAATGGAAAGACATTTCAGATACTCAGGTTTTCAGAAGTATGAGGACCTTGCAACTTTTTTGAAACAATCCCTTGAAGAAGCACTTGAGAAGAAACAAAATAACAACAAAAAAATCAAGATCTCAGGAGATGTGATATACAAAAGTTATCTTTAATCAATGAAATCTCTATATTTGGCAGTGTTCACATAACTTTTATTCATGTCAATAAAACTTGGCAAAAACTTCAGACATTCTGCAAAACAACACCATTCAATGGACTTTTCTGAGATAAATGTTTTCTGCACTGCCTTACAGGATAGCCACTGTCCATAGGTGACTATTGAGCACTTAAAATGCAGCTACTGTGAAGTAGGAACTAACTCTTTAATTGTATTTAACTTTAGTTAATTTAAGTTCAAATATCCACATGTGGCTAGTGGCTATCTAACTAGACAGTACAGCTCTAAAAGTAGATTATATAATATAAAAACTGAGGATGGCAAGTATGAGAGGCACAGAGAGATCTGCTGACCCAAAATAACAAGAATAGCTAGCACTTATAGAATCCTTATGCTGCATTGAGGCTTGTGCTAAGCACATTCTTATATTCTATTACAGTGACTGCTCTATCAGAGATAGATTTTAGATTTGCCTGTGAGAGAGTATGCATATTAATTTTTGATTGAGAGAAGTTTCCTTATTGTTGGAATAGGCAGGAAAAAAAAGTCACCTTAAAACAGCTCTTCTCTGTTTTGAAAAGAAGGAAAACTCTGACTCCAAAAAACCTCTGCTGCCTTGCGGCATACCTCTTCAGGGGAAAGGCTAAGGGAGTAAACCCCAACAGAAAATCCGGAGCCGGAGTCCCTAAGGCGGTTTGACGTTGTAGTCAACACCGGCAACTCCTGCGGCGCACCTGAAGCCAAGCTGTATTGACTCCGTCTTTCCCTTGGACCCTTCAGCTGCGAAGAGAGGGGGGGTCTGCTGCATGGGCAACAGCAGACCCTCCATATCACCCTGCCCAGGCTCTGTAGCTTCATCGCAAGATGTCGATTCAACGCGGGAGGAGACAGATACCGTGTCACTCCCGAGTCGGACTGCACAGCCATTCTCGGCGGTGCAGATAGACTCTTAAGCTACACCATCGTCTCTCGAGACGGACGGCTGCCGCCGCCGCCGCCGCCGACAGGACAGGTAAGGCCTCATTGTTATGGAGAAGAGGTTTATCAAACTTTTGGTGGTTTGAGTGACTTAAAACCAATCTATTTTATTTCTGTCCCTATTAATGAACAATTTTTAATATTTATATAAAAATACAAATCACCTAGAATAGCCAAAAACAAATGAAAAAGAATGAGCTTTCACTTCCCAAATTTAAAACTTACTATAAAGCTATAATTATCAAGACAGTGTGGTAATAGGGTAAAAATACCTATAAATCAATGGAACGGTTATAAGTTTAGAAATAAATTTTTATTTTTTCAATCAATTAATTTTTTACAAAGGTGCCAAGGTAATTTACTGGAGAACGGGTAGTCAGTTCAACAAGTGGTGCTGGGTCAATGGAATATCTACATATGAAAAAATGATTTAGACCCTTAGCTCATGCCCTACATAAAAATTAACTCAAAATTAATTATAGACTTAAAAGTAAAAGCTTAAACAAAACTTTGGGAAAAACATAGAATAAGATCTTTGACACCTTGAGTTAGGCAATTATATCTTAGATATGATACCAAAAAACACTTCCATAAAAAATTATTGATAAAGTAGACCTCATTAAATTAAAAACTTTTTCTCTTCTAAAGATATCATTAAGAAAACAAAAGCCTCAGCTTCTCCAGTGATGAAATGGGGACAGTGACAGACCCTAACTCTTATTATTTTTGAGAGGATTAAAAGAGTGAATCTCTGGAAAACACTGGAAGTAGTTGTTGGTAAAAGGTATGTCTTCAACAACTGTTTATAGTTTTTCTCTGCAGAAGAGGGAGGGCCTGGAGTGTAGTGTAAAGAGGGTTTATCCCAAGTTTAGGGTTCTAGACCCAGCTCTGCCAATCAATAGCTGTGCAACCTTGGTGAAACAACTTCTCTTTCCTGGGTTGTAGTTTCATCTTGTGAAGTGAGAAGAATGGAGTAAATAATCCCAAACACTCCTGAATCAGTTACCCTGTGAATTTGTGATCAGGATGGTTAGTTCTGTTATGTAATTAAAAGATTCACGTTGAACACAGTTGATTTAAATTATCTTTGTTGTGTTTGTTACCCACAATAATGAATGTCCCAGAATAATTGTTGTTTCTTATTTATCTCGACAGTATAAACTTGGTCTAAAACCATGCATTTTTCTTTCTTTGTTTGTTTTATACTTCCTTAACTCCCATCAGATTTTTCTGACGTGTTCATTTCATGCTCTGACCTTCTGAATTAGTATGAAATTTTGTTACCCCCAAACCCCAGAACCAATATGATTTGCAACAGAATCTACCACTTTGAACAATCCCCAATTGGAAGAAGAAGACCCTTATAAACTATGCCTTCTTACAGTGTGTACATGGGACCTCATTCTGTAGATTTTCATTACTCCTTGTTGTGATTTTTTATTATTAGTTTTTAACAAAACAAAGAGTAAGAGAAAATTGTTATCATCCCCTTAGGCATTTCTTAGTTACAGGAATGGAAGTTTAACTATTAGTAAAGACTCCATGGGAATTTGAAATAGTTTTACTATTTATCCAAACTACCTTCTATGGAAAAGGTAACCTTTGCCACTGATTTAATAACAGTTGTTCAACTCAATTATGTAAACACTTGGTATTTTTGAGTCTTCTGGAGTATTATTGAATTTTAAAAATGCCCTTTAGCATATGAAGGATAAAATTTATCCTGTCTGCCTATCTAGAAACATAATATAATATCAATGTAAGAAACTTCTTTGAGATATATAAACAATATAATTTCACTTTGGATTATCAATTGTATATACTTGGGTAAAGTAATGAGTATAGATGAAATCAAGTCTGCAAAGCTCTTGCATGCTTTGGCTATCGTACCAGTAATGAATGCGGGGGGCGGGGAGTCTCACTGCATAGGAGTGACACACACACTGTAGTTACCTGTCACCAGGTGGACTGTAACATCTGTTCTTGAGCTAAAAGATACTGATAAGGAGAAAAAGCGCTAAAGCACATGATCCATTTATTTGCATTTTTCCTACAAAAATATTAATTTTGAAATGAAAAGATACACTTCTACACTTAGAATCACTACAGAAGCCATAGTTCCAAAAATGCAAACTCATTTGCATAAATTTATCCCTGGAAATTTTTTACTATAAAGAGTAAATATCACCTTAGACAGTTTTCCTCTATTTCTGAAGGAAGGCCACCCAGTTGGGTCCCAGTGGCCAGGAATGTCGTATATTCTTCCTCCTTGTTCTTGAGAACTCAAATTGTCTCAATTATTATTCCATGAGCCTTGACATTAGGGTAGCATGAGGAAGAGAAATTAAAGCAGTTTGGGTTGCCTCTCTTTTTCAATAATTTTGAATTGCCTTTCTCATAACATACTTGGTTTTCCTTGGTTTGGGTCCTTTGCTGCCTGGGTCTGAATTTATCCACTCTTGTTTCCTGATGCCTGATTTCTCTGTTTTATAATCTCAATTCTTAAAGGGCTTAACATTATGATTATTATTTATAATTAGAATTTATAAAGTCACAATGTAGGTTTGTCACCTGGATATCAGGTTTCTTTTCTAATTTAACTTTGCAGATATCCTAAACCATGAGGATATATGTTAAATTATCCAATCCTCTTGTATTTAACTTTGCATTTTCTTTCTTATGACTTTTAAATTAGCAGTCCAACAGGGTTGCATAACAGAATCACATTTGCAGATTTTCACAAATAGTGAGATCTCATAAAAGTATTGAATTGGAGACTCGGGTGAGGTTGTGTCTTGAGGATACAGCATCAACATGACAAATGATTTGGACAATTAAAATTCTTTCTCTTGAGAACGTAATCCAGAAAACATGGACACTGAGGCAGAACTATCATAGTTATTATTGAAATAAGGTATTTATCAAAGGAATTGGTCCTTACACAAGTATGGAGGGAACTGGGAAAGTGAGTCTGGAAGAGGAAGTTGGAGAGTCAGAGAAAGAGTCACTAAGCGGTCCACATGTGGCACTGGTGAAGGCAGACAAGTCAAACCTTGTAGGGAAATCAGAGAGAATAAGCATGTCTGGCTGTAGAGTGGGTTGTGTAGGGTGTAGGGGTAGTTTCCAAACAGTTCTATGGAAAGGCCACTCTAAGGAAGCTGTGGGTCCTCAACCAAGTTCCTAATGGTGGAACACTCTGTGGGACTGCTGTTGGTCAGAGGGTCAAGCAGCTGGAAAGATGGGTTAGACATGTTGAGAAAGAGATCAAGAACATGCTGGTTCCCATGAGGCACCCTTGCAGGATGTCTGACTGTGACGTGTCTCCAAGAGTAATGGCTTCTATTTTACTTATTTTTTCCAAATCTCATGCAAGTTTTCTTCTTTTTTTCTTTAGCAACTCTAACTCACTGAGAAATGTAGCTCCTAGCCTTAGCAAAGTTCATATTGTCCAGTGTAGCATGGTGGTCACACACTAAAGTTGTAAGGGGAGCAAAAACTATGAATGGGGAAAGGAGCCAGGCCAACAGAGGGAGAGAAATGAATCATGTTTGTGAAGAAGCAGAAGATTATGTTCCCAGTGAAAGATGGTAAGAATGACTGGTCCTCAGAGCAACCTTGGTTCTCAATGACTTGTCACTTTTAGATCCTGTGTATTTTAAAGTTAATCTCCCTTTTTCTAAAGTATTTGAATACCATTATCTTGCATACAAAGATCCTATTTATATAAAAATTGTCTCCAAAATAAAATTGTATAAGCAGTAAAGGGCTTTTAATTAGCTGCTCAAAGATTTGTCCTAATTGGCTAGAAAATGTACAGTCAGGGTCTAGTAGGGTATATGTTACTATGTTGCTAGTATTAAAAAAGCATTTGCAGAATGAACGAACAAATGAATGAATGAATATAGGCCATGGGCTGTTATGCCCATTTTTATACACAAATCAATAAAATTGTGTATGAGAACCTAATACTTTAGACCCTCCCTCAAACTATGTGGGTGCTGTGAGTTGATTTGTCAGTAACAATAACTAACTTTGCTGAGTTGCTGAGTCTTTTTTGACATTCCTTGGCATCCAGTGTATACTTTAAATAAGAAGGCATGTCAGAGTTAGGTAAGCCATGTTGGGCTGTAGGACATTCTGAAGATTGTGGGCAGATATGGTAGTTAGATCAAAGGCGTTCAAGTTACTACCATATTACTTTGGAATAGTTGAGCTAACCAATTCTGAAGACTTTGTCTAGAATATTAAGTTTGAAATACCTCATCAAAACATTTTTTGAGATGGACTTTTAATGCTGGGGTGATCAGTTTTTTGTTTTTTTTTTATGTGAAATTTTACTTCTTAATTAGGGATATAAAATATGAGCCCATGTGAGTAACATACCTACTTATAGGTATGCATTTTACAAATTCTTACATTTATCTGAAAGGAACAGACTTTGACTCTTTACATTTCACATTTCTCCCTTTGTTATTCTGCTACATAAGAGGGTGCGAGGAGTGAGATATGTTCCTGCCTGGAATGCTGTGATGAAAGATATGCTAGCTTCTCTTTCTTTATTGAAGACTTGGTGAAGTTTGGATGAACTTGTTAAGAAATGTGATCCCAAATATAGGGCTGAAATAAAAGGAGATTCAACTCTTAAATGTTGGACTAAAACCAAATTCTGAGGGCATGAGAGTTCAAAATACATCAATGTAACCAGTACACTGATCTGGAAATGAAACATCAGAGTGTACCTGAAGCATCTCCTTGAGCTTGCTTCCAGTAACTACCTCTCAAGGTAAACACTGTTCTGATTTTTAACACCATCAATAATAAGACTTGCTTGTTTTTGAATTTTGTAGTGCTTTGCGAGGAATGGATGTTGAGATATTAGATATCTTCTCCAAGGTCTTTCTTCTTCCTCTTCATAACAACTGAAGAAGAAGATACTGCAAAACTTAATGTATTAGTGGCTTAATGAAGCAAGTTCTGTCTACATGACCCTCCATGCAAAGTTTAACAATCCAGCTCACTGACCAACTGATCTTCCCACATCTGGTCTTTGAGCTGTAGCTAAAAGTAGCTGTTTGCCTGATTGAAATGTTCACTCTCCATTCAGATATTTAGACTTTGGTTAGACACCCTCTAAATGAGGCATGTGTGTGCAAAAGCATTTCAAACTGAGCAGATACAAAGAAATATTATCCTTTAGTACCCATTTGATCCCCCTTTTTAACCCAAGAAAACATAAATGCAACAATAGATCAATTTGACTGTAAATATTATCTAAGTATGTCCTTTAAAAGCCAAAGGAACGTCAGATACAATTTATTTTCCACCAGTGCAAGTTGAGACATTAAGTGGCAATTCTACTTCCATTAGCTAAATCTGGCAAATATGCAACTGTTTAAAGGCATTGTCGATAGCCATTGCACAATTAAGTATTTGTACTGATGCCTTATTAAATTACCCTTTTCAAGTAGGCATAATAAACTAGGAGTTCACTGTACAGATTTTCATGGGGTAAGTCAGATCAGTGTGGGATTTATTTAGACAGAATTTAGTGCACTGGGTAATGGAGTAAATGTCATGTGTTTTGACCAAGTAAATCTTAATTTCCTTAAACACATTTTTAGGGTCAAGAAACAGGAAAATAAAAATCCCTGAAAATGTAATTGTCATGATTTATAATGTTATTGAAAAACTTTATAATTGTGATTGTCTTTTTAATAGCAAAATCTATTTTGTTTATAACTGAGAGCGTTGCCCCACACAGGGATTTTTAATCTTCTCATAAAAAGCTGGTATTTCTCCCAAACTTTAAGATCCCCAGAGGGGCTGAATGATAAGTGGGTGATGCAGAGGGGGATGATGAAGAAAGGCGATGGAGGAAGTATTAGAACAAGGAGACTATGGAGGAGATTGTTAAGCAACCAGTTAAAGAAGGCTTTTAGACCTACTGGGAGGTCCTAATCTTCTGGATGGACCTTTCTGCACCTTGTCTACAGAGCAATGTTAACTAGAAAGTCCTCTATTTAGTAAGCATTGGTCTCTTTTTCATTAGTCACTAAGTATAGTTCTTATCACATAATTCTCTTTTTAGGCCAAGTTTTATTGAGAAATAATTGACATACATCACTGTATAAGTTTAAAGCATACATCATGATAATTTACTTTACATATATTGTGAAATTATAACCACAATAGGTTTGGCAACCATCCAATCCATTTTCTCATGTAGATATAATAGAATGAAAAGAAAGAGGAGAAAAATTTACTCTTTTGGATGAGAACTCTTAGAATTTACTCTCTTAACAACTTTCCTATATATTGTATAGCAGTGTTAGCTATACTCATCATGTTGTGCATTACATCCCTAGTACTTATTTACCTTATAACTTGAGGGTTGTAACTTCTGATCACCTTTCTCCACTCCCCCTCCTCCCACCCTTTGCCTTTGATAACCACAAGTCTAACCTCTTTTTCTATGAGTTTTCTTAAATTTTCATTTTTTGTAGAATTTCACATATAACTGAAATCATTAGTATTTGTCTTTCTCTGTCTGACTTATTTCACTTAGCATAATGCTTTCAAAGTCCATCCATGTTTTTGCAAATGTTAGAATTTACTTGTTTTCTTATGGCTGAATAATATTCCATGATATCTATGTCTGTCTATCTACCTATCATCTATCTATCTATCATCTATTATCTACCACAACTTTATTCGTTGATGGATGCTTAGGTTATTTTTATATCTTGGCTATTATAAATAATGCTGCTATGAACGCGGGGGTGCATATATGTTTTTGAGTCATTGCTTTCATTTCCTTTGGATATAGTCCCAGAAATGGAATTGCAGGATCACAAGATAGTTCTATTTTTAATTTTTTAGTGTCCTCTGTACTATTTTCCATAGTGGCTGTACCAATTTCCCACCAACATGGCACAAGTATTCCTTTTTTTCTACACCCATGCAGAATTTATTATCTGTTTTCTGTTTTTGTTTTTGTTTTCATAATGGCCTTTCTAATAGGAGTTAGGTGATTTCTCATTGTGATTTTAATTTGCATTTCCCTGATGTTGAGCATTTTTTCATGTTCCTGCTGACTTTTTGTATATCTTCTTTGGACAAATGTCTATTGAGGTTTGTTACCATATTTTAGTAGGGTTATTTGTTTTTCTTTTGCTATTGAGTTGTATGAGTTCTTTATATATTTTGTATATTAACCCCTTATAGGTATATGGTATCCAAGTATTTTTTCCCATTCCATAGGTTATCCTTTCTATTAGTTGATGGTTTCTTTTGTTGTGCAGAAGGTTTTTGGTCTAATGTAATCTCACTTGTTTATTTTTTATTTTGTTACTTTGCTTTAGGTTATTGAATTAAAAAAATTATTACCAAGACCCATGTCAAGAAACTTTATTCTTATATTTTCTCCTAGGAGCGTCATGATTTTAGGTCTTACATTTAAGTCTTTAATCCATTTTAAGTTAATTTTTGTGAGTGGTGTTACAATATAGGTCCAGCTTTATTCTTTTACATGTGAATATGCAATTACCTCAGCACCATTTATTAAAGAGACTGTCCTTTCTCTATTGAGTATTCTTAAATCCCTTGTCAAATGTTAGTTTTTCACATAATTTTTAAGCAATGATTATGTCTTTCTGGGTATGGTACCATATGACTTCCATATAAAATTAATTCAATTCTCATTTTCCTCCATCTCTATCAACTCAAAAAAAATTTAAAATATTTGGTTCCTGGTTCCTAGCCCTGTGGTTTCTTCATAGAAAACACTTAGTGATGATTTCTTGATTTAATATGAATGAAATAAGTGAATTTTTGAATACTCTTCAAATATTAGATGATGATATAGAGCATAACAACCACTTAGATTCCTGGATGAATTTTTATAATATAGTTTTCTGCTGCCTATTTGATGTTATATAAAGAGAGTTTATGTGCCTTTCTGTTGTTAAAATTGTCAAGAAAAATACTTTTTCTTTTTAATTTGCTGTAATGTAAAATATACTCTTGGAAATAGTTGCTCTAAAGAAAATTTTATATAAGAAAAATTATATTTGTGATATATTAGGAAAGGTTCTTCAAGTATTTGTAGTATTTCTATTTTTTTGTAATGGAAAGAATCATTTCAATTTACCTCTCCTGGATACCTTTTATTTTATTTGTTGAAGGTAAAGAGTATATTTTCATTTTGAATTTTTTGAATGCTTGTTACAGTCTTTTATAATGGTTTTATTTATTTTGTTTTCTGATTTAATCTTTATTGTATTTTTTTCATTAACATGTAGTCTTCTTATACTCCCCTTCTCCCAGCAATCACCACACTGTTGTCCATGTCCGTGAGTCCTCTTTCCTTTTGCTCAGTCCCTCCATCCCCTCATGCCCCACTCCTCCAGCTGTCATCCTGCTCTCCATCTATGTCTGTCCCCATTTTCCTTTTAGTTCAGTTTGTTCACAAATAAGTTAAATCTTATGGTATTTGTCTTTCTCTGACTGGCTTATTTCATTTAGCATAATGTTCTCCAGGTCCATTGATACTGTTGCAAAGGGTAAAATTTTCTTCTTATTTTACAGCTGAGTAGTATTACATTGTGAAAATGTCCCATAGTTGTTTTATCCACTCATCTGCTGATGGACACTTGGGCTGCTTCTATATCTTGGTGATTGTAAATAAGGCTGCAATGAACATAGGGGTGCTTATGTTCTCTCAAATTAGTGTTCTAGGTTCCTTCATATATATTCCCAGAAGTGGGATCACTGAATCAAAAGGCAGTTCCATTTTTAATTTTGGGGGGTATTTCCATACTGCTTTCCATAGTGGCTATGCCAGTCTGCATTCCCACCAACAGTGCAAAAGGGTTCCTCTTTCTCCACATTCTTGCCAGCACTTCAACTTGTTTGCTGATATTTGATGACAGCCATTCTGACAGATGTGAGATGATATCTCATTGTGGTTTTAATTTGCATTTCTCTGATGATTAGTGACATTGAGCACCTTTTCATGTGTCTGTTGGCCATCTGAATGTCCTCTTTGGGGAAGTGTCTGTTCTAGTCCTTTGCCCATTTTTAAATTGGGTTGTTTGTTTTCTTCTTTTGATGTTGTATTTCACAAGTTCTTTATAAATTCTGGATAGTAACCCCTTATCAGATGTGTGAATATGTCCTCCCATTCTGTGGATTGTCTTTTTATTTTGTTGATGGTTTCCTTTGCTGTGCAAACCTTATTAGTTTGATGTGGTCCCAATTGTTTATTTATTTATTTTTTATTTCCCTTGCCTGGGAAGATATACTCTAGTGGAGAGCGATGGGGGAAAAATTAGGACAACTGTAATAGAGCAACAATAAAAAAAGAAATTAAAAAATAAAAGAAATATTGGTATGAGCAATGTCCAAAATTTTGCTGCCTATGCTTTTCTCTAAAATTTTCATGGTTTCAGGTCTAATGTTTAAGTCTTTGATCCATTTTGAATTTATTCTTATGTGTGGTGTAAGAAGGTGGTCTAGTTTCATTTTTCTACATGTATCTGTCCAATTTTCTCAACACCATTTATTGAATAAACTGTCTTTCACCCATTATATATGCTTACTTCCTCTGCTGATTATTTTTATTTTGTCATTATTATTTTGATTTATTTTTCTGTTACAGTTGTTCCACTTTTTCTCCCATTGTTCCCCCACCCCAGCCCACCCCTTCTCCCATGTTTATGGGTCATTTATACTAGTTCCTTGACTAGGCCCTTCCCTTATTTACCCCCCTTCTCTCCCTCCTTCCTCCTCCCTCCTCCCTGGTAACTGCTAGTCTGCTCCTTCTGTTGAATATTAATTTACTATAAAAGTGTGGGTTTATTTCTGGGCTCTCTATTCTGTTTCATTGATCTATGTGTCTGTTTTTATGCCAGTAATATGCTGTTTGATTACTATGGCCTTATAGCATAGTTTAATATTAGGCAAAGTGTTTCTTCCAACTTTGTACTTCTTTCTCAGGATCACTGTTGCGATGTGGGGCCTTTTGTGGTTCTATTTAAATTTTTGAAATATTTTTTCTAGTCCTGCAAAATATGTCATTGGAACCTTGATAGAAATTACATTGAATCTGTAGATTGCTTTGGGTAGTATGGACATTTGAATTAGTTAATTCTTCCTATCCATGAACACAGTATGTATTTCCACTTACTTGTATCTTCTATTTCTTTCTTCAGTGTCTTATAATTTTCTGAGTACAGATATTTTGAATGCTTATTACAATCTTTAATTGTTTTTACCATGTTTATATGAACTGATGACAGAGAAGGAAACTGAGGCATAGTTGGATTTTTTTAAAAAATTATATTTTATTGATTATGCTGTTACAGTTGTCCCAATTTCTTTTCCCTTTGATCCCCTCTGCGCATTACCCCCTTCCCTCCAGCAGTCCCACCCTCCTTAGTTCATGTCAATGGGTTGTGTGTATAAGTTATTTGGCTTCACCCTTTCCTATATTATTTTTAACTTCCCAGGTTTATTTTGTACCTACCAATTATACTTCTTAACCACTGTACCATTTCTCCCCCTTCCCCCTCCCAGATGATAACCCTCCATACCTGTGATTCTTGTCCTATTCTGGTTGTTTGCTTAGTTTGTTTTTGTTTTTATTTTTTAGATTCAGTTGTTGATAGTTGTGAGTTTAGTTGTCATTTTAAGGTTCATAGTTTTGATCTTCTTCTTTTCTTAAGTAAGTCCCTTTAACATTTCATATATTAATGGCTTGGTGATGATGAACTCCTTTAGCTTTACTTTGTCCAGGAAGCACTTTATCTGCCTTTCTATTCTAAATGATAGCTTTGCTACACAGAGTAATCTTGGTTGTAGGTCCTTGCTTTTAATCACTTTGAATAGTTGCCAGTCCCTTCTTGCCTGCAAAGTGTCTTTTGAGAAATCCTCTGGTAGTCTTTTGGGAACCCCTTTGTAGGTAACTCTCTTATTTTTTCTTGCGGCTTTTAAGATTCTCTCTTTATCTTTAATGTTTGGAAATTTAATTATGATGTGTTTTGGTGAAGTCCTCTTTGGGTCTAGCTTATTTGGGACTCTCTGTGCTTCTTGGACTTGTATATCTATTTCCTTTGCCAAAGCAGGGAAGTTTTTTTTTCATTATTTTTTTTCACATAGGTTTTCAGTTTCTTACTCTTCCTCTTCTCCTTCTGGCACCCCCGTGATTCAGATGTTGGCATGTTTAAAGTTGTCCCAGAGGTTCCTAAGTCTCTCCTTAGTTTTTTGAATTCTTGTTTCTTCATTCTGTACTGACTGTTTATTTCTTTCTAATGTTCCAAATCATTGATTTGAACCTCAGTTTCCTTCCCTTAACTATTGGTTTCATGTGGATTTTATTTCATTTCACTTAGCTTAGCCTTCATTTCTTCCCTTCTGCATTTGCTGTATTCAAGCATATCTGTCAAGTGTGTGAGCATCTTTATCACCAGTGTTTTGAACTCTTCATCTGTTAGGTTGGCTATCTCCTTGTCGCTTAGTTCTCCCACTGGAACCTTGATCCATTTCCCCTTTTGAGCCATACTTTTCTGTCTCCTCAACTTGAAAGGCTCCTGGGTTTCCCTATCTGTGTTAGGTAGAGCTGTCGCACATGTTACATTGTAAGGGGTGGAACTTTAGGTATTTGTCAGTACAGGGTGACCCGTTTCACCACATTGTGCTGCTCTTGTGAGGGAGGGGTCTGAGAGGAAACAATGTCACTTGTTCAGCACTAGACCCTTTTCCAGGCACTTCTCCCACTTCCTGTTTGGGACTGGCACCTTTCTAGCTATTGCCCTGGTCATGGTTCCCAGAACGGTGGGTCTGTGGATGTTCTAGGACTGTGGAGGCCCTCTAAACAAGCAGACTCTGCTGAGAGAGACTGGCAGTTTCTTTCTTGACCTCCCAACCCCCACCGGTTTTCACAGTCAGAAGCAATGAGACTTTTTTCCCTGGTGCTGGAACCATGAGCTGTGTGATCTGGTCTGGTGCTGGGAGCACTACCCAGGTGTCCCACCCCCCTTTTTTTTTTAATGTGCTACTGCACTTTCCGCTGGCCTGCCCATGCCACTGCCCCAGGTGCCACTGCTGCTGCCACCACACTGCTTTCTCTCTGCCCTGGCTTCACCCTTCCTACCTGTCTGGATGAATATTTCTTCTTTATATCTTTGTTTGTTGGTCTTCCTTGTAGCTCAATTTTCTGGAACTTCTGGTTGTCTCATTTTGAGATAGTTGTATTTCTTCTTTGTTGTGGAGGGACGTGCAGTGTGTCTCTGGATTTATTTTTAGTGACCTTTTACACAAGGTAAAGCTAGGGTTGGATATCAAGATCACTAGCTTTAAGCCATAAAAATGATGCCTTTATTGCTTCTTTGCCATATTTCTTAAAAAGCTGTGATTCTTTGATTCATGTAAAAATTTGCACAGCCTTTTACAGAATTTTATGATTTTTAATAAATGGTATATTTTATGTTTAATATATAGGTTTATTATTTTTACCACCTATTTTCTTATTAAAATAATTCAGAGGAGGAAGGTTGGATGTGGTAGAGGAAATTACTAGAAGATGAGAGATATGTGTTCTAGTCTAAGATCTGCTGCTAACTTTGAAAATTTGAGCAAGTCACTTTCTTTGCCTGGCCTCAGTTTCCCCAAGGCAATATGTTAAGAATGAGTAAGAGTTAAAAATATGTTGTTTTGTTTTGTCTTTTCAGTCTGTTCTGGGGTTACAGACCCAGACTTGTTAGTCAGGGCAAGTGTTGAAATGAAAACCAGGAAAAACCATAGCACACTCTTTCTGGAAGCAGTTAGCAGACTGTCTTTTAAAAAATACACATACCTGGGCCTTATTATTTTATGGCAGAATTTTTTAGAAGGGTAAGAAGGTGAGATGGGTCTGTAAGTCTAATAAGCCCCTCAGGTGATTCCAATGCTCACTGAAATTTAAGAATCACTTCTAAAAGATAAACATACAAAGTAAACATGTTGTTTTACTGAAGACAATCTTTCAAATGCCAAGTTTAAAAATTAGTATTTCTTACAGAAAACAAAGGTGTAATTCCTAGAGCCTTTCAGAGTAATAATGGTTAGGGGGTGCCTAGCATAGTTATGAGGCCAGCTGGGCTAATGAGACCAGGGATGCTGAAGACCTCTGAGACTTCTCCAGAGAGTTCCTGGAGGATTCTGATAAAATAATCAAGAGAGTGGAGCTTGCATAGAAGGTGGAGGGCTTGAGCTAGCTCTGAGAGATGATCGTTGAAGAGACAGTGTTCAGTGTCTTAATACAATGTTGACACAGAGAGTTAAGACAGGGACCAGCATCAAGTGGGAGGCTGCAGAAGACAGATCCAAGGCAAAGGATGTGAAAAACTGCAGGTAGAGCAATGCTAGTGCAGCTTTCCTCTAGCAGTTATAGCTGGCAATCTGTGTACTATAAGTAAGTCCTGGGACCCTGCAGCTAGGCAGCCCACATGAGACCCTGCTTATAGCATCGGCCACAGTACTACAGAGCCCAGCAAGGAGACAGTGGCACAAGATCTGTGTTTACATCATATGCAGTTTGGTCTCTCCTCTTCCTACCTTTATATGTATAGATTTGCCCCCTAAGTATTGTTTTAGACCTTCCAAACTGATTCATTTTGTGGCTTTTACAACATTCAGAGTGAGAGATCTCCTTCAGGTAATGTAAATTAATAATCTAGAGGTGGTGGTCCTAAAAAAAAAAAAGTCACTATAGAAGCATTCAAATTAGACCTCCTGCTGGAAACTGCAATCCAGAGCCCCTTATGCTGTGACAGTCTGTGAGAGGCAGCTGCAGGATAGTGGTTGGGAGTCTAGGCTTGGGAGGTAGATTGCTTAGGTTGACAATCCTGCCCAGAATTTCCAAGCTCTGGAACCCTGAGCAGTTTCTCTACCTATAAAATGGAGATAAAGCTAGAACCTATCTTGAGAGTTGTTATTAAGATTAGAAGAGTAATATGTGTGAAGGGCTTATAGTGGCACCTGGCACTGTTAGCCAATATTGTTATGGTTAACTCTCATCTGCCTATAGTAAAGCAGATAGCTGTCTATGATGTAGGACTTGAAGGTTCCCAAAGCCTCATTACTATTACTGATGCTCTTGGTTAAGAAGGCAGTGATTCTAGAATGGCTGAGTTCGATTCAGGATGAACACACGTGAAGTCATTGCACTGTTGATGCACTTTGATTTTGTCACATGACATAGCCAGGCCCAGAGGGACTGTCCTTAGATTAGCACAGTGTGAGCACATCAAAAGTTTCTGCAAGACATACCAAGGTGAGGTCCTCTGGGGGCAGCACAAGGATGCATTAAGCAGGAGGTGTGGAGGAGGCATGCTTTCTATTTTGCTTGCTGCAGAAGCCTTGCCTATAAGAGAAATTAATGACAGGTATTCTGACACTTAAACAGAATCTAAGAGGGTTTTGTCTTGTTGAATATTCATGGCTTTTCTCCCTTGGTTAAGGAAGCATGAATCCTTCTGTCTTTATTAGGGGCTCTGTACAGCACTAAACTGAAGTCCAATATTGATCTCCAGATAGTATAGCCAAGCTCCCAGCTACCCTGACAGTTGCCTCTGTTCAGAGTCCAGGAGCCGGCAAAGATTGCTGCCTTGGTATTCACTAGGAAGGCCTCTTGCTCACACAGACAATGTCCAATCCTGTACAATGTATAATAAAAAAAAAAAAAAAAAAAAAAAAGGCTCTTGAACAAGAGCTTACAATTGTAGGAGGAATAAGCGGAGGGAGGGACAGCAGCCATCTTATCGAAGGGTAAATGAATTTAGGATTTATTTGAATCACTTAGTTCACCTCTTGTCTACATGATCTTCTGTCACGTTGAAAGAAACTGATGCTTATTAATTTCCAATAATGAGCAGGATCTTGACTTTAAATCAGAGAATCTGCAAAACTTCTCTTCATTTATTTAGTGTCTTTATTATTTCAGATAACATATTCTTGACTCTTATGTGATCTATATCCCTAACTTGTATATTTATATATTAAGAAATTATAACTTGGTATATTTACTTGGCTTATTTTACATGCAGCATTTAAGTGGAATTCATTTCATTGACATACTATAAAGCCCTCCTAATATTCTTGCTATTGATTTTGGTATTTCAGAAGTATTATTCATGGTGACACCTACTGGGAAGCAAATTTCAGTTATATCAATAGATATTATTATAATATAGAAAACATTAATATTTGATGGTGACATAAGTATGACACAAAGGCAATAAATTCATTAGTAAACACACATGTCATTAATAAAACATTCTAAGGTGGCAGCTATGAATTTTAAGCCCTTTTTCTTAAAGTTCACTATTCATTTACTGAGTGTACTTTGCATTTTGCTATTGTTCACAAAAGTTATTTTCAATTAATGAGGCTAACCCTCCTTTATGGTAACATACAGCTAGAAAATAATTATAATGATAATATCAGTATGGAATTCACGAATCTTTTTTAAAAAAAGATCTTTATCAAAGCATAACAATGCTTTCCTCCTCTTTTCTTCTCGTGTGTGTGTGTGTGTGTGTGTGTGTGTTGCTTGGCAACCATCATTGATCTGTCAAAAAATAATCACATGACTTAAGAATTGCTAGTGGCACTCTTACTCTGTCATTTTTCTTTCTTATACCAAGCTGATGAAGGTACTGCTAGCTGAAACACCTATTAATTATTTTTTTCTTTGAGATTTAATTTTCATGTATTTACCATGCATTGAGAATGGTTCTGCTAATATTAGTGGCCTAGAAGAGATGGTCTGAGAGAGAGAGCTGAGTGAAAAAGACTTCTCTAAGATAAAAGAGAGTAGTATCACATTCAGTTTTTTATTCATAATTCATCAGGTCATTCTTGTCTTCCCAAAATACCAGTCATGGCAATACCAGTCATTTCTCCTCCTTATATTTGGAAACTATGCCCCAGAAACCTGCTAATTGCATGCATGAAGCTGATGGGTGTGTGTGTGTGTGTGTGTGTGTGCGCACGCGCGTGTGCGAGCACACCTATGTGTTTATTAGAACTATCTTCTGATCTGCTCCAGTATCAATGCACACATACCTCAGTGGGTCTTCACATCAGTCTGGTGTGTCCCCCTCCTACCTATGCAATTCAGATCCCTGCTTAATGTTGCCCTCCCTCCCTTTAATGGGGCACTTAGCTCTCAGATGAAATCTTTGACCTGCAGCATTTTTATTTTTATTTTTTTTGCGAAAAGCTGCTGCTGACAGAGCATCCAATATTTTGGAATGCCCCTTCTATTGCTGTCAGAGTCTCCTGTCAGAATTCCATGAAACTCAGGACATGAACAATGGGAATTTTATTGAACTTCATAAAATATTATTTTTAAATTAAATTAAATTTATTATTTATTTTTTAAATTTATTTTTAAATGCAGTAGTATTGCTTCATAACATTATATAAATTTTAGATATTGATATCCGTATGTATTACATCATACCACCAAAAGTCTCAATTTACCCCCCTTATCCATTTCATCTTTCCTCTACTGCCTTCCCCTCTGATAACCACCAATCTTTGTATTTCTCCATAAGCTTGTTTTTGTTTTGTTTGTTCATTTTTTTGTTTCTCTTTTTATATTACACATATGAGTGAAATCATATGATATTTGTCTATTTCTGTCTGACTTACTTTACTTAGCATAATACTTTCTAGGTCCATCCATTTTGTTGCACATATATTATTTTTACAAAGTATTTTTTAAAAGAATCAGCCTAAAAAAATTGTGCTTTTCCTGCAGATAAGGGGCAAATAGTAACACTGATACACTAGTCAAATGATCAAACTGGTCACAAATAAATAGAAGTTATTTTCCTTTTCAAATCCCCTGTCTTTATCTGCAGATACTTGTTTATTTTGAAAGACTTTGAAACATATTCCCCATCTGAAGTATATCCAGTTTCACATTCTCTCTGTATTACATTCCAATGTTTGTGAGAATTGATGCTGTCTGCTCACATGGCTTTTGTGGCTCCCCCCACCCTACCTCATGTAAGACTCAGACAAGGTAGAAGCTTCAGAGACTCTTTATTGGCTAATACCTGAACCCTTTCTCTCACATTACAGCTTCAAGTGACCATTTTCAAGGCAAAAGGTCATCCCCATCCCCATCCCTTTGGAACCAATGTGCATCAACCTTCTAACCTCTGCCTCAGAGAGATGATGGCTGTTTGGACTGCAATCCCTTCATTACAGATCGTCCATATTTTATATTTAGTGTGGGAGGTCAAATTTAGGGAAGCAATTTCTCTTAAAGCTAGGAGTTCCAATAATCCAACATCTTCTATTGGCTTATGGGTGAGTGGGCAATAATAGGTTTATGGGAAGCGCCTGCTGGTCTGTCTTTTCCAGGGAGGGGATTATTCCTGTCAATCTAAATTTTTAGAACTGGTGAGCTCCCATTGTTTATTATTCAGCAAGCTTTTATTAGATTGTCTCTAAGCACAATGCAGCAAGTGGGGCATCTTTCTGAGCAGCCTAGCAGGCTGGATCAATATCTCTACGCATTTAAAATCTTGGATAAAATAATGCTACATTTTCATCTCAGCTCCAGAGGAGAGTACCGCATGTAGTTCTGTTGCAGAGAGAACATAGAAAAAGATTGCACAATGACTTTAGCACAAATAATAATTGTTTAATGATGATAGAATTCATGGTTAGGATGGTGAATTTTTCAGGTGAATTTACATTTAAGATACTATTTTACTACTTTGTGACAGTTTAGTATAAATCTACAAAAAACTCATAGTATGATTTGTTTATACAAATTCATTTATTGTACTAATGTTAAATAAAAAATGGACAATGTAAATGAAATTTTATGTATTACTGTGTTTACAGGGGTATGAAATGCAAAGAAAACTAGATAAACTCACTTGTATGTAGCAGTTGAGTCAAATAAAAACACAGTGACCTGAGACCCAATAGAAGCCATGTGACCCAGGGCCTTTGGTTGTGCAAACCTCAGAAGGCCAAACTATGCTAAGGAAATGTGGGTGGGGGAGATGGGTCACAACCTCCATGTCTAAGTTGAACATTCTCATCCTTAATGAACTCTAGAAGCAAAGCAAAGCAAAGCAAATGCTCTAGGCTTTTGTATTCAGACATAAGGCTAAAAATTTTTTTATTCTGATTTTCGAATTTACCTGATTAGAAAGTAGGCTGGGGGTAGAACAGACTCTAGGAAGGGAAGTCTCCTGAGACATAAGCAATGTTGAGATAACCACACCCTCTTCATCTGCCTGCCCATTTCCTCCACTGGTCATGAAGGCATGTGGGGACACACATATGTCACAGACAAAACTGAATCAGATCATCAGGTTATTGCATTTGTGTCATAATAATAAGTAACAGTGATAATGGTAGCTGCTAGTATTATTACTTTTATCATTGTTAAATATTTACTGTGTTTTAGATGTTCCCACAGTATTTTCTCGGAAGTTCTTCTGAGACAAAACATTAGTATTTTTCTAGTTACTTTACAATCAAGAAGCTGAGGGTCAGGGAGGAAAAGAATGTTTCCTGAATATCTCTTATGTGTCAGGCAACATATACTTTTTTTCTTAAAACTCTTAGGAACATATTAACTGTAATACACAGGCAAGGAATCTGAGACTCAAAAAGGTTAAATAATTTGCTCAAGATCACAGAGCTGGAATCTGGTGGAATTGAGTTAAAAGTAACTAGGCTTGCTTTGTTCTTAAGTGCATGCTCTTTCCACTCAAATATGTTGCCCGTGAGAAGGAGCAAATACCATCCACATTGAAGTCCTTTGTCTTGTTCTTAGAGGTATTTGTCTTAACACTGCCGATGTGCACTTGGAGTTCAAGATAGTTGATCCTGAAATTATTGGCCAGAGAGAAAGATATGAGAACCCATGAGTTGGAACCACATGTTATTCCTGTCTGGCTCACAGAGGGCCAGCAAATCTAGAATTCTCCAAAGAAGGTGTAGTGACGATGCTGAGATCAGGGAAGAGGAGGACCAAGTGGAGCCCAAGGAAGTAGTTGAATCCCAAAGACATGTAAACTAGCTCACTCTTTAAAGCCTGTGCTCTCAACTCATGTACGTAAAACTCTTATTCGACACTGAGTTAAATTCACTTTGCTTTTGTAGAATATTTCAAAGAATTTGTATGTAGTCCTGACTAATATTTTAATGGGGAGGGGGGTCAGGCAGTTGAAAAAAATCCACCTATGAGATGAAAATTAGTACCTTGAGGACACAGAAGAGGCAGATCTAACACCATTGTGTACATTTGATCCCCACTTCCCCTGCTTGAACAGCCTGAGAAATCTTCACTGCCATAACCCCTGTGGATCCCTCTGTGCTTCACTTCTTCACATGCAAAATAGGGTGATGGTGTGGCCAGCCCATAATCTTGTTAATTAAAGAATAACCTGTAAACAAAGCAGTGGGGAAACGCCTAGGTGTCTGAAAGAAATATTGTCCCCTTTGTTCAAATGCTCTTCAAAATATTCAGGAAATAAGACAAACGGGATGCTAGTGAAAGCAGGTGGTAAAATGCTGAAGCCAGAGCACTTGCATAACTGTTGAACACCTGTATTACATATCAAATGCTCTTCAAAATATTCAGGAAATAAGACAAACGGGATGCTAGTGAAAGCAGGTGGTAAAATGCTGAAGCCAGAGCACTTGCATAACTGTTGAACACCTGTATTACATACTAATTATGCTTACCTGCTGGGATGGAGAAAAAGAGAAGGCCAGACTGGGAGAGTACAGTGGAGAATCTGACCTCAAACCCGATACTTTGTCTCTGATTTTTCTCTTCTCTGCTGTCCAAATTAGAGAATTCAAGAGAAGTAACATTAAAACTTGCGACTAATAAATATCAGGGAGAACACTTTCTAAAGTATATGATTATCTAACCACTATGCTCTACACCTGAAACTAATACAAAATAATATTGAATGTAAACTGTAATTGAAAAAATTTAGAAAATTAAAAAAAAAGTGGGAGTAAATTAGAGATTGTGTGTCTTTTGAAAAAGCATGAAAGAACCCTCTCTGAGTCTGATATGCTTGAAAGTCCATGAGAATAGCCAAAGGCAGCGACTCAGAGGGAAGTGGACCTTTTGCACCTTCCCCTCTCATTAGCTCTAAATAGGTAGCCAAGGAAGGAATCAGAATCTAGTCACTTGGAGGACTTTGGTTATTAAGGCGTTTTCACAAACACAGAGGCAGCCAAGGTATGGGAGCCTCTGAGAGCAGCACATTCATTGAGAGAGTTATGATAATGAGCATAGCTTGCACTCCCAAAGTGGCTACGGCATGAAGCCTGGGGCCTGGAGACCTGGCCTAGAATCTTGGCTCTACCACTTACCTGGGTGAGCTATTTCAGTTCTCTAAGTTTCAGTTTCCTTAGTAATAAGTCCCACCTTGTAAAGTTTTTGTTTTTAAAACACTGAATTTATGGGGTAACATTGGCTAATAAAATTATATAGGTTTTCAGTGTACAATTAATTAATACATCATCTGTATATTGTATCGTGTGTGCACCACGCAAAGTGAAGTCTCCCTTCATCATCATTTATAACCTTTTACCCTCTTCTACCTCCCTCCACCCACCTTCTTCTGTGGTAATTACTATATTGTTGTCTGTATTGATGAATTTAATTTTTGGGGGGTGGGGAGGGCTGCTTAATCCCTTCAACTTTTTTATCTAGCTCCCTAACCCCCTTCCACTTTCACAGCTGTTAATCTGTTCTCTGTATCTATGGGACTGTTTCTACTTTGTTAGTTTATTTTGTTCATTAGATCCCACATATAAGTTAAATCATGTGGTATCTGCCTTTCTCGGACTGGCTTATTTCACTTAGCATAATACTCTCCAGGCCCATCCAAATTGTTGCAAAAAGTAAAGATTTTCTTCTTTTTACAGCTGAGTACTATTCTATTGTGTAAATGTATCACCACTTTTTTATTATGTCTATTCATCTACTGATGGGCACTTGGGCTGCTTTCAAATCTTGGTGATTGTAAATAATGCTGCAATGAACAATTTTTTGAGGTATCTCCATACTGCTTTTGTAGCAGCTGCACTAATCTGCATTCCCATTAACAGTTCAGAAGGGTTCCCCTTCTCCACACCCTCACCAGCACTTGCTGATTGTTAGTTTATTGATAACGGCCATTCTGGGAGGTGTGAGATAGCTCATTGTGGTTTTAATTTGCATTTCTCTGATGATCAGTGGTTTGTTTTTTGGTGTTGAGTTTTATAAGTTCTTATACACTTTGAATATTAACTCCTTATCTGATATATCATTGGCACATATGTTCTACCATTTAATGGGTTGTCTTTTTATTTTGTTGATGATTTCCATTGTTGTGCAAAAACTGTTAGTTTAATATAGTTCCATTTGTTTATTTTTTCTTTTGTTTTCCTTGCCCAAAGAGATATATCAGAAAAAATAGCTCAGAAAAAAAATGTCTGAGATTTTATTGCCTATGTTTTCTTCTAGGGTTTTTATGGTTTCAACTTTTACATTTAGGTTTTTTATCCATTTTGAGTTTTTCTTGTGTATGGTGTAAAAAAATGATTTAGTTTCTTTTTCTTTTTCTTTTTTTTTGCATTCATCTGTCCAATTTTCCCAAGATCATTTATTGAATACACTGTCTTTATCCCATTGTATGTTCTTGCCTCCTTTGTCGAATATGAATTGACCATGCTGTTTTGATTAGTATGGACTTGTAGTATAGTCTGATATCAGGTAGCATGATTCCTCCAACTTTGTTCTTCTTTCT
The DNA here is from genome assembly GCF_987537825.1 of Furipterus horrens. NCBI lineage: Eukaryota > Metazoa > Chordata > Mammalia > Chiroptera > Furipteridae > Furipterus > Furipterus horrens. Next base: position 157,700,969 of record NW_028327173.1, read on the forward strand.
CAAGATTCTGATGCTATTTGTGGTCTTTCATGGTTCTATCGAAATTTTTGGAATATTTGTTCTAGTTCTGTGGAATATGACATTGGTATCTTGATAGGAATTGTGTTAAATCTATAGATTGCTTTGAGTAGTATAGACATTTTAGTGATGTTAATTCTTCCTATTCATGAACATGGCATATGCTTCCACTTATTTATATCTTCTAAGATTTCTTTCTTCATTGTCTTATAATTTTCTGAGTTTAGGTCTTTTACATCCTCTGCTAAATTTATTTCTAGGTATTTTATGATACAATTGTAAATGAGATTGTTTCTTAGTTTTCATTTCTAATAATTATTACCATTGTATAAAAATGCAACTGATTTCTGAATATTTATTTTGTATCCTGCCACTTTAGTGAATTCATTTATCAGTTCTAGTAGTTTTTTGGTGGAAGCTTTAGGGTTCTCTATATAGAGTATAGTAACAACTGCAAATAATGACAGTTTTACTTATTTCTTTCCAATTTGAATGTTTTTTATTTTTTATTTTGTCTGCTTGCAGTGGCTAGGACTTCCAGTACTATGTTGAATGAGTGGTAAAAATGGGCGTCCCTGTCATGTTCCTGATCTTAAGGGAAACATTTTAAGTTTTTGCCATTGAATTTGATATGATGTTGGCAGTGGGTTTGTCATATGAAGCCTTTATGTTGAGGTATGTTCCCTCATTTTATCATAAATGGGTGCTAGATTTTACTAAATGCTTTTTCTATATCTATTGTATGACCATGTGATTTTTATCCTTCATTTTGTTTATGTGGTGTATCATGTTTATTGATTTGTGGATATTGTACCAACCTTGATTCTCAGGAGTAGGTCCACTTGATCATGGCATAGAATCTTTTTAATGTATTGCTGAATTCAGTTTGCTGATATTTGTTGAGGCTTTTTATATCTACATTTATTAGAAATATTGGCCTATAATTTTCTTTCTATGTAGTGTCTTTATCTGATTTTGGAATTAGGATAATGCTGGCCTCATAAAATGAGCTTGGGAGTCTTCCTGCTTCTTGAGTTCTTTGGAATAGTTTGAGGAGGATAGGCATTAGTTATTTTTTTTTAATGTTTGGTAAAGTTTACCTGTGAAGCCATCTGGTCCAGGCCTTCTGTTTGTTAGAAGGTATTTGATTATTGCTTCAATTTCATTAGTTGTAATTAGTTTATTCAGATTTTCTGGTCCTTCCTGATTAAGTTTTAGAAGATTATATGTGTCTAGGAATTCATTTATTCTTCCAGATTTTCAATTTGTTGGCATATAGTTGTTCAGGATATTTTCTTTGGTGTCAATTTTTACTTTTTGTCTTTCATTTCTGATTTTATTTATTTGGATCCTGTCTGTTTTTTTCTGATGAGTTTGGTTAAAAGTTTTTCAATCTTGTTTATCTTTTCAAAGAACCAACTCTTGTTCATTGATCATTTGTATTTTTTTAAAGACTCTATATTGTTTATTTCTGCTCTGATCTTTAATATTTCCTTTCTTCCACTCACTCTAGGTTTTGTTTGTTGTTCTTTTTTAGTATGTTTAAATGCATAGATTATTTATTTGAGATTTTTATTCTTTTTTGAGATAGCCCTGTAATGCTATGAATTTCCCTCTTAGGACTGCTTTTGCTGTGTCCCATAGATTTTGGATTGTTGTATTCTCATTTTCATTAGTTTCAAGGTAACTTTTTAAAATTTTATTTATTTATTTTTAGAGAAGGGAAGGGAGGGAGAAAGAGAGTAATAGAAACATTGATATGAGAGGGAAAGATCAACTAGTTGACTCTCATATGTGCCCCATCTGGGACCCAACTGCAGCCCAGGCATGTGTTCTGACTGAATCAAACCTGTGACCTTTTGGTTTATGGGATGATGGCCAACCAGGTGAACCTCACCAGTCAGGACTATTTCAAGGTAACTTTTGATTTCTTTCTTTATTTCATTGTTAACTCATTTGTTGTTAGTAATGTTATTTAGCCTCTATGTCTTTGTGTGTTTTTCACTTTTTTTTCTTGTGATTGATTTCTACTTTCATGGCATTATAGTCAGAGAAGATTCTTGATATAATTTTAGTCTTGTTAAATCTACTGAGGCTTGTTTTGTGTCCTAACATGTGGCCTATCTTAGAAAATATTTTATGTGCTCTTGGAAATAAGACATATTCTGCTGCTTTGGGGTGAAATGCTCTGAGGCTATTAATTGAATTTATCTGATATAGTGTGTCATTTAAGGTCACTATTTTCTTGTTGATATTTCTGTCTGGAAGATGTCAATGGGGTGTTAAAATCCCCTACTATGACTGTATTACTGTTGATTTCTCACTTTCTGTCCATAAAAATTTGCTTTATATATTTAGGTGCTCCTATGTTGGGTGCATAAATGTTTATAAGTGTTATATCCTACTGTTGGATTGCTCCCTTTATCATTATGTAGTGCCCTTCTTTGTCTCTTACTATAGCCTTTGTTTTAAAGAGTATTTTGTCATATATGAGGTCTATCCAGAAAAAGTCCAATCATTGTTAATATAACAAGAACAGTTTCCATGACATCAATGTAACCTGGAAGCCAAGGAGAGTGGACTGAAATACACGTGCATGCGCAATGATGACTTCACTGTACTAGTCAGTGGGTGTGGTAGATGCTATTCAGTGAGCATGTGTACTGTGTGACTGTTACACTCAAAGTGACTGAACGAGTAGGGCAACAAATCTGCATCAAATTTTGCATTAAGCTTGAACAATCTTCCCTGGAAACTATATAGATAATTCAGAGGGCCACAACTATGGACTACTGGTGATTGGAGCTTCATCACAACAACGTGCCCACACATACATCACTTCTCATGCACAGTTTACTGATGAAACATCAAATCACCCAGGTGACTCAGCCTCCCTATAGCCCATATTTGGCACCCTGTGACTTCTGAATTTTCTCGAAAGCTAAAGTCACCTTTGAAAGGGAAGAGATCTCAGACTGTTGATGAGATTCAGGAAAATATGACAGGGCAGCTGATGGTAATTGGGAGAGCTGTGTGAGGTCCCAAGGTGTGTACTTTGAAGGGGACTGAAGTGTCATTGTCCTATGTACAATGTTTCTTGTATTTTCTTCAATAAATGTCTCTATTTTTCATAGTAAATGGCTGGATACTTTTTGGACAGACCTTGTGTGAGTATTGCTACCCCAGCTTTTTTTACTTCCATTTTCATGAAATCTTTTTTCTATATCTTTACTTTTAGTTTCTGTGTATCTTTGGTTATGAGGTAGGTCTCTTATAGACAGACTATATATGGTTCTTGTTTTATTATTCATTCAGTTACCCTGTGTCTTTTGATTGGAGCATTTAATCCATTTACATTTAAGCTGATTATTGATAGATGCATATTTAGTACCATTTTATTGTTAAGCTGTTTTTGGCAGGGCTAATATTTCCCTTAGGTTAATGCCACTTGGAGAGGAGTGCTCTGCCTATGAAAGATGGCTTCTGCAGTATGCGGAATGACTCAGCACAGGGATCCTGGCCACTGTTCCTCCAGTTCTCTTCCCAAAGCCACCAACCCCAGACTTTATTCAAGCATCCCTAGTCCACTCTGGCCTTCCTTTGCCAGAGCCCATGGTAAGTGGCTGCAAACAAAATTTTATGCTTTGGCCCTTTTAGAGGCTCTCTGCCTCTCCAGCTGTCTCTCTGGCAGGCAGAGACCCGGCTGCTTCTCATGCCTGGATGTTATCTGGGTTCCTTTCTGGCTCTTGTACTGTAGGCTAGGGAGCTCAGCTTGAGGTTTAGACCCCACACTTCTCAGGGGAAATGCCCCGGCTCCTGAAATATCTCTTCAGAACTTCAGCTGCCACCCATGGGAGTCCAGTGAGCCCTCTTGCACCTCCTTCACACTCCCTACCAGTCTTGTTGTGGTGAAGTGTTTCTCCTGTCTATCCTTGGTTATAAGGCTTCTCTCTAGCTAGTGTTCAGTTGGTTATTCAGAATGATTTCTCTACAAGTTAGTTGTAATTCCAGAGTGGTCCTCAGAGGAGGTTAGTGTAGCTTCTCCTTACTCCTCTGCCATCTTGGATCTTCCTGAGTGGTTCTTTTTAATGTTTTCTATATCTCTTTTCATGCTTTGAAGTTCTCACCAAGTTCCTTGAGCATCTTTATGACTATTTTTGAACTCTATGTATGATAAATTGCTTGCCTCCATTTCATTTATCTCTTTTTCTAGAGATGTCTCTTGTCCTTTCATTTGGGGCATCTTTTTTGTCTCCCCAGTTTGGCTTCCCTTTTGTGTTTGCTTTTATGTATTAGGTAGAACTGCTATGACTTCAAGTGTTGGTGGGGTAGTGGGTGTTCTGTAAGACCCAGTGGTACAATTTTCTTGATCACCTGAGCTCGATGTTCCAGGAGTGTCCCTTGTGTGGCTTATGTGAGTTCTCTTATTATAATTGAGTTGTGATTGCTATTGGACCACTTGTGCATGGGATCAACCCTTAGGCTGGCTGACTATGAGGATTAACCCCAACCACACTATATGAGCTAATGTGCAGGTGCTGACCACATGAAGCAGAATTCACCTCACAGGTTCTGTGCCTGCCAAGATCTCCCTTTGGATATGTTGCTTGTGAAGCTAATTGGATACTGCTCTAATGTTGTCTGAAGCTGACCACTGGGTGTTTTGGTTCTGGGGCCTCTTGAGAGTGACTCTGGTGCAGCCTAATGTCTGATGCTGATTGTTATTGGCCCTGGGCCACCTGTTTGGAGCTACAAGTGATCCACAGTTTGTGGATGCCTATGCTGAGCTTGTGCATGCAAGAGAAGGACCAAAGAGGTGAACTGAGGCTGGCTTTTACTAGTGCCAGTCCTGGAGGCTGATCAACAAAAGTTCCAATAAACCCCAACACCTGCCTCTGCCTGCCTCCAACTGCCATCTTCCTGTTAGGCTCAGTCACTGAGGGAACCTCTGGCCATACCTGAGTTGCATGAGGAAGGTTCTCAGTAAGTCACCAGGTAGGGGAGAATGGTGTTCGCCAGACTGATACAGGTTCAAACTCGGTGCCAGTGCTGGATCTGAGGCCTTTCAGCAAATGTCCGAGGGTATGCCAAGTCTAGCTGCTTCCTGCTGGGTGCTCTCACACATCTGTGGTATGATGGGGTCTCAGGAAGTCACCAGGGTGAGGCTAGCAGTTTATCAGTTTCAAACAGACCAAGATTTGGCTGTGCGAAGGAAGGGCTTTGCACTGGTTAGGCATGCAAGGGAAAACAGCCCCTGCCTTAGAATCACACAACCCAGTCTGTCCCAGATCTAGCAGGTGCCCTATCTCAGCTGGGCAGGGCCTGAAGGAGTCCTAAAGATGGGGCTAGTAGGTATCCCATGAGGAGGAGGTGCAGGTCAGCCTTGGGGGAAGGTGCAGAGAGTGACTTTTGCCCCAGAGCCACACAACTCAATCTGTTCTGGATTCTTTCTAGACCTCAGCAGAATGGAGCCACCAGGAGCTGGGAGGATGGAGCCACAAGGAGCCTAGACAGGGGGGCTAGCAAATATCCCCAAGGAGGAAGCACTTCCAGTCAGGTTCACAGGGAAGTGGGGGAAATAGCCCTTGCTCCAATGTCACACAGCTCAGTCACTTGACACCTCCTGAGTCTTCTCTGACCTCTACAGGATGTACTAAGCGGCTGACTTGGCAGGTGTGATCTCTGAAGTGTAGGGAGACAGGGAATACAAAGGGTGAGGTTATTCCATTTCCCCAGGCTAATGTTCCTAGGAAAGGAATGCTCCAACCAAGAAAGATGGCATATATGTTGTGGGAGAGGGACTCAGCACAGGGATTCCGGCAGCTGTGCCTTTAGCTTTCTCCCCAGAACCACAATCCCCAGTCTCTCTTCACATGACTCTAGTCTGTTCTGCCCTCCCTCTGCCAGATCCTGGGGTGTGTGGCTGAGAACAAGATTTTGTGCACTAGCCCTTTAAGAGGGGTTCTGGGTCTCAGAGTCCTGTTTCTCCTCTGTGGACAGAAGCCCTGCTGCTTTTCACAACCAGATTTTACGTGGATGTGTCTTCCAGGCTCTTGTGCCCTGGGCTGGGGAGCCAGGTCTGGGGTAGAAACTGCATGCTCCTCAGAGGGAAACTTTGCAGCTGAAATATCCCTGCAGAAGATCAGCCACCTTTCATGGGAAAGGAGCCAGGCCTTTTTGCATCTCTGCCCTCTCCACCGATTTTAATTAGGCTTCCTCTGTAAACATTTTGTTATAAGACTTCTGGTCTTCAGTTGGCTATTGAGGTTTATGGCTCTATATTTTAGTTGTAATTCCAGTTTGGTCCTGGGAGGAGGTGAGTATGGCTTCCATCTCCTCCACTGCCGTCTTGGATCCCCACCCCCCACCTCCACCTTGCCTCCACCTTGTAATGTTTAAGGATTAAATGAAGAACTGCGTTTAGCACAGTCCCTGGAACATTAAAAAAAAACTTTCTACAGAATAGCTACATAATAATTACTATTAATTCTAAGAAAAGTTTTAAGAAGAAGGCTAGGTAAAAGCATGATGAACAAAAGTTGGTGGTGGTCAGAGGATTTTGTAGTGCCTAGGAATTTATTTCTTTTTAAGGTATTGAATTTGTTTTGCAAATGTTTGTAATAAGATTCATTATATTTTATGATATTACTTGCAGAAAAAGCATTAAAATGATACCGATGTCACTCACCCATTCTTTCTCCATCATGGATCATTGGTAGTTTAATAACAGAGGAGGCCAGAACAGTCTGATTTTAAGGTAGCACTTTCCAAAATGTATGTTCAGAACACAAGTCCCTGAGATAAATCATTGTGAGGTTCACAGTGTATGCTATCATGTGAAAGTCTCTGCCAAGCACCCCAGTAAACACTTAATTTTGTTAAACTCAGTATTTTCCAAACTTTTTTGACCACAGAGTTTGTATTTCATAACATTCCCAAAACACTTTGGGAAAAGTGAATCTAAGACAACACTTTCTTTTGGGGGGTAATCTGCTAGCATTGTAGGCATGGAACCCAGGAGGAAATACTTTTTTATATAACTGGAACTAAAAACCCCAACCTTAAATTATCATGAAAATCTTTGCTAATAATCTGAAAAAATTCTATGGCAGTGTGTGTGTGTGTGTGTGTGTGTGTGTGTGTGTGTGTGAAGCAGAAATAAGCAGTCTCCACAACATCATTTGGTGAGTACCTATGTATTTATTAAGCATTCACACTTGGTGAACATTTCTGGGTATAATGAGTCAAAATCTGAGAGTGCCATAGAGCTGCTTGCTGCATATTGGTTACTCATTTTGCTGCAGGGAAGAAATTACAGGGCAGTGAAAAGTGGGCTAGTGTGGGAGAAGGGAAACAGTTCCACCCGGCAACCTGCTATAGTATTTTCCTTCCACCTGGAAATAAGCAGTACTTATGAAGAGCAAGGAATCTGAGTATTCTGTCATTGAAAAAGGCCAAAAAAGGCCTTAACGTTCCTTTAGGGGTCCAGAATTTGAAGTTTCCACAAGCTAATTCTAACTCAGTATACTTTGTCAATTCTAATTCGTACACAAGTTGTCTTGTATATCAGATTTTTTCCCTCCACAAAGCAATGTTTTTGAAAAAGTGGCTCATTCCTAATGGTGAAAGTCTACTTCAGCTATATTTTCTCTAAACTTTCAGGATCTCTCCATCCTAATCCTGCTAGTAAAAGTGACAGATTTTATTATTTATCCAGTTAACAAATATTTCATGATTTGCAATATACTGGGGTGCAAAGATGAAAAATACCTAGTCCATATCCTCAAAGTGCTTATCTGATAGGCGATATAAGACATAAACATAAGACATAGCAGACAAAGGAGTTTCTGGTAGGTGCAATGGAAATAAAGTACACAGGAATAATTTCTGGTTGGAATAATCAAGGCTTTGTGGAGGTGGCATTTAAGCCTAGCTTCCCTGAATAGGTAGAAAGTTAACAGGCAGAGAAAAAGGGGAAGAGCACTTCAAAAGGAATGCTTTGAATTCATCTCTTAAAAACAATCAACAGGAGCCTGTATGTATTTCTCATGCTCCATGGTTTCCTCATGCCAAGATCTACAGAGATGAGGTAATTTCTGAAAGCCTGGCACAGCAGGTCTCTCCCTCACTAGGTTGTGTGTAGTAAAACTGCAGTTAACAAGTCCTTGTGGTTCCAGAGAGAAATTGATATTTGCTGATTGCACTGCGCTGAAGTAAAATTACAAGAGTGCATTAAAATCCTTTGTAAAGAAAGTTGAAGGCATTACAAAAATGCGTGGGCATCTCGGGCATTAATATTTGATTCAATATCTTTTAGTTGCATATGGCATATTTTGATGGAAGAGGCGTGTGTAGATATAAATACAAATTGGAGAGCCACCAGGGCCAGTGCTAGCTGTCAGGAAGACTCCTGGTTGGCGAGGTGCACTCGACCTCTCCCCATGCACAGACTCTTGAGGTCATATCCTGAAGTAGAAAGAACCAAGGGAAGCTTTTCCTCTGTTTGCTTGATTGTCTGAGGAAGGAGAAGCTGGGAGTTCCTTGTAAACAACCCCCATACACACCCAACACATACGGCCAGAGCGCCTGCTAAGTCCAAGCACTGTGCTCAGACACTGACATGGTGACAAAAAGATAAACACAGTTTCTACTCTTAAGGAGCTCATAGTCCAGTGGAAGGACAGACATCAATAGCCAGTGAACGTGAACACAGCAAAATAAGTACTTGAGAGAGAAGAGGGAAGGATGGAAGGATTGAGACCCTGCAAATGTACATCCATCCTACAGCAATTTCTATTGCATTTCATTGAAAATGTTCTCTGTTTCCATTCATAAACCACCCACTTGAGACTTTCTGGATCATCATGGACACACACGGGCATCACAGACATTTTCTTTTTTTTCTGTATCTATTGTTCAACTCAGCCCCACTAGAGCAGCTTTCTTTGCTGCCTTTCTATTCACAGGGTTCTATTGCAGTCCATTCAAGTTTGGTTAAGCATAAAAGGATTTATTACACAGTATCAGGCAGCTTACAGATTTTGAGGGGCAGTCAGAGAACCAGGTTTGGATGCCACAAGCAGAAGGGAGCATCCAGGAAGAATGCACAATCGTGCCACAGGACTGTTGCAGCAGAAAGCCCACCGCTGCTGCCACCTGTCACTCAGCACTTGTGCAGCCCCCACCTCGGTGGCAGAACCTCTGCTACAGTTGCTGCAGGTGAACTCAACACCTCCAGGACCATGCTTCCAGAAGGATCCTGTGGTCTCAGAATTTACCTCTTCTTCCAAGTCTCACAGGGCAAGTCTGATTTGTTGAAGCTAGTCACATGCAAGAAATTCTTCAGATGAAAGTTTGGATTCTCCTTGGGGAAAGCATAATTCATAATGCAGAAAATTACCAAAATGGGGAGATAGGTTAACAAAATCATTAGCAGTCACAAATGAGAAAAGCTATTGCATCATCCCTCAGACTTTTTGCCCTTAGGAAGTTAGATCACAGGTTTTAAAATATAATGATATGCACAGATTGATTTGATACAGAATAACATTTTGATATTTTACCAGGGACAGCAGTGTAGCCTGGACTTTCCTGGTATGTGTCAAAGAGAAGCAAAGATGGCTATCTGCTTTACTTCTGAATGTCCCTTGTGCCCATGAATTTACAGGCACTATGCCGGTTGTATTTCTGCGTGACTTATAATTAGGCGCATTTTCTTCCTTCAGGCATGTGATGTGGTAGCCTCTACTGTGTTCACAGAGTTATATTACTTTCTCCGAATGAACCAGGTAGGGCTGATGAGGAGCCAAAATTAAACATTTTGGGGATTGCATTTCTGTATAGTTATTTTAGCCAGAATTTGGTGACAAGGAGCACAACTCTCTTCTAACCAGTGCAAACTTAAAGGAAGTTTGATAATTATGTTACTAAAAGGCTTCACGTAATGCCCAGGCCTCCAAAAAATAATAAGACAAGGGCAGCGGAAGCCAGTAGGTTTACCACCAATAATATAAATCCATGGTGTGTTTGTTTGCTTCTGTTCTGCCACTACTTGTTTCCAGGAGGGGAATCTAATTGGCCCGGCCAGCCTTTTTGTTCCAAGACACAGGTTGCTAACCAGCCTTGGGAAGCACCCTCTTCAGGTCAGGTGTTCACCTTTGGTCTAATCAACTACTGTGAGCTGGGAAAGGGGGCTGCATGATCTACTGTCCACTTAGCAAAGGCATCAGATTCCCTGAGAAGGGACACAGTCAGGGCATTCCATCGAAATCTGTCTGATAGGAGCAAGACTCTTCAAGATCTTGAGTTGGTACTTGTACATGTTTGGCAGGCTGGTAGCAAAGGGCAGATAAAACTCTGTTTGCATGAGGATCTGAAAGGCTACTAGAGAGGGATCTTATTTTAAGGCAAGAGAGAGTTAAGCATGTGGTACCTGATCAAGTTCTGGCTTTTGGAGGTAGGGGCAAACCTTGTGACTGTCACTCACAGTTGTTGAGTCTGGATTATTGTCAGATCAGGACCCTACTGGAGAAGAAAGAGGGGAAATTTAAAAGGCTGGTTTGAAACTCAAGAAACCATATTTTGAATTTTCTCCAAGGAAACATAATACAAGGAGGTGAGATGGATAAACAGATATTCTCTTCCTTTAACCTCAGAACAGGGTGAGTTGTTGGTCCTCATGGGCATTGACTCTTGCAGCAGAAGAGACCTGATTCGGATAATAAGTTGACTGACTGCACCCAATCTTAGGAGAACCCCTGGGATTCCAGTCAAAGTTAGGGGGCATTTTCCAGGAGGCTGGCTCTTTGTGATGCACTGAGAGCATGGGCCAGTGACATGTGGGGTTATCATTAATGTGATCCCATTTATATCTGTAGGCTAACGGACTAGTGCTACATGGAGAGATTCCCATGCCAATTTACTTAAATTAGATCATAGTTATTTATGAATAATCGAAATCACTTATCTATTTCCTATGAAGTTATTTTATTTTGTAATTTCTACCAGCTTGCCATTGGATAACACACTTGAATTGAGTGAGTTTGAATATTCTTAAATATCTTAGGAGGAGCTCAATATTATTAAATTATAGGAATGATATTCCCATAAAAACTATATACATGCTGCTAATTAGTGAACCCACTAAAGCTATGGATAGTAGCTAGTTTAGATTTATTTGTTAGTATTCATCTGTACTTACCTAAACTCCTAAAGGGATTCACTGATAGCTGTCTCCAACCATTGTCCAACAGTTCCAAATACCATTTCTCTCAGTTCCCTCTGATTACAGCCTCTCTCAAAAATCCTTTATGTATGTAAATTATCAACTCACATCTTTTTTAAAAGTGGGTGAGGTCTTAAGGATTATGCCATAAAATTCTCATCTTTGAAATTAGGATTAGGTCTAAAGGAAGGTAGACAAATACATTTCATACTTGGATCTAGGATCTAAATTTCTTCCTAAGCATTTCCCCATTAGCTCTTTTTAAAATGTTTCTCTTCTCATATTTTCTTTTATCTCTCTCTTTTCTTTCTTCCTTTTGTTTTTCAGGATGGCTCTTGCTCCGGCCCCCTTCTTTCCTACTTGATCTTTTTCCCTCCTTTACTTCTTTTCCTTTTTTCTTTCTTTTTTTCAGGCCATTCTTCTGGAGAGTGGGGATGGTGGTAGAGGGAGGATGGTGTCTTAAATCAATGGTTCTTCAGAGGCAATTTTGCCTCGCAGGGGACATTTGACCATGTTTGAAGACCTCTTTGGTTTTAACATGGAGGATTACTGAGCATGACGCTTAGGCATTCATCAGTAGAGGACACTGGATAGGGGCCAGCAATACTGCCAAACATAGGAAGATGCACAGAATAGTTCCCCCTGACAAAAAATTGTCCAGTCCCAAATATCAATAGTGCTCAAGTTGAGAAACCTTGCTTGATGTAAAGATGACTGTATTCATGAAGAATGTGGACATCAGATAAGTGGAGAGGGGCCTTGTTCTGATCCTTTCTTTCTAGCTGCAAATGCTGGCTGGCCCTTTAATTCTTTATCTACTACAAGGAATATAAGGTTTACGTACATAGACTCACCTCTGCAGACAGCAGTGATGATAGTTTCGAACAAGCAGACAAAAACCATTAAAGTTGGGTATGTGGGAAATGTAAAAGACAGCCCTTTCTCTTGATTTGTTTTTTTTCAAAATGTGTATGAGGCAGAGAAAATGCTAGAAAAAAATAGATATGAGTAAATATAATTATGGTGGAAATATTCATTTATGCCCTGGGGTGGGGGAGATTACATATCCTTTGGGTTACTAAGACAATTGTGACAGATAGCTTTAAAGGATTAAAGATCAAATTAATAAAGAGAACAAAGGAAGTCTATAAATATTTGGTCTTATTGTAATTGAGATGGTTAACCATAAAGCAATGAAAGAAAGCCCATAGAAAATATTTGGTTCATAAGTGGCAAAAATAGTTAAAACTTATATCAGTATAGGCAAGGAAATTACTTGTAGGACCAGTTCTAATCACTCTGTTTAGTTGTGGCCCAAATACCTAGATGCCATTGCATATAAGTTGTGAATATTAGTGGGCCAATTTATGTGGGTCACTTGGCCATAACAAGCAGTGGAAGAAGAGAAACTGGCATCTAAAATTTATTTCCTTCCCAGATTAAAAACAGAAGAGCTACTAGCCAGGCTGTAACTGAATAAATTGGTCAGTAAAACCAATCACAGTTTTATAGTCTACACTAAAGTTGGGAAAGATAAACTACAATTCAGCAGAAAATTTACCAAGATGCCAGAGTTATGTAAGAAAAAAAAAGTTGCATGATACTTATTGGTAACAGCTAACCTGAATAAAATTGGACATAGCATTTGATAGGCCTAGGCCACTGGGCCAGATATTACCAGGGACCCTAGAGAAGTTTCTACACAAGGTGAGAGGGGGAAGGTGTGGGACTGGACCCCATACCCCTCTGGTTCTTGGATTTTTTTTAACCTTAATAGCATTACACAGAAACTAGAAAACTTGAGTTCAGTTAATTCAATTCAAGTCCAAGTTCTTGGACATTATTGATATGCTGACTCCATATTACAAATTTCCCCTCAGTCTTTTGCATTTGTATTTCTCTGGGACATCCTTTTTTTGATTCCTAGCTGCATCCCAGATCTTCCTCTCCACTTTATCCATTGTGTCTCTGATACTTCAGCCTCATTTCACAACACTTCTACCTTCTGGCCCCAACCATGACTTGTTTGTCATCTGGAGACATCACTTGCCTTGTGTCTCCTACATGAATCTGTGCTTCTCTCTGTCATGGCGTCTCTCACTCCCATGGCCTCTTTGATGCAATTTCTCTTCCCTCTCCAAACATTCTCCCTGTTCTAAAGCCCACATGGAGCTTGCTATAGTCCTCTCTGTGCCCTGTGGCGGTTGCTTTGCTCTCCTCCCTCTCTGATCACCCCTGTAACATGCAGACTTTTCTCCTCTTCAAATTCTATTAACACACAAGTGAATTTTTACATCATGTAGGCAATTGGCATCCTCTTTCCAGTTCCTTGAACTCCTCAATGCCAATGGCCTTGATCTCTACTCCACATCAACAATTCTTATCTACTGCAACACCTTGCCATCAGCAGACAGTTTGATACCTGAAATTTTAAGTGTGATAAGTCTTCTTTATGATGGCAACTTTCCATCCTTTCTGTTTTCTCTTTCACTCCAACACTATCTATTTGTCAAGCTTCTCAGTTTGTCAATTTTCTTTTGACTTCTTTTTTTTTCTGCACCAGCCTTAAATTGCTCCTCTTCAGCATAACCATTCTCTTACCAATACCTTTATATCTCTCTCCTGCTTATGTTTTGAAACATTTCCTACACATGTCTAGCTGCACAATCACTCTGTTGAATAATGTTGGAGAAAGTCACAAATGATACATATTTGTGCCAGTACAAATTCATGGCTTTCAGTACCCTTGGGGTACTAAAGATCCCCTACCACTTCTCTTCCTTTCTTTTTTTGTCAGTTCTTCTCCTTTCCCTCAACAGCTCTGTGCCTGTTTTAATACCTCTAGTAAATGGATGACTCTATTTAACTACCTTAAATCATGTACGGGACATAATTCTGTTTAAATATAAATAAATAGCCTTGGCTTCTACTTACGAGAAGTTTGAGATTAATCAGGAGCTGTTTAATTTCTTGTCTCCTCCTTGTCTGCAAACTTATTCATCTCTGTATTCATTCTCTAGACCCCAAGGAGGCATTATCCTTCCTGTTTTGTCCCTCCTGTCTCATCTGGAACCCTGCTCTATCAACAGTATCCCTTTTCTATTGTCTTTAGCTTCTTTCTCTCTTCTGCTCCTTCTCTTAGACTAATCTGTGATCAAGCTCTTCCATTCTAGGCAAAATCAGAACAAAACCTACCTTTTATTCTATGATGATTTTGAGTTTTTAGACAATTTCTCTTTATGCTATCATAGCTCATTCTGTTCACACCTCATAGTCCCATTTTACTAAACCCATCACAGCCTGGCCTGTTCAGACCAAGGTGTCTGGTGACTTCTGTATCATAGGCACTCTGGGAAATATTCTGTCCATGTGCTAGGTCATCTTCTCTGCAGCACTTGACAGTTGGGGCTCACTTCTGTTTTCAAGGCTCCTACATCCCTTTCTCCATCACATTAGTGGCATGAAGTGGTGTGTTGACCTGAATATACCAAGTGATTGCACATATCTCTGCCTTGTATATGCCATTTTCTCTTCTCAGCATGCCTTTTTCTCCATTCCTCGCTGCCTGGAAAAGTCTCATTTATTGTTCAAATTCCAGCTTAGATATCACCTCCTCTGTGCTGCCATGGCAGACTTAATTTTTTGGCATTGACCTCTTATTACTAAGAATGTATTAGCTGAAGACTTTTGCTATAAATTGAGCTTCCAAAATAGTCTTTCAGTCAGAGAGTCTCCAATTTTAAACAAGAAATAGAAAAATAGAAGAAAACTTAGGTCTTCATTACTGATAAAACCTTGTTATGCATATCTTTCTATTTGCATACGGTGGCAGTATTAACACAGTATTGGGTTAGCCAAAAAGTCCCTTTAATTTTTTTCCATAAAATAAAAGACACATTTTTCAGTTTCACCAATAATGTTATTGATTTGGATATTTTGAGTATGTGGGCTATCTCCTGCATGGTATAACATTGATTGTTCTCAATTAATGTCTTGATTTGATTGCTATCAATTTCCACTGCTCTACCCTACCGTGGAGCATCATCAGCGAGAAATCTCTAGCATGAAACTTCGCAAACCACTTTTGACATGTTTGATCAGTCACAGCACCTTCTGCATACATTGCACAAATCATATTTTTGCATTTCAGTTGCATTTTTACCTTTTTTGAAACAATAAAGCATAATATGCCGAAAATGTTGTGTATTATCCTCTATCTTCAGCAGTAAAATGACTACACAAGAATTCACCAATTTTGATAAGATTTTCAAAATGCACACTGATATGACAGCTGTTACAATACAGCCTAACAAAATTGTTTCAAATGAAGTTGAAGACAACTAAGTGCTGCTAGAGCCATTTACAAAGAAAAGCAAATAAACTTTTAGCCAACCCAAAATAACTAGTTATTTCTCTTTCTCTCTTCTTTATATTCTTTATCTTTTCCCTCCATTCTAATACATTTTTAAAATTAGCATTGACTCTGGCTAATTGGCATTGACTTCCATCATTGAAGTTGACCTAGCAAAAGTATTTATATTTATTTCAAAACTCAAACTAAATTCTATACTTTAAAAACCCAAGTTGTAAGGAGTCCTTTTGTCCTTACCTTAACAAATAGAATGATTTTTAAAAGACATAGTTTTCCTTATAGCAAGGTATATGCTTGTGTTTTATAGGAGAAGCATAGTGTGTGGGTTTAGGTTCAAATATAAATGTAACTATTTTAGGCAAGAAAAAAAAATATGACAATGTTGTTATCTTGAAGGCCAACAATTAACTCCCAAATATGAACTACTGAATGGCATTTCATCAAGCAGCTTATTTTAGGTTTTAGTTTATAAGTTTTCAGGGGAAAGTATTAAATAAGAAAATGAACCATGATGACATTGAAGTCCTGTCTATAACTGGGCTAGAAAGATCTCTCTAGCTGTGCTCCAGGCTGGCTCCTGTCTCTTCTGTTGCTTACATATTAATGGCACTGGTGTCACTGATACTTCTCGGTCCCATTGCCATGCAGATTGATGGCAAAAACAGTTCTGGCCAATATGGCTTTTAGATGTCGCCTGTCTAGACACAGTCAGGATTACTGGAAATCTGTCTCTTTTCTTTATTTCATGGATACTTTACCCTTTTGCACTTAAACCTCAGTCTCTAAGGGGACAGGCATATCTTTTCAGCTTTGATATTTCACAGGGATGATGGGTTTTGTTTTATGTTATTATAGCTAGCTACATTTGGCTCTACTCTTTCCTCTCCAATTCCTCCTTAGTTAGTGGAATAGGTTTACCTGGGTGGCTTTGAAGGCCACTCTTAGTGTTTTGCATATAATCACATGTGATAGATATAATACTTTTTAAATAACTCCTTTTAATGCTTTTTTGGGGGGAGTCATATTTCTTTCTCCCTATATCCCACTACTATTATGGTTGGGCAGGGGTATGTAACTTAAATGCCACCTTTGAAAGAGGAGAGCAAAACACAGGGGAGTTCTGTGCCAGGAGAGAGAGAGAGAAGAGAAAGCCCCCTGCTTTTGGCCCCGGAGGGTTGGTGGGGAGAATGAGTGAGTCAGAGGTGAAGTGGGGGAGTCAGCATGTCTTGCAGTGAAGGATACCCCCAGTGGGTGGTAGGAGGATGTCTTCTCTGCACTTAGGTTTTCCTATGTACCCAGGTGCTATTTTGAAGAAGAATATAAGGAAATCTGAGTACTGAATCTTTAAACTAAATGAGATTACTGGGGTGCCCAAAGTAACTGTTTAAACTTTACTGGTCCTTCTGAGTTCACTAGATTGGAACAAATTTAACCATTATTAACTCTTCTGCCCTGGATGCTGTGGTCCTGTGAGAAAGAAAAGTTTAATATGGAAGTAAATTACAGTTTTTTGAACATATGAGCATATTTTAAGTACATTTGGGACCCTATTATATATAGATGAGAAAACATGTCTTCCTCTTTCCAAAGCATTGAGTCAATGGTCATGAATGTAGGTTGGAAGTATGGGACAGGAAGGCCTTGTTGCAAGATAAAATTGGTTAACACATCCTGAAAGTGGAAGATAGCTCTGTTCACATTAGGATTGGGGAAATTACTTGGTGGAGGCACGGCCCCTGAGTGGCTTCTGTTTGCGGATTGACCCTTGTTAGGGAAAGGTATGAGAGCTTCTTTAGCCATTTTGCCTGTCAGCTTATATGGGCATTGTGGCTGACTAACCTACCTCCATTCCATAGCAACTGATTATTAGAGCCAATTACAGCATTTTTAGTCTTACTGCTCATCAGTTGAGAAATGGATAAGGTTATACTTATTTGAGCCAATTAAAGGTGAGGAAAATCTTCTTTAGGCCTTCTTGAAAACAGCCTAATAATCTGGATGGCAAAGTGGAGAGATGATAAATTGGGATTTCGGATGGTAGGGTTGAACCACTGGCGAAGTTGGCCCTGAAGCCCGCTGCCCCTCCCTCTGGATGGCCTCTAGGATGAGATCATGTACTTGGTAGTTTAAGTCATTTGTAGATGAGATTCAGTTACTTGCAGTGCCAAGCACTTGACTGAGACATAGGCCATTAGTATTTTTCTCCATGGCAAAGAATGGAATTACCTGGAGAGACAAACCAGTTTTTATCACTGCTTTGATGCCAAGTATACATTCCACAGGACATTTCCTAAAAATCTATTTGTAATACTTCCAAATAGATGGGAAATATATTAGTTTGGTAGTCTGGATGTCTGATTTCATTCCTGATTTTGAAGTAACTAGGTAGGCAAACATTATTTCTTTAGATTTTTGTTTTCTCAGTTGTGGGATGAAGGTGTTATATGTGAATCTCAATGGGGGAAGGGTGCTTAAAATGCAGATTCTTGGAACCCCCTTTAAAAATTCTAATTAATTTTTAGCAAGTATAGTATTAGAGGTAATTCTAATGCAAAGTGATTTGAGGACCACATGGAGGAAATCTGAACTGAAGACACAGTAAGATTCTTTCAAGTTAGCCTGGAGTCCCATTTGTCTTACCCATCAACAATTCTTACCTGTACCATGCCTGGACTTTATTCTTTTCAGTTTTGAAGAGACCATGGTTCTAACAAAGATGCTTTATTGGGATGAATGACCAAATGTAGGGGGTTATAGAATCACCAAGCAGGAAGGAGCCACAAGAGGTCAATGCAATTCACCTCCCTGTTTCTGAGCTAGACTCCATCAAAAATGCCCAGATAAATGGTTGTCTGCTTTTGTTCACAGGAATCTCATGAAAGTGATGCCATATCTACCCTGGCTTGTTGCTTCATGTAAAATCGTTTTAAACAGACAGGTCATGGAGTCATGGAGTCTGACTAATCACATAGTCTCATTTGAGGATTTCATATTAGCCTGGTATGGGTGCCTGATTGTCAGAGTATTGGGGAAGACAAAAAGCATTTGAAACTAGTATTATCTTGAGTACCATTTAATCATAGGGGATTCAAAAAGAAATTCTTGACCTCATTAGGAATAATACTTGAATTGGCAATATAAGGAAAGCTGGATGAGTTGAAGTTCACCACAGAGAGAATGCTAACTAATGGAAGTTCTTCCTTATAGTTGGTTTAATTTCCTCCTCCTGTGATTTAAACTGGTTATGTCTTACACACTTCTCTATTAAGTGGAAATAAGTATTGGTGACCATTCTCTTCATAATAATACTTTACTCTTTTGAAGAGCTATTAACTTTCCCTTTATACTTTTCTTTGTGAGGCTAAAAGTTCCACTTCTCTTAATATTTCCTCATATGTTCAATTTTTCAAATATTAGCAGTTTTTATTATATATCCCTGGATTTGTTCCAAATATTCCACACCTTTAAGCAGTGGTGTTGTAAATAATATATATATATATATAAAACAGCTCTGACCATTGAAGGGTGCAGTTTCCATGTATTTCTTTTGTATCAAGAGTGCAGTATAGTGGATGGAGCATGGGCTTGTCAGGCTGCCTGGGTTCAAGTCTCAGGCCTGACAATTTGGCAGGTTATTTAAACCCTGGCCTCAGTTCCCTTGTTGGTGAAATGGGTAAAATAGTGCCTATCTCATAGGTTATTCAGAGCATTTAATGAGTCTACACACATAAAGAATTCATAACACCTGGCATGTAGCTATTATCATAGAGGGGTAAATTGTGGAAAAAGAGAGAATGCAGAAAGAGCTTCCTATGGTAAAATAAAGCTAGTTTTATTCATACAGAGGCCAAGTTATCTGAAAATGGTATAAGGATCACCATCTATGGAACGAGAATATTCACCATTGGTAATGAAAAACTTAAATGTTGCATATGCTGCTGGTTCTCAGGAACAGGCTGCAAGGTGCTTGAGCTTGGGGCTCTTCTCTTTTACTTATTAGTTATATGGTTCCCTCAAGTGTCTTGGGATGCAGTGGATGCATCCATAAAATAAGAATAACAACACATTTTCCTTTTAATATGTGGGTTTCTAATATTAAAGTTTGGTTAATGGGTGGTTGGGAAAATAAAGCCACAAATAATGAAAAAGCAAGGGAGAAGAGATGGAAATATTAATAATAAATGAGCCTTTGAGCCTCCCCTCTTAATACCAAAATCCAATATTAGAACCTGAATCCAGGTTGGTTTTATTTTATTTTTTTCAAGTTGGTTTCAAAAGCATGTTTTTCCATCTTATTTGGGAGTAATATGGCGTAATGGTTTATTCTTTAGGCAGTGACATTGACTTGGATTTAGATTCTGACTATAGGATACTAGTCAGGTTATGTCTCCTCCTGGGCCTCAAATTGAGCCTTATCTGTAAAATAGAGATACTTATCCCTACCTTACAGGGTTGTTTTAGAAATAAAATGGAGAGAATATGTGTAAAATATTTAGCAGAGTGTAAGTGCTCACAAATAGTATGACAGTGCTCTATTTTGGGGGTACCAGAATTCAAAATAACGAACACATGTCATTCCAAGTGCTGTGCCTGGAGTTTACCTGCAAGAGCCTCAGGTTTTGGAAAGTGAAGGTTCAAGTGATGATGTAGGAATAGGGAGTGGATGGCAATGTCTCCTTTCCAAATCTGAATACATTTGCTCAAGTACTGTCTTGGTGGGGGATAAAGGGCAGGGCCAGAGGAGAACTGAGGTGGGGGAGGCAGAATGGGAAGCCTCATGTGATAATGCAAACCACATTTCCTGGCTCAACCACTTAGTTCTTTCCCTTGGGAAATTTTTACTGGTATTTTGCCTTACTGTGAGTCTTTGCACTTCCTGTTATGAACTGGTTAAGAAGATAATTATAACATGGTTATGGGAAATGGTAATGAAATATACCTTACTATATAGCAAGGGAACAAGACTTCTGCCATTTGGGAGAGACAGGAAGAGCAAGCCCCCTTTCTTACAGTAACAGTTATTACTTTTAAAATTATAAAGTAGTATTATCTTAATTTAAAAATTTTGAAAAATATAAATATATAAGGATTATTAAAATGACAAATGTCACCATTTAGTGATAATTACAGTTCATATTTTATCAAATTTTTCTTTTTCTATTTTCTCAATCTTTGTGATTATATATTCATATATTTTAAGTACAGCATGTTATATTTAAATGTTTTATATAATATTAAAACAAAATCTGAATCAAATCTACATATATAAAATATACTTACACACATATACATATATAGTTTTATATCCTGTTTTAAGTAGTAATGTATGGTAAACCTTTCTTCATATAATTACATTTTTTATATTTTTTGTTTGTAATATAATTTATGTAGCTAGATTGGCATTTACGTTATTTCCTTTTTTTTAATGTTATAAATGAAGTTGCTATAATCATTCTTCAACAAAAATTTCTATGCACATCTGGGATTATTTCTTTGGGATAAATTTCTCCCTAAATATGTTAAGATTCCCTACATCTTAGTTATCATGCCAAGTTAACTTCTTGGAAGATGATGGCATATTAGAGTTTACTAGCAATGTATGAAAGTTTTTATTTTACTTCATCATCACAAATTAACATAATTATTTTTGAATCTTTGTTAGCTTGTTATGTAGCTTCTCATTGTTTTTATAATGTGTGTATATATGTACACATGTTAGGTTTTGAAAAATAGGTGAATTTGAAAGGATTGTTGCCTATTTGTAGTTCTTTAATTTGTTAATTTTTATTAATATAATTTGACCATAAAGTGAATATTTTTATTTATTTTCTTATGAACCTATATACATACTTGTATATGTATGTTTATATGTCTACTAAGTTGATATTCTAACCATAAATATTACATTTTTCCCTAGTTTTTTCATTGGAATTTGTACTTTGTTTATGATATTATTTGATATGACTTTTTCAAATTTAGTATATTCAACTCTAACTTTATCAATACTTTCCTTGGTGTTTTCAATGCTTAGAAAATCCTGAGATTAATGTATTGCTGTTTAAAAAAAATCAATTTTTATTGTTTATGTTTTTTGTCAAATAAAACCATTTAATCAATCTTGAATTTATTTTGGAGTAGAGTATAAGATAGCATGCAAATTATCAATCTTTTCTTTTCACACAAACCTAAAGGATTTTTTTGTTTTTTTTTTCTGTCTTTTTGGTAAGAAACAAAGACTTCCCTAAGCCAAGCAAAGACTGCAGAGGCAAAGCAATCTGTCTCTGAGGCACTGCCGGCTATGGGAGGTGAGACAGAAGGGGTCAGTCACTGGCCCCTGGCTCTGGGGGAGGCCTTAAGCCATGGGCCAACGTTGCTGTAGCAGAGCTGGCCTGTTTCCGTATTAAGAGAGAGGCATTTAGACACTTAGGCTCTCAAGGTTCCTAGTAAAGTCATAGAAGCAACAATCTTCTGTTGATTGAATCTTAACTTAATTTAATTTAATTTCCTTGGCAATCACAGATGGTGTCATCCCACAGCTAGAGGCTAAAAAGGGGCACTCTACAAAACGAATGAAAACATATTGAATTATAATCAGAAGCACAAGCAAATGGAAGTGAAAGTGTGACTAGCAACAGTGAGTTGCAGTGTGAATTCTCAGTACAGCAAAGGGTGGGACTGGTCTCCTTCAAGCGCTTTGTGCAAGTTTGAACAGTGGCAATGATGTCAGCTAGGAAGACTCCTTTCAGGGTCGGAATCCACAGGGAGGTTCAAAAACATTAAACAAAAATGATGAAGGAAAGCATTAAAGTGTACTTCAATGAGTAGAATCAATACAGTTAAAATTGCATTTGATTGGAAACAACAAAAAACATTTTTTAGCTAAGAGTAGAATTTTATCTTGGTCCAAAGCAACGGGTACAATGCTCTCCATTCCTGATGAAAAGATAGGGGTGGACAGTGGGTTTCATGTGGGCAGAAGGCACTCACTCCACTGAGTTATGCAGGAGAGCCAGACAGGAGGGGGTTCTGAATCATCTTAGGACCTCTGCCTCCAGATGTGTTATTTATTCACCCAGTTAACAGCCATTTCCTGTAATCAGTAAAAGCTGATCAATTGTCCCAGATGAAGACGGAGCCAAGAGGTTTCTGGCCAGGGAAATGTCTGTGTTGCTTCTGATCTACCCACATGATAAAGTGGAGGGGAAACAGCTACAATCTCCTGTGCTGGAAAAAACACCGAGCTCTCACCCCATCTACTGTAGTCCTCTTTACTGCAGGGTGTTGAATCTCAGGCCTGGGCTATTTTCTGATGCAACTTCGATATGATGATACTCTTTCTGTCAGTGTAGGCTGCTTTTTGGATGTTTCAAGCCATATTCACTGCAAGATGAGCTCACCATTGTTCATTTTTTTCCAATCTTGGTGAATAAATGGTATGTTTTCACAAAAATTTGTTAAAATGCAACCCAGATAAGCAAGTGGATCTAAAGGTGGCTGTCAAATATCTACCCCCCCCCCCTTTTAATAGAAAACCAGCACTTTGAAATGCTCAAATTGTACTATTTTCTATACCCCTGTAACAGGTCAGGTGCCAAAGCTTGATGAACGAGATAGAATTGCACAATGGGATCAAAGGGCCAGCCAGCCCAGTTCATTTCCAGAGGAAAAGCTTACTAGTTCACAAAGGAGAAAAAAAGACTCGGCTTGAAACCAATTCTTCCCTGAAGTACAAATATAAGAGAAAGCACATCACCAGGAGCAGTTATCCCTATGGCTATGGTAGTTTTGTAAACCAAGCCTGCTCACATAGAAGTAAATTATTTGATGAACCCAGGAAATACAAGCAGTTCATTTGGATAAAAAGGAAACTCTCATTCAAACTATATCTTGAAAATTATCTGGATAATTCAGGTGAAAGCAGCTTTTTCTCTCTTCTGAATTATTTAGGTAATTGATTATGTCCATCTGTTCCTTTTTAGAGACTTCAAGGACCAAATGCTTTTTTGGCATCTCCTTTTCTGTTCTTCCCTTTTATGTGACCTACCCCTGTCGGAATCAGGATGCTTTGTGAATAATCACCCACCAGCTGTCACTGGTTCCATTTTCACCTGTTCTATTTGCAAGTCTGAGAAATCCTAACCTGCAAGGGTGGCATTCCCCATTTGGCAGAGTTCCTAAGTGGTTCAACTACGAGATTATTCTGCCATTGGCCACTTTAAAGGTGTGATTACTCTTCCTTTGGGGTATGTGCAATCTAATCGGGGGTGCAGTTAGAATTTTATTCTGCAGGAGAGAGCTTATCGCAGGGTTGCTTTCTTGACATGTGTAAATTCAGGAATCTGATTGTAGTGATTCTGGCCAGAATAGTTACTTGTTTTTAAGTTGGTAACTCTAGTACCATAGCTGTTTTTTGCCTGCTTGCTTTGGTCCTATCCCATGTGATGATGGAGCACTTGAAACTAAAGGAAGTAAATGGAAGAGGCCGGATCTGGCTCTGCTCCTGGAAACAGCCTGTGCTCTGACAGGGTCCCCCTACCAGGTGAGTGTTAAGACCCCAGTGCAAATATGTGAGCCTACTCATGTAATAAATAATCCCCAGCTGAAATACATAAGTGTAATACATGCAGTGTTATAAGTCAACTGTGTGATTGATATGTACATAGAAGATCTCTAAACTCAAAACCCAAATCCTTGGGTTCAGGTGGCCCCTCTGATAATTATTAGATTCATGGCCTTCGATAGGTCACATAATTTCTCTAGGCCATGGGTTCTCCATTTGAATCTCTCTGGGTTGTCATGAGATTTGAGTGGGAATCTGAAAACGCTTAGTGAGCTGTAAATAAGCTATATTACTATATGACAAAATAGTGCCTGGTTTAGAATAATAACAGTGTGCATTGAGTACCCACTATGTGTCAGGTATAGTTCTAACTGTTTTATATCTGATCACTCATTTAATTGTCATCACAACGCCTGTGAGATGGGTACTATCATTATTTGTTCCACTATTCCGATGGAGACACTAAAGCACAAAGAGGTTAAATAACTTGTCTTAGGTAACCCAGTAGAGAAGGTCTTGACTCTGGAGCTGAGATCTTAACTCTTTTACCTTTACTTCCTCTTTAGGAGTAGTGGGCTTTGGTACATGGGTGTGGGTCTTTGAGAAGTACCCATTTAATCCTTGTTTTGGCTAAAGTGGCTGACTGTCTGGTCTAACCAATCAGACCTGCTCATTCAGGGATGCCTGAGGCCTCAATTATGTGGGACCACTGGCTGTGGTAGCTGTTGCTGATGTCAGTGTAGCCATCTCATCTGAGTCTCCCCTTCACTTCTCTCTTAGCCTCTCACCCACTCTTCTGGCTCTCCCAGGAAGTGATTCTGTAATAATGGAAGGGTGTGTGAGAGACGGGGGAACAATCATGGCGCCTTATGGGGCCACTTTATAGGTTCTCCTTGAATTTGTTCTTTTTTTCCTCTTTTTCAGGATTCAGCTATTACTATTGCCCCCTAGGGGAACAGGAATCTGCATGCCATCCTGTATTCCATCTGGGTTGTACACTACCTTCCTTTTGTCTTCATGAGTTCAGGGGTGATTCTTCCTGAACAAATCCATGCCTGCCTATTAGGGTCTTATCAACTCAAGTCCAGGAAGCCCAGTGATTGACTCTCCCTGAACCATCTTTCTTGAGGGAAAAGACAAATCATCAGGAATTTTGAACATATATCTCTTAAATCTATGCTACTTTGCTATTTGCTGCGCATGAAATTTCACATGATAAATCATGAGATGTTGGCAAGATTCTGCTTGTTTGCCAATGAATTTTGATTTTGCTTTAGAGCAGTGGGAAGTGTAAATACAATTAGGTTTGAAAATTATTCAAGAACTGTTTTAATGCTCTCAGGAGATTGCTCTGCTAACCCATATAGATTTCTTCTCCCTGTCAGAATTTAACCATTTCAGGGTGGCTTTTGATTGCAAAGAAGATGTAAATTTTTTTTTAGATTGAGACTATTTGTGAACTGACATAAATCATTTAACAATTACTCAAATTTGCTTAATGATTTAGGGAAATATAAAAGTGTATTTGAGATTTTAAATTTAATGTAATGTGACATCTGAAAAGTTATCTTGATTTTCTTTCTTTTTGGGGGGAGGAGAACCATTTTTTTACTTATTTTTTATTGTTGTTCCATTACAGTTGTCCCAAATTTTCTCCTGTTGCTCTCCCCTGCCCCGCCCACCCCCTTTTCTTTATGTTATTTTAACTTCATATAAAAACAATAATGAATAATAATAGTTACTATTTATGAGCTGCCTTTGCTGTGTTAGAAACTTTGTATACAGTCTCTGCTATACCTCCCAGCCATTTTTGCAAGCTAAAGGTTATCATTTTTTACTTTATGTATGATAAAATTTATTGTACTTTCAAAGAAGTTAAGTAACTTTCCCAGGGTCACAGACTTGGTAATCAGTGGAGCTGGAATTGAAATCTTAGACATTGTAATTCCAACTCCACAGTATCTCAGAGCTGCTAGCTCCTCAGAAGAAAAGGGAAGGCATAGAACTTCAGTTTCACGCCTTCTCTGACATCATTAATTAGTGACTGGTTAATGAAACCACAGCCGCATCCTGTGCTTGGCCAAATGCAGCCAGGATCAGCCAGAAATCTAAAAGGGCCTCAAGAGAGAATTCCAGAATAGGCCCTTTTCACTGGATTAGTAGAATAGCAGAGCATAATGGTTAAGAGTTCAGGTTAGGAATTATCCAGATTTGGTTCTAGTACTAGGTTTATCAACCTGGGCAAGTTTCTTACCCTCTCTGAATTTTAGTTCTTGTAAATGGAGCGTAACAATTATATATAACTTATGTGTATTAAACAAGAAATTATAGGTAAAGTATTTAACATAATGCCTGGCATGTGGAAAGCTCAATATTATCTTTTTTTTTTTGTTATATATTGCTTCAGAGGGAGAAAAGCTCACAGTTGGCTGAGGTCATCTTCATTGCTTGGATTACAGCTTTATTCACATTTTTCCTTATTCCTCCTATGCAACAAAACTCCTTAAATAGTTAACACTGTGTACCTCTGAAGACAAGAAAGGTGATTTTTAGCTTGTATCTGTGCATAATTTTATCAAATACTTTCAAATGCACCATGCATATATCATTTCATGTAATCTTCACAATGACATTAAATGGTTTATAAACACCTGTCATGTTCCCATTTTCACAGATGAGGAAGCCTGGGTTCAGCTCAAATTATTCACTTAAGAGCACATTGCTAACTAATGGTAAAATCAAGATTTGATTCTAAGTCTTCAGACTCTACTTCCAGGTTTCTCTTTAGCACACAAGGCAGCATTTTATAGAACACTCTAGGTGATAGGTAATACCACCAATATAATGATAACAAACATTCACAGTGCACCTATCATGCTAAACACTTTATACCTATGATCTGATTTAGTCTTCAGAACAGCCTAGGCAGTAGGTACTGCTAAACGGGTGAGGGAACTGCAGCTTGGAGAGGTTAAGTGGCCTCCCGTCACATGTTACGTGAATGTGAAGCTGTTTGTCTGTCTTCAATACTGAGATCTTACAATGCTATGCTCTCTCTAGTATAATTCCTTCTGGAATTAAACCTGTAGATTTGAGTAAAAAACTCAAATCAATGGCCATGAGACCTATGAGTTGGTCTCATTCAGGTTGCTGGGGGCACTACTTCTTCCTTGGATTGGCGCCCAGTACCCTCTCTAAGAAAAAGAAGACATAAAACCCTGGGCACAGAGACTGTGGGCTGGGGGCTGAAAACTACACGAAGTATGGAGAAAACTATTCTTTTTATATTAAGGAAATAGTACAGAATAAGATGCTAAATTTAATTGAATATTAAAGAATAAACAGGAGACTTCAATTACACTTTGGGATTTTTGGTTCTGTTTATGAATCCCCTAGGGACAGGAGCTTATTGGCCAATGCTATGAGGGACACTTTGGTGCAAAAGTTTTGGAAATCCTGACTCAGCCAGTGCACAAAGTCTATTCCCTGCTCTGGCGAATGATGAATGCAAAGATCACTGAGCTGCAATTGCTTTTTGCACCTCATTGCAGCAAGAAGCTGTTGGCCATTGATTAGCAATGGGCACATTTTTCACCAAAGGCTCTGCCCTCCCTTTGCTCTGCTAATCCTGTTTGCAAGCATTTCCCCATAGAGATGGCTACTTCCTAATAATGAATAAGCTTGCACTTGTGAGTTCAAACTGGCAAATTGCCACCAGACATTTATTAGCTCTGGATTAATGGATCAAGACTCAAACTTTCTAGTTAAAAGAACGAGACAAGCCCTCAGGATTCAAGACTCCTTAAAAAAAAAGTCCCCATTCACTTGGCATTACTGTTTTTTTTTTTTTTTTGCAGTCTTGGCAGTTAGATTTTTCCCCTCCTCCCTTGCAGAGTTTGATTTGTAAGTAAAGCTGTGAAAAAGACTAATTTTCAACCATTTTTGGAGCAAGGAAAATGGTCAACCCTGGAAAATGTTCACGTGGTCTTGGGAATTTCTGAATGGGACTGTGTTCTGGTAGACGTTACTGTTTAATGTGTAGGACACTGGAATGTATTAGGATACTAACTTGGCCACTACGTGTGGGTTTGAAAGGGTAGGAGGAGTCAAAGTGTTCAGCTTGGAGAATAGAGTCCAGCAGCCATGTAGATTGTCTGAGGATTGCAGTCAGTCTTGCCTGGGGGAAGAAGTTCACTCATTCTTAGCACTCCAGACAGCTGAACAGGGACAATTGGGTGGGAGCCTTGGAAGATAGATTTTGATTCGGAAAGAGGATAGAGTTTCTAGAATAGTCAAAGAAGCTCAAAGTCAAATAGCTGCTTCATTATTCCAAAAGGAAAAGGGGAGAGAAGAAGTTTACTTCAGAGAGCACATATTGTAAGCTGGGACTTTCTTTGATTAACTCTTTTAATCTTCTCAACACCACTGCAAACTTCCTGCCCTCACGCGCATTGTACACAGAGGGAAAGAGTTGAAGAGCTGTGGTAGGGATGATTGATGAGTGAGAGAAGCAGGCTCACAGGGAGAGAGGAGGCTGGATGGTGGAGTGGGAAGGAGACAATGTGGCATTTCAGGTTTTCAAAATGAGCAGGTTAGCTAGAAGGGCTAAGTGATGCTATTTAGATTTTCCCATTGCCAGCTTAAGTGACATAATATTGAAGGTTGTTCAAATTGGAGTGATCAAATAGCTGTGAGCCAGGGTCATCTATGTGGATGTTGAAGCCATCAAGAAAGATGCAGAGAATTATGTGAACAGAGCTAGAGTCATAAGGGAGAAGGTACAATCACCATCCTAAAGCTTCCAGGATGGAGGTGAAAAAGTGGATGGGGCTGGCTTTAGAAGAAGAGAGATTACTGATATTTGGCAGAGAAACAATGATCTGGAAACTGCCTCAGGAGTTCAATAATCTATCTCCCTCCCACTGATATCCTAAACATTCATTGTTTCAATGTGTAGAACTATTATGCTTAAAGTCAGTGGGGCCAAAGTGGAGCAAAAAATGTAATGTGACTTCTGTCCTCAAGGGTCTGCATTCTGATTGGGTAGAAACATGTACTCACAAAGCAAAGGATGGAGGTATTTCCTTTAGAGGAACCTTTTGTACTTTTGGGTTTGGGCCTTGAAGGAGTTAGCCAAGGGTGAGGCAGATGTGCATTGAAGGTAAGAATCCCTCAAGAATTTCATTGGAGGGAATGGCAATACTACTGAGGGATGATTGGTAAGATGTGTTCAGAGGGTTGTCAGTGAGTTTCCTGGAGCAGAGGGGACTTAGTTGGTGAGTACCATTATCTGAAGGAGGGCCATGAACCTTACTCAAATGAAGCAGAGAAGCTTGTATTTAACCCTGATCCTGTGGTAATGGTCCCCAATGGAGGGGAAAAAAAAGATAGAAAGATCTTAGTCAAAGGATAATTGCTCATTAGGGTGTAATTGAAAGGAAAATTCATCTTCTCTCCGTATTTCAGCTACTACTTTCTGGCAGATGATTTTCAAATCTGTAATTGTTAATGCCCACATTTCCCTCTCAACCTTCACTACCTTTTTCAATGATACCTTTGTTGCCAAGACAAATGCCAACATAGTTATTATTCTTCCTCATAACCACTCCTTTCAAGGCCATGTTTTCCTCAGTGGCCCTGCTATGCTCTGATACTCTCTAAGAATAATTAATCTGAGGTTATTCCCAAACTCCCTTTCTTCCTACTTATGACATTTAATAGCTGATTATTGTGCATCAAGCACTGTGCTGGAAAAACTAAGTTGAATAAGTCTTGGTGCCTGACCTAGAGGAACTACTGAGTTACCTAGAGGAAGCAGCGTGGAAGGTACATTTGGTAAAGTGACAGAAGATGTCTGAAGGTGGCACCTGGCAGTCTGGGGAAGGGAGGCAGGAAAAGCCACCTGAAGGCAATACCCAGAGCAGAGGTGAAAAGTTGAATAGGAGCTAAAAGGAGAGAAGGGAGAGTCATTTCAAGGAAAGGGAAATATACATACAAACCATGGAGAGGAGAAGAGTGACTATTCTGGGAGCATCAGAAATGAGGCTGGCTGGTTAGCCTTCATCCAGCGATTCCTGGACTGATAATTTCTATCCATTTTCCCAGATATTGTCTTGACAGAGCTGGATTATCTTATCACTGAGGCCACCAGGAAACACACATTTAACCAATTTCTGTGCCTATAGCTCATTCTAATCGTTAGTTTTTATAATAGCAAGTAATGTCACTGAAAAGAGTTCCAGATCTGTTTTGAATTACATATAACATTCTATTATTGTTTTAAGATCCTTTGCTGAAAATGCCTCCTTTCCACACTATGTGTGTTATCTAGCTATTAGCATGAATCCCCAGTTTGTGTGGAGTGGGGACCTCGATGAGGCCACCTTCTTTTTAAAAACTATTTTGTTTTTATTGATTATGTATATTTGAAGAGAGAGAGAGGCAGAGACAGACACACACAGAGAGAGAGAGAGAGAGAGAGAGAGAGAGAGAGAGAGAGAGAGAGCTTTAACTAACTGAGCTACCCAGCCAGGGAAAGGCCACTTTCTTGTTTAAGATACCACACCTGCAACATCCACCACCCAGCTCTCACCTAGGACACTGACCGTCCTTCCTGCTGACAAACCATGCCCATACCTTCCTTCAAATCCCATAGAGGCTCCAACCTTTCCCCAACTGCTTCTGCCTAGAGTTGGCCACTACTCTTAGACTTTACTCTGAGGATTGATTTTTTATAAATCCAAAAAAGGACCATTTTTATCTCCTTTTTTAAAGTGCAGAAGGAAATATTCATATTTTTTAATGTTGCTTATGTGATACATAGAAAACTCCAGGAAAATGTTTGTTTCTCTTGACTAAAGCTATCCTTTCTTTTTATCAGATAATAAAACCATTTATTCTTTCCTTTAGTTTCCTTCTGGAAGCTCAGAGCTATCTTTAATGTTTAACTATAGTAATCATATTAGGTAAAATTTTAGCTCATTTAGAGTTCTAACCTTTGGAACGCATGATGCTGTTCAGCAGATTACTTCAAGTAATGAACTTCTTGTCATTAGAACTGTACAAACCAGGTTGGAGGACCACTTATCAGAAATTTTTTATACCATATTTTATACCTGAATGCCTTCAATGGAAGGGACAGAGAGGTTTAGTAACAGCTAAACGAGTAAGCAGTGGAAGTGAGATTTAAACCCATGAAGTATGGCTCTCCAGTTCTTTCTCTTAACATTTATGTCATTCTTCTTTCCCAGGTGATCCAAAGAGAAAGATACGAAAGGATTAATGAGAAGAAATAGAAACTATAGAAAACAATTCTCTATCAGGGTATATATTTGAGCAAAGGTTTAAAAATGAGTTGTATTTCTTACCCTCTATTCTGTATAGTTGATGCTGTTAATCAATTACCAATCTTTTTAAAATAGTTTTTTAAAGTTGTTGCTCTATTATAGTTGTCCCAATTTTCCCCCGTTGCTCTCCTCTGCTCCATCCACACCTGCCTCCACAGTCAATCCCCATCCTGTTGTCCATGGGTCATTTATACCTGTTCCTTGACTAAAACCTTCTCCTTCTTTCCCCCCTTATCCCCCTCCATTCTGGTTGCTGTCAGTCTGTTTCTTGTTCCCATGCCTCTAGTTTTATTTTGCTCATTTGTTTGTTTTGTTCATTAGGTTCCTGATATAGGTGAGATCATATAGTATTTGTTTTTTTGCTGCCTGGTTTATTTCACTTAGCATAATACCCCCCAGTTTCATCCATGCTGTCTCAAAAGGTAGGAATTCCTTCTTTCTTTCTGCTGTGTAGTATTCCATTGTGTAAATGTACCAGTTATTTGATCCGTTCATTTACTGATGGGCACATAGGCTGTTTCCACCATTTGGCTATCATAAATAATGCTGCTATGAACACAGGGGTGCATAAGTTCTTTTGGATTGGTATTTCAGGATTCTTTGGATAAAATCCCAGCAGTGGAATCAAAAGGTCAAAAGGAAGTTTCATTTTTAATACTGTTTCCCACAGTGGCTGGACCAGTCCATATTCCCACCAACAGGGCGCTAGGGCTCCCTTTGTTCCACATCCTCGCCAGCACTTATCGTTTGTTGATTTGTTGATGATGGCCATTCTGACAAGTGTAAAGTGGTATCTCATTGTGGTTTTAATTTGCATCTCTTTTATGGTTAGTGGGCCTTCTGTATGTCCTTCTTGGAGAAGTGTCTATTCAGGTCCTTTGCCCATTTTTAAATTGGATTTTTGTCATTCTGGTGTTGAGTTGTATGAGTTTTTTACATATTTTGGAGATCAAACCTTGTCTGAGGTATCATTGGAAAATATATTTTCCCATATGGTTGGATCCCTTTTCATTTTGATGATGTTTTCTTTAGCTGTGCAGAAGCTTTTTAGCTTGATATAGTCCCACTTGTTTATTCTTTTCTTTATTTTCTTTACCCTAGAAGATATATTGGTGAAAATATTGCTGCATGGGATATCTGAAATTGTACTGCCTATGGTTCCCTCTAGGATTTTTATGGTATTATGGCTTATGTTTAAATCTTTTATCCATTTTGAGTTTATTCTGGTGTATGGCATAAATTGGTGGTTAAATCTCATTTTTTTTGCATGTGCCAGTCCAGTTCTCCCAACACCATTTGTTGAAGAGACGATATTTACTCCATTTTATGCTCTTCCCCCCTTTGTCAAAATTAATTGACCATAGAGACATGGTTCTATTTCTGGGCTCTCTATTCTGTACCATTGATCTATGAGTCTGTTCTTATGCCAGTACCAGACTGTCTTGATTACAGTGATGTTGTAATATAGTTTGATGTCAGATATTGTGATCCCTCCTATTTTGTTCTTCTTTCTCAAGATTGCTAAGGCTATCTGAGGTTGTTTTTTGTTCCATATAAATTTTTGAAATATTTGTTCTAAATCTGTGAAATATGTCATTGATATTTTAATAGATATTGCTTTGAATCTGTAGATTGCTTTGGGTAGTATGGACATTTTAATGTTCTGTGTGGGAATTTTTTTTTCTACCTTGCCCTCCAGTTCACTGATTCAATCCTCTGCTTCATCTAGCCTGCTTTTAATTTCTTCTACTGTGTTCTTTATTTTAGATATTGTATTCTTCATTTCCTCCTGTCCCTTATTCATAAGTTCTATTTTCTTTTTCATGCTGGTGTAGTTCACAGTAAGTTCCTTGTAACTTCCCTGGGGTTATTTGTAGTTCTCACTGGGCTCATTAAACATCATTATAACCATTATTTTTTAACTCAAAGTCTGATAGTTTGCTTGTCTTTATTTCTTTTAGCACTCTTTCTGGAATTTCTCATTTACTTTTGATTAGGGCTTGTTTTTTTTTGTCTCCCCATTTTATATGACTCTTCTTGTTTGTTTCTGCTTCTTAGATTGATTGGCTTTGGCTCCCTGTCATCATGGTGTGACCTTCTGTGGTAGGAGAACTGTGGGATTCAGTGGTGCATTCTCCTTGGTCTCTTGGTCTTGAGGCTTTTGGGATTTCCTTTATGCCATTTATGTGGGCTCTCTGGTTGTAATTGGGTTTTGGTTATTGGAACATTCTTTGGTGAGTCCTTCCCTCCAGCTGTCTGGCTGGCTGAGAGTTACTCCACCCACCACATCTTGTATGCTGCTGTACCAGTGCTGCCAAAACAAAACCAAACAGCCCAGGAAACAAACCTACATCAGCAAAAAATCCTCCAGCCACAATCAAACTATCAATATCAAATGAACCAATATTAACAAAGGTGTAAAAATATTAAGACTGTTATAGGAAAGGAAAAATGAATATGAGATGACTAACTGAAAGAGAAATACTTTGAGAGGGTAAAGTTAGGATTAATAATAAAAGTAGGTAATAGAGAAAAGACTGAGTGAAAAAGTAAAATTTACATCATAAATAAAAAAAGGGAGGAAAGAAGGTGGAATGGAGTAGGAGAAGACGTGTACAGTATTAGTTTTAAACAGAAAATTAAAAAAATATATAGTTAGATTAAAAAAATAGGAACCAAATTGGAGAAAAAGATCCACTATGTCACTATCAGTAATAAATGAGCTGGAATTAATATAGGTGAAATAGGAATAAGAGGGAAAAAATAAAGAAAGAAAAGGTTAAGAGATGTCTAGAGGAAAGAGGAGTGATTTTGAAAAGATAGAGGGAGAAAGAATACTAAAAGTGAAGAATAAAAACTAGGCAAACACAGGGAAAAATTAAAATTTAAAACAAACATAAAAAAAGGGTAGGAGAAAGGCAAAATTGAATAAGAGAAAGGAGTGGTAAAATTTCAGATTTGAAATACAAAATTAGTGCAGATCTACTGGAAGAAAAGCAACAATGACCTTCGTATCTGCAACCAATGATCAAAGATTGATAAAGATGGAGGTAGAAGAAGTGTACTTTAAGAATGAGAAAAAGAATGTGAGTTGACTAATGACAAGAAAAATGGTTTTGAGAAGTTGGAGGGGGGAGAGATAATAAGTATGTGGAATGGAAACAAGTCATAGTAAGAGAGAAAATAAAATTTGAAACAAAAATAACAAGAGGAAAGAAGAAGGTAAAATGCAGCAAGAGAAAGGAGGAGCCAAATATGAGCCCAATATGGAAATAAAACTATAATATAAAAGCTAGTGACCTAATAGGCATAGACTAGAAGAATAAGAAATGAATGTTTAAAAGCTATGCAGAAGAGGAAATAATGCAAATCATGAAGAAGACTGTGGTGGAATTCATCTCAGTAGAATCCAGTGTTTCCCACTGTTTTCCCTTTCTGAATCTGCCCCGGTACTGTGAGATGGTGACTCAGTCTGGGCCTAGGCATCCTGTTCGAGACTACCAGCAATCCACAGTCTGTGGCTATCTCCTTTAGTTGTTAATCTAGTCAATCTGTAATCAGCAGTCAGGCTTAATAACCACAGGGTAGGACAGAGTAATTCCTGAAGATGGGGCTATTGCTTCCCCTTTGGCTAATGCCACTTGGAGGAGACTGCTCTACCTATGCAAGATGGCTCCTGCAGTTGGAAATGACTCAGCACAAGGACTCTGGTGGCTTCTCCCTCAGTTCTCTCCCCAAAGCCAACATCCCCAGACTCTCCTCAAGCATCCTAGTCCACTCTGCCTCCTCTTTTCTGGAGCCCAGGGTAAGTGGCTGCAAACAAAATTTTATGCATTGGCCCTTTTAGAGGCTTTCTGATCTCCAGCCACCTATCCCTGGCAGTCAGAAATCCTGCATCTTTTCACAGCTGAATGTTCTCTGGGTTCCTTTCCTGGCTCTGGTTTTGTAGGCTGGGGATTCCACACCCAACACTTCTCAGGGGAAACCCCCTGCCACTAAAATTTCCTTCTGGCACTTCAGCTGCTGCCTGTGGGAGCCCAGCCAGCCCTCTTATATTTCCTCTGCACTCCCTACCAGGCTTGTTGTAGTGAAATGACTTCTTCTCTCTGTCCTTGGTTATAAAGCTTCTCTCTAGCTATTGTTCAGTTGGTTATTCTGCATGATTTCTCTACAATTGCATTGTAATTCCAGATTGGTCCTGGGAGGAAGTCAGTGTAGCTTTCACTTCCTCCTCCACCATCTTGGATATCCCCACCAATCTTATATAATGCTCCACAGGGTCATATTAGGAATATGTATATCATAAGTGGAATGCTCTGCTTTTGCAGAAAAATGAGAAAGTTGACTAGATACTTTATGACAGATGATTTTCAAACCTGTACTATTAATGACCAAATTCCCCTCTCAACCTTCACTAGCTGTTTCAGTGATACCTACCTTATAGATCACATTCTAAAATCCTTTTGTAAGTCAAGGCATTGATAATGCATTTTCCACATTCATTCACTCAATTAGCTCAGCAAATATTTATTGAGAATTTTCTACATTCCAGGCAATATTAATGACATCAGGGATGCAGCAGTGAACAAGATTAACAAATATCTCTGCCTACATGGAGCTTAGACTGTAGGAACACAGGCAATAAATACTAGATATAACAAATAAAATATATAATATATTAGAAGATGGTAGGTGATGTGGATACCGAGGTGATCACTGTAGACTTTATTGGGAAGGTGACAGTTAGGTAAATACATGAAGGAGGTATGGGAGTACATTGACTATGTGGGAATAAAGAACATGTCAGGCAGAGGGGGACAACCAGTGCAAAGGCCCTGAAGTAGAAGCATGCCTGGTGTGTTTGAGAGATACTAAGGCCAGTGTGGCTATATAGGAGATGAGATGAGAGAGATAACTGGGCTGAGGTCATTCATATCTTATAAGCCATTTTTAGGGCTTTTTTTTTTACTCCAAATAAAATGGGGAGTTATTAGAGGGTTTGGAGCAGAACATGAGATGACCTCTTTCTGGCTGCTTTATTGAGAAGAGATGTTGGGGACAAGAATAGAAGCAGTTAGATGATTATTACAGTAATTCAGGGGAGATGATAGTGCTTCCCAAGGTGAGGTATTAGAAGTAGCCATATTCTGGGTATACTGTGAAACCAATAGAATTCCCTGACAAACTGGATGAGGGGTGTCAGAGAAAAAGAGAAGTTAAGAATGATGCCAAGGAGGGAATGCAGTTAACATTGACCAGGGTGAGAAAGGACTACCAGGTGTTTGTTTTTAGACATTTAGATTTTGAAATATCTATTAGATCAAGTAGGTAGTTGATCACTGAGTCTGGAATTCAGAAAATGTCTGGCAGTTGTTGGCAAATAGTATATAAAGAATAGAATTTGATGACATCAATAAGGAAGTAAAGGAGGTTAAAGAATAGAAAAGAACCAGGTTACTTAACATTAAAAGTTTGGGGAGAACTGAGAAGGAGCCACCAGTTAATAGGAGGAAAACCAAGAATGTATTCTGGAAACTAGGTGAGTACTGTGTGTCAAGGGGAGAAGGTAATCAACTATGTCAAATACCAGTGATAGATTAAGATGACCACTGGATTTGTCAGCATGGAAGTTTTGATGACTTAAAGGAAATATACATAATGATAACAGGGTCAGGCAAGACTATTTTCTTGAACCCTTAATGAATTTGCACCACAGCAATGTTATGCTACTCACAGCCATATTTGTCATGGAAAATTTGTTCAGCAATACAACGAACAAGTATTTATTGACCATCTACTGTGCATTCAACATTCTGTGCAGGACTGCTTAGGAGTTTCAGGAGTCTGTCTTATACTGCATCATACAATGGAGATTGGGGGACAGGTATGACTTAGTTGAAAAAGAAAGAAATAAGAATGTTAACTCTTATCAATGGAGAAGACAGGAACTCAGCCTCATCTCTCCCATGTGTGAAGAGCAAAGCACCTGGGAAGTTGAGCAAGGCTAAACATATGTTTTCGTACAATCTTGTTGGGCACTTGCCCTTCCAGGAAATTATATTTGAGCAGTGAGT
This sequence comes from Furipterus horrens, assembly GCF_987537825.1. Lineage (NCBI taxonomy): Eukaryota > Metazoa > Chordata > Mammalia > Chiroptera > Furipteridae > Furipterus > Furipterus horrens. Next base: position 157,738,563 of record NW_028327173.1, read on the forward strand.
GGACAAGGCTTAATGAAGCATTTCACCTCTGGAGGTCTTCTTGGTTGAGTAAGTCACAGCTGGCCTGATTCTGTTTTCTTGGTGGGCTTAAGACCACGGCTAGGGGTGGAGCAGGGGTGGGAAAACCAGAAGAGGACAAACCAGGACAGGGAAGTAGGGCAGACTCACAATGGAAGCAGATGTCCATGTAGCTCTTCAGCAGGAGGGATTCTAGGGGGAAGTGCAAACGGGCATTTTAGGCCATGTCAGGAAACTCTGACATGAGGCAAAAGCAAACGTTTCTGAAAAACTGAAATGAAAATAGCAGCATATTGAGCACTTATTATACAGCAGGCACTACACTCTTTTAATTTTTTAATATATTTATGCTAATATCATTAATCTTATGAGGTATTATTAATATCACTATTTTTAGATGAGGAATTGAAGGAATCAAGTGACTTGTCCAATGTCATAGGACTATTTAGGGTGGTCAAAATTCAAACCCAGGTGATTTGATTCCAGGTTATCTGCAGCCTTACCACCATACAACACTGCCTTCCAAGAAGCTGTCTGTGTTTTGCCCAAAGTACCAAAACAAACAAATAAACCACAACAACAAAAAACTCCCCTTATAACATTATTTTTATATTCTAATATATTGTATCTCTTTTTTGTAAAACAGAAAACAGAGGTCAAATGCATCATCCCAGGTCACATGCTTTGGATAAGGAGGCAGAGTGGACATTTGAGCCAGTATCAGTTTGGTTCCAGAATCAGTGATAAGACTTTCTATGACAGTGGGCTGCTTCCAGAAGGAGCAGAACTGATTTCAGAGTTTCAGGTAAGGATAGACCTGCTGATGGCCCTGTCTACATATATTAGTGGTCAAGTGTGAATGACAGAGCCTTTACCAATCAGATTGAACTGGGCATGAATCCCTACCGGCCCCTTCCTAAAGACTTGCCCTTGGGCACTTTTACTTCCTTGGAACTCCAGGATCTCCTCTTGAAAATAAGAATGAAGTATCCACATCATAAAATTTCTGTACGTAAGGTTTAACCTTAAGTGAACATGGTGAAGATGTGCATAGTGAAAATTCCCTCATTGTGGTGGATGTTCTTATTTTGTACCCAGTTTGACCTTGCAGTGCTGTGTGAGTGACGACCTCACCCAAGTTCGAGACAATACCAAAACCTCAGGATAGAACCCACAGAGTCCTCTGGAATACCTTTCTTTGTAACTGGACTTGACGTGGTCACTGCTGTACTTTCTGTGTTTTGTGTTCAGTAACTTCAAATTTCAAATGCTAAGAATGGAAGCAAATACCACATTCTCTGATAAAGGAAGAGGGAAGAAAGCCTATTAGTTGTTTTGTTTTTCAAAGGCCTGTTGTGAATTTCAAAATATGGCAAATCTTTTGTTTGGGAAATTCCAAAGTGAAACTGCAATGATTTCTGACACTTTGAGTTAAATATCAATTGATTGTTTTTGTAACCAGCCTCTAATTGATAAAAAATTATGGATTTCAATATCATAAGGGAACATGATATCCCTATCAATAAGCAGTGTTAATTTGGTCCATGTGGGAGACAGGGGAATTGCTAATTCCACAGAGAAAGTCTGATCTGGGAGCCAAGATGTTGTTGCACTGGAGTTTGTTTGGACAAACATGAGATTAATGAAAGGAGATACTTTTACCCTCTTTTAAAGGGCAAATAGGAAGACTGTTCTTCTATTGTTACAATATTTACTGGGAGATTTTGTTGTGCCATTCTCAATACACAATATTGAACCAAAGCCATAGGATAAAGATTAGTGGTGTGGAAATTTGCATGCTATGATAGTTTCATGAGCTGAGGAAAGTCTCTACCTCCATGAACCTCAGTTTCCTCATATGTAAAAGTGGTTTTATATGTACTTGTTTAAGCCTTATAATAACCCAATGACATAGATACCTTTTTACCTCTATTTTAGTCATTTCAATCTCAAATTTGATATCTTTTCCTGCAGCATATTTAACTTCCAGGAACTTTATGGGAAACAGAATTGCTTAATCAGAACGGGTCCTAAGGAACCATGAGTGACGGTGCTTTCCCATCTTAGAGTCAATGCCTTCACCTTCACTTTAGTGCTTGTAGTGGAAGGGCCTTGGCAAATTCCAGTCCTTTGCATTTATGTGCTAGTTATGCTGAGATAGTTTATCTCTGGTTCAATGTGCATTTGAATAATGACCGTAGTGCCATTTATTTTCAGTGTGTATCTTTTAAATAATCAACAAATAAGCTTAATTTTACAGATTGTAGCTTACATCTCAAATTCTGTTAGCTTCTCTCTCCAGTTAAAGTGCTTACATTTTAACTCTATTTCCCTTAATAAAGAGATTTGGTGAAATGCACAGCAGTCCCTCTCTATATCGTGGTTCACTTATCGTGACCTCACTGTATTGTGGGATTTTAAAAAATATTATATTTAATTACTTATCGTGGATTTTTCACTATGTAGTGGGATTTTGTGGTACTGTATACATATGTTGTTAAAGTTATGTAGGTTTAAGAGTGTAGAATATGTTTAAGAACATAAGTAGTGTTTATAAAAGTGTGGAAAATGTTAATAAGGGAGTGGAAAAGGTTAATAAGGGACTGGGAACGGTTTATAAGTGTGTGGGGAGGGTTTATAAAGCCTTAAAATATATATAAATACTAAAACAAATGTAAGGTTCCTACTTCATGGATTTTCACTTATTGCGGCGGGGTGGGGGGGTTGTGTTGCCTAGAACGTAATACCCGCGACAAGCGGGGGAATACTGTATTCTGTTTTCTACATTTAAATCTTTTAAACTAGAAACTGAGAGACCAAAAGGCCTTGGCTATTATGATTATTTCTATAACCAGCATCTTAATTGTTATGAGTATATTTTGAGCATGGTACTTAAAATTATGAGTACATTTTGAGCATTCAATGATTTGTCACGTATATGTCAAGAATCTGGAGCTTATAAGAGTTATCAATAATAATGATAATAACAGTAAAGATAATGCTAACATTGGTTGAGTCACTGGCATTGTGCTAAGTATTGTACACAGTTTATCTAGTTTAATTTAATCCCCATAATGACCATCTGAGATTCTGTTATTACCTGTTTTATAAATGAGAAATCTGAGGCTCAGGGAGGTGTGTGATGTGTCCAGGTTCACGCACATGTGTATCTTCCTGGGCCTGGCTCAAAATACAAACTCTTGTTTCCTGTTCTCAGTGCAAACCCTCCCAGGAGGTTCCCAATCCATTTTTAATCCCTTCTAACTTCTTCTGCCTTTCTCTCCTGTGCATCTCCATTCCCTTCTGTGCACTTCTCCAGTGTTTGTCTCTGCTCTTCCTCACGTGTATAATAAACTTTCCTCCTTCCTCGTTACTCTGTCTTCACAGGGAATTTTGATTCCCAAACCTATTTCAGCCCTAGATTGATGGCTCTGAAAAAAAGTTTGAACAACACCTGGGACTTCTTTGACCAGGTAAGAGGGCACCTTCCACCCAACTGGTTAGTTTTTAGATGTTTTGGCTGCTCTTTCTTGCCTATTCTGCCCCTTACTCCTTCTGTCCCCCAACCATCATCTCCATCATCTCTGTGCTCAGGAAGAGCCTTGCCTTGTGTTTCTCAGATGTCCTTACTCCTGTTGACTTCTCACCTGGAAAGCCCTTCCTCTCCCTTTCTAACTATTAAAATTGTAACTGTTTTTCAGACCCTGCCTATAGAAATATCTTCTACAGCTTTCCTTGTCCCCAGCTGGGTGTATTCCTTTCCCTTTAAATCCTATGGTACTTTCCCCATCATCCTATATTTTATAATAATGGTAATGGTGGTGATGGTGATAATGATGAGAAGGAGAATGAGGAGGATGAATAGGAGAAGCAGAAGAAGGAGGGGAAAAGAAGAAGAAGAAGGAGATTAGGACAAAGAAGAAAGAAAAGGAGTAGTAGGAGGAGGAAGAGACTCATGACATGCTGTGTGCTTTATATGTAACATCTCTCAGTTAATCCTCACAACAGCCCCAGAGTTACATAATGTTATTATTACCTCTTACAGATGGGAAAATTGAGGCTTAGAAAGGGCATGTGCATATCCATGTCCTAGCCCATTTAGGAGATAGTCATATCTGCGGGAACTGGGTCATGTTTACTTCAGGGTCCCTCAGCATCTTTCACAGTGCCTTGCATCCAGTAAGTTCTCAGTCATAATTTTTTGATTGAGTATAAGAGGAAATTAACTAATTAATTAACAGGTACCTACATACAAGGGTTGCTTTTCCATGTTTTCTGTTCCTTCTCCTGATCTTTCTCTTTAGACTGTCAAATGTGGCAGAGACAGTGCCGCATGTCCATATAGGAAAGCGACCTGTTCTCTTGCTTCAAGTGAGGCTGTGTGACTGTTCTGCCAATCTTATATGGGTGGACGTGATGTCTGCCATTTCCAGTCCTGACCTTTAAAACTCCGCCAGATCACTCCTGCTCTCCCTCTTTCCAAATGTAGAACATCCAGCAGAGAACCCTGAGGTCTAGACTGAAGGAGAGCCTTCATCCCTGACTAACTGAATGAAGCTCTCACACCCACTCAACTGACCTGCATTGGACTAGCCATGGAAGGCACGTGTCATTTTATTATGTTAGGCAGTTGAGATTTGGGGTTTATTATAGCAGCTACTATCACTTATTTGGATTAATACATATGATGTGGAATTCAGACATGTAGGAAGGCAAGTCTGTCCTACAATTTTGGATAAAGACTGCTAGATCCCAACTGTCGCCAGGGTGGCTGCATGGCTGGGTGTCAGTATTTTTGAGGCAGCAGTCAGCTTAACATGGCCCTGCAAGGAGTATCTGTCTTATTATCTCAGATTCCTGACTTAAGGAAGAGAAGCAATTGAGGATTTTCCAAATGCACTGTCTAGTGGTTATAAAAATCTTCAGATAAAACCACAGTAACAACAGCAACAAAAAACAATGGCAACAAACAACAACAAAAATACTATCATGAGATTTTCTACCCTTTTCCACCAACCTGTCCTGTCTTCCCAGATTAGATCTTTTTCTTTCCAAACTGTTTATGATGTTAGAAAATTCTCTATGGCTTTCCTGGATGGCTCCAATATCTAAAGATGTCCCTCACCTCTGGATTTATTACTCGGCTTCTCTGAGTGGGGTCAGAGGGCATCCTGAGCCCTGTATTCTGAACCCCTTCCTTCTCTTATGTGCTCCATAACTCTCCTTTGCCATTTATTGACATTTGAGACACTTGATCTATGACTGCCTTACTTTCCCTCCCCCCTGTATCCATGCCTTGGTTTCCAGGGATAGCAGGAATGTATTATTTCAAGAGTGAGAACAAGGCCAACTAATTTAGGCTGTGTGAGCAAATTATGGGTAGAATTTTGCATAGGTTGACATTACATTTAAGAATTAAGATCCAACATAACATTGAACACATTATTTAGATCCTATATCCAGCAACCTAAGACTGGAATCAGAAATGAGATGAAGATCCCCATAGTGTTGTTCTCTAACTCTTGGCTTGCCTGCTGATTGTCTCACTTGTCCTGAGACGTAGGTGTTATCTCCATGTTAGGAGGGACCAAGACTCAGACTGACCATGATATTGGGGGTAGAATTTGAAATGTGCCCAAGTTCTTCTGGCTCTTTCCTCTGGACCATAGCAAGCTTCCCCCTTTATAATGGAGTATTTCTAAAAAACTGCCATAGAGCATAAATTAACAAATGCTTTAAAAAACAGACTGGATCTGAAATTTTCCACTTTAGTAATTCAGCTTGGCCTTAACCGCCAGGAAGATGTACAGTTCATACTGCTCAAAGTGGGGTGGGAGGGGGCTTCCCATAGATGCTGGCCCTGCTCGTTGAACGTCACAATCCTGGTCAGCCACATGCTGGACCAGAAGGGCTGCTGTAAACTCATGAACTTGGATGGCTTTGGGTCCTTTATTATTTAAAATCTACCTTTAATTCTACAAAGTGACTTAGAGTATTGATTTTAAAAATCATCAGCTCTTAGGCTTTAGGGATAATATTGATGATAATATTGTGAACAGAATAACCTAGCTCTGTGGTTGTTAAGCTCTGATTTTTGGAAGGGTGCTTGACAAAGGTGCATCTTCTACTCATGCAGGAAAATGAGAAAAATAAAGATAATAGTGAGTTTTTTTTAATAAAGCTATTTTCATTCAGTTTAAAAGGCTACCCTTTAATCCAAGACTATATATACAGGGTTTGTCCAGCCATGTAATATAAAAAATATAGACATTTATTGAAGAAGATACACGATACAATAAACATTACACACAGGACAATGATGCCTCAGTCCCCTTCAAAGTAGGCACATTGGGACCTCACACAGTTCTCCCAATTGCCATCAGCTGCCCTGTTGTATTTTCCTGAATCTCATCAATGGTCTGAAATCTTTTCCCTTTCAAAGTGATTTAAGCTTTGGGAAAAGCCAGAAGTCACAGGGTGCCAAATCTGAGCTGTAGAGAGGCTGAGTTACCTGGGCGATTTGATGTTTTGCCAAAAAACTCTGCATAAGGTGTGATGCATGAGTGGTCACATTGTTGTGATAAAGCTGCCAATCATCAGTTGCTGATAGCTGTGGCCTTCTGAGTCATCTGACTGTTCAAGCTTAATGAAAAATTTGGTGCAGATTAGCTGCACTACTATCTCAGCCATTTTGAATGTGATGGCCACGCAGTACACAGGCTCACTCAATGGTGTGTACCACCCCCACTGGCTAGTACAGTGCAGTCATCATTGTTCACACATGCATATCCCAGTCCGCTCTCTTTGGCTGTCAGGTTACACTGATGCTGCACAAACTATTCTTGTTTTATTAACAATGGCTGGACTTTTTCCAGACAGGCCTTCACGTATTCTTTTTTTCTAGTTTTTGATGGTAAAATGGTTGAGAAAATGGGCTTTTATTTTAAAATTCTTGATTGGTAAAATAAAAAGTTAGAAACCCTATATTCTTTCCTAAATTAAAAAAAAATATATAAAATACTGGTCCATCAGTCAAAAGTCTGAAAACTACTTGTTTAGCAGATATTTTTCCAGACATAGTAATCACTGTCATTTGGGGGAGGCGGTGTCCTTTTGATATGTTATGTCTTGGACATATCTGAGCAAAGTAAAAATTTTGTTTCACCTTTATATCAATCAATTTGTGAAAGAGCTTTGGTCTCCTTTTGCTATAGGGACTAAGATCTCTCTGTATGTTTTAGGGGATCAGAATTCACCTTTTAAGGCTAGGACACAGGAACTGACTTAGAGCAGTTCAGGCTTTTTGACATACAGAAATAAATGAGTTTACTTATTGTCAGCTACAGTGATATTGTATACATTTAATTTTTACACCTAATGCAATATTGTTAGTAAGGTAATTGAATAAATTATTATGAGAAAGAAAAGAAGGTTTAGAATCTACATTATATTTTATAGAGCATTAATTGTTAATGCTCCATTAATATATACCCTTCTTTAAGAAATTAGATCAGATATATTGAGTTAAATTATATTTACTTTTATATTATATACTGTCTATTTTTTAAAAGTGAGGACTTATGGTTAAGAATTGGTAGGGTCTAGTGAGAAAATCACCAATATGTTCTCTATTGATTGTTGCAAATCTGAATATATAGTAGAGTCAAGGAATTAGATTCCATAATCACTCATTGTTGTTAAAATAAAACACCACCAACATATACTTTTTAAAGGCTTGCTGTGGTTTTTCTTTGTGACATACAGGAACAATTGGGAACATTTTGGTCTTTATTTATTGGGGCTGCATAATCTAATTATGTCTCATTAGTCCAGAGCTGATTATTTCATTTATCTTTGTAAATGTGACAACAAAAGGCTCACTTTAATTAAGCAGATTAGCAATTAGCTCTTGTTTTATAGGAGTTTTAAACATCCCTGTACTAATAGCAGGCAGCATGATTATAATCAGAAGCCCAGGGAAGAATGGTGGCAGAGGACAGTTTGATTTACAGCCCCATTTAAGTGAAAGCTATACAGGCAAAGTGGCTCTCCAATGACAAAGGTTCAGAAAAGGCTGGCCAGACCAGGGGACAGACTTGAGAGGCTCAGGGCAAGACCTTCTCACCTCCATTATGACATAAGCAGTGACTTCATTCTTTTTTGCAAAAAATATTCACTTGTAATAGTAATCATTATTTACCAATCTACTATGCCTCAGGCATGACATCTATGACTTTAATTGCAGTTTTCTTTTAAAACCTCACAATAGCCCTCAAAGTGGGTGTTATTAACTTATCCCCATTTTATATCTGAGCCAACTGAGGTTTAGAGAAGTTAAGTCACTTGTCCATGTTTACACAGCTAAGGATAAGAATCCTGATTTGATTTTGTTGCTCTAAAAATTGATTTCTTCTCCTCCATCTTACACTTTGCTCCTTCCTTCATCTTTCTTCCCCCTTCCTTTTTCCTCCCTTCTTTCAATCATTTCATTGATACGGCAGGCACTATACACAGGGCTGGAGATAGTGAGATGAACAAAACTTGGTCAGGATGTTTGAGAAACTCCCGGTGTAATGGAGACAAAGACATAAGCTAACCATTGCAATGCTGGGACAAAGGTAGGTAGACCTTTCCAGGTAGGCACAATCTGAGATGATTGCCACATCTAGGTGCTAAATCTATCTATCTATCTATCATCTATCTACATAATTTTTATTTTTAATTAAAGTTGATAATTCAATTGTTACTTTATATTAGTTTCAGATTTACAACACGGTGCTTAGACATTTATATTACTTACAAAGTAATTGCCCTGATAATTCTAGTACCCACCTGGCAGCATGCAGTTATGACAATATTACTGACTACATTCCCTACACTGTACTTTATATCCCTGTGACTATTCTGTAACTACCAATTTGTACTTCTTAATCCCTTCACCTTTTTCACCCAGTCCCTCAAGCCCCCTTCCATCTAGCAATCATCAGTTTGTTCTGTACATCTCTTTGTTTCTATTTTGTTTATTTATGTTGTTCTTTAGTTTCCACACATAAGTGAAATCATATGGTATTTGTCTTTCTCTGTCTGACCATCCATGTTGTCACAAATGGTAGGACTGGATGACTAGAGGATCATCTCTTGTCTTCCTTGGGGATGGGCTGGGGACCAGCAGTGCAGAGGAACAAACCAGTTAGGACCAGGGCAGCTTCTTTGCTGGGTGGTGAGACTGATGGGCTCTAGTCCTTTGCAAAATCCTCAATAGGTCTGATCACACAACCTTGGAGACCAGAAAATGTTGTTACCACTAACCCATACTTGTCACCACTAAACACATAGTCCTAAAATTATCAGAACTTCCCAAAATATTTTAAATTCGTGAGTTTTTAAGCATCATTTTGTACCAGGCACTATTCAAAAATGCTTTACATATATAATTTTATTTTTTAAATTATATTTTGAAGTAGGTATTATCTTCATTGTGCAGATGAGAAAACTAAGGCATATACAGGCAAATTAACTTACCTGGATTCACAGTGATGGAGCTTAGATTTGAATCTATAATTGTACCCTCTACTTAATAACTGCTACCCTTCTTTGGACTTTCTGGTTCACCAAGGTAACCTGGCCTTAGAAAAAACAAAATAATTTAGTTACTGTTTCTGAAAATCCTTCTTTATATATTTTATGAGCTATAGATAGACTAGGGACTATTACTGTAGCAATGGGGTGGGGGTGGGGGGTCTTGAAGGATCTAGCCTGAGGTGTTAAAGTAGCATTATAAGAATGTGGAGGATGATTTGGAAAGAAACAACCCTTGAGTTAGGAATGTTGATTAGGAATGCACCCTGTACAGAAGGGGACATGAGCTTGGTGTCACTTGAAATGAGGATAAAGGTACAGGTGTGAGAAAAAATGTAAAGAATGATTAATAGGCCCATAATAAAAGGAAAAGATGGAGGACAATTGAAGGTTACTGTGTTTTTTAGTCTGCATGACTGATAGAAATACAGAAGTCACGTGAAGTTATATAGATGAAGTATGAAAAAAAATGTTGAACATGGTGATAGATCTTCAGTGATTTATGAAGTATGGACTCAATGGGATTAGAGCCAATTTGGAGGGGATTAGGAGAGACTGGATGGTGCACAAGGTGATAGAGAACATGTAGGATGGTTTATAGGCAGGGAGACACATGTTTATTTCAAGGTAGAAAGTGTCTGATTCCCCCTCTCCCCACCTCAGCCCACCTCTGCCCAAGGAAGGACCTATGAGATAGTGACTACCTACCACCTCTCCCATCCTCTTCATGAGACTGAGGTGCAACGCAAGGGTAGGGACCTGACTTGTTTTCTTAATCTTTGCATTTCCAGCACCTAGAACAGTGCCTGCTACAGTAAATAATTGTGGACCAACTGAATAATAAATGAATGAGGAACTGATGCCAGAATTACTTCCTCTAGAATGACCTCAGGTGGCAGGAGCCAGAAGCAGGGAGGTCAAGATGATCACAAAGGGAAACTGGGAATGGGAAAAACAAGGAAACCAAAGCTGAGGGTCAAAATGAGAATGGTTGAATTTTATCACTTAGTCTGTGGGGTGAGCATCGCAAAGGGAAAGCAATGGAGATTAAGGTTCTGTGACAGGAGCATTGTTAAGGAAAGGATTCCTGTACTGGAGGCCATATTTACTGGGACCAGCAGTTTGGCATGTGGATGGGTGAAGCTAAAAGCAATTCTTCTGTCTGTGACTGACAGGCCTTTACAGAGAGAGACAGACTTGAAAGGTATGATTTAAAAAAGCCAAGTGTACTTGTCACTCTTCTTCCCCACTAAGAACCACGGAGAAGAGGTGGCAGTGGGGGTGAGGGGTGTGGTGCTGGGATCATGTTTCTTCACCAGTTTCAAGGAGTAATAGATTTAATGTATTTCTTACCACTCTAAGTAGTCTTTGAAGTAGGGTCAGGTGGAACCATTCTGACCCTGGGCCTTTATTTGTCTGCCTAAGGAAGTCAGATCACCAAAACAATAATGTCTTGTTCAAGGTAGATTTTGCAGGGATGCCTCAAGCTCTGGGTGCCCCTTACCAATATAGTAGTTTTATCAATTTAAAGGCACATATTTGGGGACATCAGAGAGAAAGGAGTTAGTGAAGTGGAAGAAATTTAAGATACTGGCTGGAGAAGGAAAAATTGAAGGCACAAGACCATGAAGTCACAGAATGTCATAGTTGAAAGGGATCCCCTATCTTGTACACATACTATATATATACAGCCCATGTGCTTTTGCCATAAAAAGTTAAACAATAAGCAAACATGTATGATAATCCTGAGGTTGTTTATACCTGAAGCATAAAAACATTGATGGTATATGTTGACTTTCAAGGTGATATAAAATGGATAGAAGTAGATATGTACGCATCAAGGACAAAAGATTTCCAGACCAAAAGACCAAGC